>NW_028234420.1:11952997-11962997 GCF_977035675.1 Penaeus japonicus
CACGATTCTTGACGACGTGAAATATATCAGTGCCAAGTACATGTCTGGAGAATAACGGTCTAAGGAGAGGAAGAACAGCGCATAGCCAGGACGTAGTATGGATTAAAAGATGAGCCCACAAAACAGCAAAAACGCATTCTGGAGCGTACAATAAGCTAGAAAGAATAGAAAATAGAAGGGGGAGGGGGAGGGGGAGAGAGGAGGAGGAGGAAGAAGAGGAGGAGGAAGAAGAAGAGGAGGAGGAAGAAGAAGAGGAGGAGGAAGAAGAAGAGGAGGAGGAAGGAAGAAGAAGAGGAGGAAGAAGAAGAAGAGGAAGAAGAAGAAGAGGAGGAAGAAGAATAAGAGGAGGTGGAGGAGGAGGAGGAGGAGGAGGAGGTGGAAGAAGAAGAAGAAGAAGAAGAAGAGGAGCAGGAAAAGAAGGAAAAGGAAAAGGAGGGGGAGTGGAGAAGAAAAAGGGGGAGGAGGAGGGGGGAAGAAAATGAAAAGGAGAAGACTGAGGCGGAGGAGGGAGAAAACAAAGAGGAATGGAGGAGGCACTCACAGTTCACATTCCTCATGCCAGTCCACGTTGCTGACCGCCTTCTCCTTGATGGACGTCTGGAACTTGTCCTTCCCGAGCGCAATGACCACAAAAGCATCGTTTGTCTCTGCAACAAAAGAAACAAAAAACAAGGATGTAAGAAGGATGAACATAGTTGTTGTTGTTGTTTTTTTCAATACAAACGGGGGAGCGTGTGAAATGGCAGGGTGGGCGCGTGCAATGTGAACAATGAGCTCATGTTGCGTAAATAATAAAATCTGATGGGCCAGATCCCGGAGGGTGTGAGAGCCGAGGGGTGAGAAGCAGTCACGGTGAACGGGACAATCTCGCCACCCGCACACGTCACCCGGCCAGGTGATATCGGTGGCAGCGGTGGTACGGGGGGGGATGGGTGGATGGATTGAGTGAGGGAAGGAGGAAAGGGGAAGAAGGGAGAAGAGGGAAAGGGGACGGGGGGCGGGGGACGGGGAAGGGGGCACCGGTGAGTGTGCGAAAGGATGGTGGTACGGGGGGGAGGGTGGGTGGATGGGTGGATGGATGGATGGATTGGGTGAGGGGAGGAGGAAGGAGGAAGAAGGAAGGGGAAGAAGAGGGAAGGGGGGACGGGGAACGGGGAAGGGGGGAGGGAGAGGGAGGAAGGGGGGAGGGAGAGGGAGGAAGGGGAAAGGAGGGGAGTTCCACGTTTCACCTGCCGCAGTATCATTCATCAACTGCATCGCCGTGCCTGTCTCGGCTTGGGGGAGGGTTAGGGTGCACTGACACACATACGTACGAAATGGCTCCAAGTGCAAACACAGACACACACATTATCATTACCATCTTCACCAAATCAATCTATTCAATGTTGACACCAAAATACAATCACCAATATCAGCACAAACAGGCAAACAATTTTTACACGTGCCAAAAAAAATAAATAAATAAATAAATAAATAAAATAAAGCAAGACCTCCTCATAACAAATCGGTAACAGCATTCTATAGACGTCTGACTAGACTCCTTTGTACACTGATAACAACCGGAGAGTATGGTCAAGTGGTTTGGATCCGCTTACTTATTCGAGTTAGGGAAATTCGAACATTTGTCAGGAAGGGTATTTAAAGAATAAACTATCTATCTTTAACACTTCAAAATTTCCCATGAGAATAAGGATGTTATTCTTCTCTATATTCCCTAATTTACCCAACAGACTATCTTTCCCATTATCCTCTAACACATTTATTGAAATTTCTATGAGAAGAAACAGCGCCGATATCTTTCTCTTTCTCCCCGACCCCGGCAGCACTGGAAGGTTCGCAGGTCCATGCGCTTGAGACGGCGAAGTGGCATTTCAGCGACAAGATACGAGCCGTCGAAGCCTACTTGTCCCGATAACGGTATCGCTGGCATTCCGGTCCTGCAAGGATCACCGTGATGACATTTCAAAATAAACATTAACCGAGGACAGATACTGATGCCGGATGCCAAAAATTGGGGAATTCAATTTACCCCACCGCGCTCCCTATCGAATCGCACATTGAAATCCGATACGCCAATCTCCTTATGAAAAAAAAAAAAAAAATACAACGCGATTTCCCAAACACACGAACTGGCATGCATATAGGGAGGTAGCGAGAATGCAGACGTCGATGCTCCGTCACAAAAATACACATGCAGGCCAGGCCGCCCTACCACATCCTGCCACTTACATCTGAGAGCAATCCTCTTACGCTGTAAGGCTGTGGCGACACCAACGCCAAGTATAGGATTGCACCTCCTCGCATCCGTAGTTCTCTCTCCCTCGACCCAAAATTCCTATCAGGCTGGAGCTAGAGACGTAGGATGTGCCGAATAGACCTATGCGGGAACAAGGGCGCGAAATATGGGTGGGCGGTAGGGGGTGAGGGGGTGGGGGGGTAGGGAAGGGAGGACGGGAAGGAGAAGGAGGTAGAGAGGAGGGAGGGAAAGGGGAAGGAGGAAGGAGGGGATGGAGAGAAAGTGGAAGGAGGAAGGAGGGGATGGAGAGAAAGGGGGAGGAGGAAGAAGGGGATGAAGAGGAAAGGACACGAGGGTGGTGGTGGTGGTGGTGGTGGTGGTGGTGGTGGTGGTGGTGGTGGTGGTGGTGATGGTGGTGGTGGTGGTGGTGGAGGAGGAGAGGGAGTAGGAAGAGGGAAAGGAGAGGAGAAGGAGGAAGGAAGGAAGGAAGGAAGGAGGAGAGGAAAGGGGGGAGAGGAAGGAGAAGAGGAAGGGGGAGAGGAAGGAGGAGAGGAAGGGGGAGAAGAAGAGGGAGAAAAAGGGGGAGGGGAGGGGAGGGAAGGGGGGTTTGTTAAGAGTTGTGACATATCCGCCCACCACATCAGCGGCCACGGACGCCCGCCCTCTCCCTGCTTCGACCCACCTCCTCTACACACACACACACACACACACACACACACACACACACACACACACACACACACACACACACACACACACACACACACACATGCTCACGCGCACGCACACGCACAATCTCACGCACACACATAATCTCCCCCCCCCCCCCCACCCACTCACCCACCCAACCATCCTTCCACCCGGCCTCGCCCTTCCCCACCACCCCTGTTCCAACTACCGCCCTAGAAAGAAAACCAGGCACTGTTCCACAAATTACCCCTTAAATGCTATTGCTAAGCTCACGCCGCCGTGCCAAGGTCTTGGCCATGGCACAAGCTGTATGCCACGACTGTGTCAACACGCGGAAAGAAGCTCATCCTTCAAGAGGGGCTGAGGGTTAAGGCAAGGGGGGAGGGGGGAAAGGGTCTCGGCACTAACTGCAAGCCTTGGCTAAAATGGGGATATTCCCACGCGCGCAAAAAATAAATAAATAAATAAATAAATAAAAAAGTGAAGTAAATGAATTTAGTAAAAATGCTAATAATATTAATACTAATAATCATCTAATCCATACATAGTGGAGAACCCACCAATAAAACATTATTAAATAACTCCATAACGCAATATATAAACTGATGAATCTATCAACAAATCTGCCATCGATCCCATTGCACAAGCGGAAGTTGATTTCGTTCTGCGTGTCGATTTCTTTCCTCCCGTACATTACAATAATCGTCACGCCTATCGTAAAAAGGGTAAAAATATTCCCATATAATACATTCACTAAAAGGCTGGGCAAAGAGGAAGGATTTTTTCCCAAACAATGTGAAACTCCCAACAGAATTACTGTAATCGACGTAGCAGGACAGTTACAAAAGTTTAATAATTCCTTTATATGATATCACTAGTTTGGATAACCCCTTTGATTAAATAGAAATAGAACCATTTTTTTTAAATATTCTTCTTAAAAAAGTAAATCAGTCATTTCACCAAACGCAAAATTAATAGACCCTTCGAACATACACAAACAAAATAAAATATAGCATTTAAACAAATAACAACTTAAAATAACCATTTAGCAAAAGGCATGACAAGCTATTCGTATCACAAAACCTCTCTCACTGCGAGGTTGAATGAGACATATCCGGGAAATAGACAACCATCAACCGAGACGCCCATGAATGGATGATGATTTGGGTGGCGCATGATCCTTTTTTGGATCATGCGCCACAAGTCAACCTTATCAATTGCATGATCAGTATGGGCGTAACCCTTTCCAACCTATATAAAATAATAATTTTACCTATATTCTTTATTTGTTTCGTATCTGCTTTCTTCCCTCGCCCCTTCTTTGTTTTGACTCGACAAGAACAAGGACTCTTTCCCTATTAGTCAAGCTATCTAAAGCTCGACATCCATGATACACAGCGTAACCGTCCATTATTTCTTTTAATTGCAACATTGAAGGAATAAAAAAAAATCTTATTCGACTTGAACACCAAGCTTCGTGGAACCAAGAGACCTGAATTGCATAACTGCATTTCAGTTACTTGCAACATCCCTTGCACTGTCAACTAATCTTATACTAATCTTCCTCAGAACAAGAAAGATAATACAATGAACAACAGGAAGAGGAAACGTGAACGATAATCTGCTTCCTGAGAAATTAACAAGAGATAAATGCTAGGGAAGTAACGCCGGCTTCTATTGTTTCTTGGTTCGCACTGGACTGGAATCGAGGTTAAGGAACAGGAGCATCAATATACAAAGTCTATTTTCACTAATATTTTCATTCCCTATCCTCTTATAAAGTTTATATCTGTAGGAATAAGTAGAATAAAACTGTGTGTGTGGGGGGAATTGGGGGGGGGGGGGTGCGTGAGTGCGTGCGTGTACGTGTGTGTGTGTGTGTGTGTGTGTGTGTGCGTGTGCGTGTGCGTGTGCGTGTGCGTGTGCGTGTGCGTGTGCGTGTGCGTGTGCGTGTGCGTGTGCGTGTGCGTGTGCGTGTATATGCGGTGTCGATAGGTGTATGCTTTTCTAGTTGTTTTTTTTCTTAATTTTCGATGTTGTAATCAAAATCGCGCTATATGGGAGTGTCCACAAACAGGTATAATAATTATATGCATTACGGTACCGCACACTGAAACAATACCCTCCTTTTTCTCCTCTTTCCTCCTTTTCCCGCGAGCCTCAAGGCAAACCTCTCTCTCCAAGACCCAGTTTGCTCTCTGAAGAAAATCTTGCCTGCAAACCAAACCAAATTACAATACATAGGCCACCAAAATACATCCTGAAGCTGTATTTTCTCCTTGCGCCGAATCTTCTATGGACCGACTTTTTATGGCTTTCCAGTATCGCGTCATCGTCACGGAGGGGTGGGGGGTCTGTGGGGGGAGGGGGATAATTTCCGATCTCGCTGAAATCATGAATCTAGTTGTGTATGACGGGTGTTACGTCATCGGGGGGGGGGGGGGGGGGGGGGGGGAGCGTGCGCGAGACCTAAAATTCGAGACTAAAGCCTGAAGTTTTCGTCTTATTGATGGTGAATCTGAACACCATGAGTTTATATACACTAAAGTCTTGGTCCTATATTTGTTATATTGTCTTTGGCAAGTCATATATATACATATCAGATGAATAATATGTATGTATAAAGGCCACGTGGCAAATCAAATGGCTAACTTGAATGTTTACAGGCCACTTGGGCAATCTTATCACCCCTTATCACTAAATTAAAGAGTTACGGGAAAAAAATATGATCTAATTATGCGAACTACCATTAGTCATCGGTTTCAAGCGCTTTCTAGCACTACTACTAAACATTGACAAGCAACCGTCGGGAATTTAATCTAAAATAGCCACCTACACCAGTTTTTTTGGGGGGAAGCGACGGGTTTTGGCACCACTCCCAGCCGCGCCCTGTGCCACGGGGAGGGAAGCCGCGCCCGCGCACCTACGACGAAAAAAAGGGTGTAAACAAAACAGCCACAAAGTCAGAAAAACGCCCTTGGCTTTCATCAATATACATAGAAGGATTCTACTTATTCCACGTTTGGTTCCCTCTCCGGAAAGTGCGCGCAGCGATGTACGCACGGTGTACAATGTACAGCAGCCGCTGGCGAAGACCGCAAGACATCTCGAGGGACGCCAATCAGCCCACGAGGCATAAATACCTGCGTTTGCGAAACTGCGGTCTACCTGTATACCTTGATGACCATATTACGCATGGTTTGCATGACTGTCAGTGCGCGTGTGTGTGCTTCTCCGCCAATATACTAGCGGACTATAAAAGAGAATTAGAGATGTTTCCGTTCGTTTTCTCAAATTTTGGTCTCCCTGTCTACTTGGCTGCATAACTCTATATGCATGCCTATTTGCTTGTTTATATGCTCTTCTGCCTTCGACACTTGCCTGACTGTTTGCCTGCCTGCCCTCCATACTCCCAATGTTTGCCTCTCTTCTCTCCGGCCTCCATGCCTGCCTGCATACACGCCTACTAGTCAATGTGTCAGCTTGGCGTCGCGAAATCTTCACATCTATCAAAATTCGTTCTCCTTACCTCATGAGAATAACCCCCATTGCGCAACGTCCATAGCATCATCCTCTACTCCAACCACACCACAACCCTCACGTCATGCGATCCAACCACATCGCCATCCCCTCATCGGTTGCTACAATCCCTCAAAACTACACCACATCCATTAAGACTTCCCTATCGCCAGGAATCTTCCCTTCCCGTCAGCAACGGTACCGCCACTGCTGACATCGCCCCCCTGACACCAGCTCCCTGACACCAATCAACCTAATACAAACTTCTCTGCAGATGCGACAGAGCGACGCGACGCAGCGTTCCCAGGACGTAAACCTAATGAATATAAAGTACAATATTTATGGATCACGATGTCCCTCCTTGGGGTCTAAATTGCACATTAAATAAGACAACATACTTGACGGGGCCCGGGATGAGGGGGAGCTGGAATGAAGGAGGGGTAGGCCACCACGCTACCATATAATTAACAAAAGCGTTCTCGTATGCTAAGTGAGTCACGTGAGGAATAACAACAGAGGCTTTAAACCTTGCGCCATAAGAGTCACGATATAATGGAACTCGAGCGAGAAAGTGGCCTTAATTGACCTGTACCAAGAGTTGATGCCGCGCGCGTGTAAACAATACGGTCATGAGATCGGTTTACTTCCCTCGAGCTACCAACAGTAATATGAGATACAATAGATTCGTCAATAGATAAAATCGCTGCCCCTGTGCCAATGCTGGGATGCAATCGAAAAAAAATTAGTTCTGTGGGAGTAAGAGTGAGAGGGGGAGGGGGGGGAGAAGGAGAAGAAGGAGAAGGAGAAGGAGAGGGAGAGGGGGAGAAGGAGAGGGAGAGGGGGAGGGGGAGAAGGAGGAGAGGGAGAGGGAGAGGGAGAGGGAGAGGGAGAGGGAGAGGGAGAGGGAGAGGGAGAGGGAGAGGGAGAGGGAGAGGGAGAGGAAGAGGGAGAGGAAGAGGAAGAGGAAGAGGAAGAGGAAGAGGAAGAGGAAGAGGAAGAGGAAGAAGAAGTAGGAGTGAGAGTGGGAGTGGGAATTGGAGTGGGGTTGGAGGAAGGCAGGGATGTTGAGTTACTGGAGGTAGAGGTTGCGACCATGTGTCCCATCGTGTAACCAGATGTGCTCATGTATGTAACACAAACGCGAATGTTGACAAGGAAGGCTCCTCAGAGGGAAGAGAAGAAAGCATTGTTCTAAGCAGAGCACCCGAGCCTTGAACCCACGAGCTTCTGCAGTTTCTCACACCTCGCTAAATTCCATGCAGAGCGGCAACCGGACCTTGAACCAGCTGATGCTTGCAATTTTCCAGCTTGACATACGCCCCGCCGCACCGCCCTGCACGGACTCTCTCCGTCGCTACCATAACCTTCAAATGCGGTTTAACGAGACGGTAAAGACACGTAAATACACTCAACCGCCCGAGCTCTCACAAGGTTCACGGCTCAGGCGTTCAGATAAGTTGGGGGGCAACAAATCGCGCCCTTGCGGTCCGGGCGTCTTGGTCTCAGGAGACGCCACAGCTACCCGCCTTCCTCCTGTAAGACCCCCCCCCCCACATGAGCTCCCACCCGCAAAGCTAGAGGCCAACCTCGATCTCGGCGGGTTATAATTTCGCGTGCGATTGCGTGCCGGAGTCGGATGAGTCAAGCGTGTGTGCCGCACATGTCATCACTAATATCATGGATTCATCTAAATTTCGCCACAGTTTCAACACGGTTCGCAGAAGGAGCGTCTGACATCTTGATGAGCTCCTCCGGGATTGCATAACTGCGCTCCTTTCCGGAACCTTGACACACATAAGAAACATAACGCACAACAAGTTCATGCACACTTTTACTGGTGAGTACACACTCATACGCAGACGTACATTCGTATGAAGTCAGGCACGTACTTCAATCCACGCACCTACACAAACTTATTAACTTTCACTTACTCACCCAAACACTCACTCACCACCATCCGTTTCCCCTTATAAAAACATTAACGCGATCCAATTTACTCACCATTTTTCCCCTTGTAGAGTAGATTCCTCGCCCTTTGTACTGAAAAGAGAAAAGAGAAAAATGCGATTAATATTCTGGCGTTGCGAAAGGGGCAAGACCGCTTGAGTAGCCTTTAAAACAAGCGGCGCTCAAATCCGCTGCTGGAGCCGACATCCAGGCACGGGAGGGCTGCCACACAAGGACTAAAAACAACGGAAAATTAACAGTACCCCGTCAAAATACAATTATTCTGATATAACAGGTGCAAGGACGTTACGAAGATCAATTGAAAGATTAACAATATCGAAACAAGTACCTGAAGCGTTTTAAGTCCAGCCAACCGTGTAGGGGGACCGTTTACTACGTCTCCTGACCACCTGTTGCGTTCATCATTAAAAATGAACACCTTGGCACCTGTTACATATTCAGGCACCCGTTGCCATATATCCCTCGCATGTTTTCTCCGGATCTCCCGCCCGTCTAACCCTCTCTCAAAGCGCTGCTTTCTATCCTCCAATGCTCCTATTCCATCCTCCTTCACTTTCTCCTCCATCCCGGTCCCCCTCCACTGCTCCTCCCCATCATTTGCTTGATACCCTCTCCCCTTCGTGTAACGTCATTATTTTGATAAGCATTAGGACATGCGGGGTGTACTTTTTCTTACTACGCCATCACCACACCCCCTCCCCCTCCCCTCCCCCTCCCCCTCTGCCCACTCGAGGCGCGGTACACCTGTGGCGGATTCGTAGCTCAATCGGAATTTCTCACTCTGCACTTTGTTTGTTTCCACCCGGATGTTCATGTGTTGGATCTCGCCACTTTTCCACATCCGCCATAAAAAAAAAAATGATGCATGATAATTAACTGTTAACAATGTATACACACACCTCCCCCCCCCCCAGCCATGCAAACGACAAAGCCCGCCCTATTGACCTCGACATGCTATTGTCACACTCCCGCCATAGTTGGCCTAGTGACGTCAGCGTGTAACCGACCCTCCCGGACTGATTTTCCCATACCTGCTGATCTGTCACGCCCCATTCGTCCCACAATCGGGCTCTCACCTCGCTGCTGACCAACTCGTTTGTAACCATTTAGGCCGACGGTAATTTACAGGTGAGGCGAGAGCTCCACGTACAGGAACGGGACGAGAAGATGTTCCTGTGTAATCACTTCCCGCCTTGCGCATCCTGTTCCGCCAGTGCTGCACCGCCCTTTCTTCATCTTCAGCAAGCATGCGTGTAAGCACGGTAAATCGTCAAAAATATTTCTCCCACTTCTCTCCCTCTCTCTCATAAAAATAATCACTAATCCTTCCTCTTATCCTTCCTCTTCCATCCCCGATCTCGCCTCACAAAACCCACCCAGCCTCACCATCACCCACGCAACTCCTCCTCGTCTCGATCTCCCCTAACCCCCCTACCCTTTATCCAACCCCACTCCACCCCTTCTAAAGATTTACCTCCTAACCTCCCACTTATTTCGATCCTTTTCTATAGGTCGGCCTTCCTGACCTCCCCCCTCCCTCCCCCTCACACCACTCAGCACACCTTTTATCACGCAAGTCTCCTTATA
>NW_028234420.1:11985497-12002997 GCF_977035675.1 Penaeus japonicus
ACATTGTATGGGTAGCGAGAAAAAAAAATGTGTTTATGACGGTTAAGTGCCAATTGAATTAAATTTCCTGAATGATTATCAGCACGAACAATAAGAAGTCCTAAAAAGTTCTATTATATAACTACATATATGACTCGTCAAATGGTCACATATAAACGCGCAGAAAAATGTTGCCAGCATATAAGTTAGTTTTGTAGTGTTCCTTGGTGCAAATATCTGTCAATTCGGAAATCCTCAAGATTGCTGATAAGTCTAGATAAGAGAAAAAAGATAAACACATAACAACACTTGAATCCTGCTTAGGTGCAATTCTCAGCGTCCGCGTTTACATGAGTGCACCCTGACTCACGGCTGTAGTTGCCGGCAGTTCCAGTCCAACGAAAATCCAACCATATTTTTCGATTCCCCTAGGATATTGAGGTACTGCCAATGCACCCCACCGATTAAGAAATAGGATTTGGCACAGCAGGGACAATTAAACCAAGCGGCGTGTGGGAGTGCGCAGAAGAGGTGCTCCGGCGAGAGTGGCAACGCAGAGTGTTGCCTGAGGAAGGTCCTCTAAACATCACATGACAAGTCTCGGCTGATCCCTTCCGTTGTGCTTCACTTCTGTGTTTTCTCCCTCTGGCTCTGGACTTGTGGCACTTTTTCTGCGTAGGTCAAGTTCCTAAGCCACCATGAAGCTGCCTGGCTTTGGGTTGGCTCTCCTCCTGGCAGGTAAGAAGTTGATTATGTATATTCTCACCTAAAAGGAAAACTTTTTGGTGATTGTTCTCTCCTGTTAAGATTTTTAGGAAGACAAAGGCTGGTAATTGTTTTGGTGATTGTGGTTTGTTCACGTTGTTCTTTATGTATAGCTTTTCGATAACGTCGGTACGGTAATAAGTTTCCCTCTATGAAGAACAACCTATTCTCTTTCTTTGTGAGCTGTTATCTCCGTCCGACCACAAATGCGTAGCGCTCTTGAGCCGTTTGACAGTTCGGCAGCGAGTGCGAGTTGACGGAATGCCAAATCGGGAAGTTTTCCTTTCTTTGGTTTAGAAACGGACTTTTTCCATTGCTTAGGATTACTGACTACGCAATTGGTATAGAATTTTTATGATGATAAACTTGCGTAGATGTTCATGTTTTCTGACTGTTCGTGTACAATTCATGTACAATTCATCAAGTTGGTTATGTGATTAGGCTTAAATTATCCTTGTATAACAACACTGGGAACTGATGAGCAAGATCAGTATTAGGCAATAAGGATCTAATCATTAAGCCAGTGATTGAAGGAATCCCTCTAATAAAACCCTGTGTTGCCAAGCTTACTGAGTAGGAGTGGAGGGCAATAACACTAATTATTTCTTAATTCTATGCCTATTATTTGCTCTCATTGCTATATACATTGCACTGACTTACACGTATGAGTATGTTGGTGTCTAGAAAGTGTTTGTGATGTGTTATTGAGTAGGAATTATGAACTATTAATTAAGATCACTGTCTTTTTGTAATCACATAATTATTTTATGGTTTCTCGGGGAACCCCCGGGGATGATCAGCGGAACCCCGGTTGAGAATTGCTGCATTAAACTAACCAGTCTGAAGAGCTATTTACCATTTAGATATGTAATACCAACTTGGCTGCAGTGACCTCCCATATGATGATAATATTTTCATGAAATAAAAAAGAATGACGAGTCAGTATTTCCTTATTGGACCATTTGATATCCTAAGGATGTTCCATAATGTTCAAGTAAAAGTCAATTTATAATGAGTACATTTGAAAGGACTTTTTAACGTATTGAGGAAATTTGTTTAATGTTTACAAGATACTTGCGCAAGCTTTTGAATAGTGTTGTGATATTGGTAGCTATTGATTCTCCTTTTCCTCTACTAATCCTGTGTAGTAGATATAAGCCAGATTTACCTCCCTACTCCCCATAATCTAGACGTGATTGTAGGTAAGAGATGAAATAGATGAGGGAATTGTAAAGTGATATGAATATATATATAAAAAATTAAACTGCATTGATATAAGCCTTGTACCTAAGTTGCTCCATATCTATCTGCTGGAATTTAAAAATGTAAATGATGTGAAAAGTCATTATGGTTGCCTTGTGACTAACATTGCTAAGGTGAAAAGTTCAATAAGCATCCACCCCATCGATTCTTGCAAGATTGAGCTTGGTTCCTTTTTGGAGTTAAATCTTTTGAGTACATTATCGATGCCCTATCCTGCTGTAAATACATGGAGTATGCTTATTTTCCAAGGCAGGGGTGGGAGAGAACCTGCATTTAGTGAGTGAAGTACATTACTGGCACATATCAGTGCATAGGACATCTTTAAGATAGGATGGAAGTTTAAATAAGAATTACCATCACCTTATTTCATCTTGAATTTTAAACAATGAAGCAGGTTGGTATAGCAGTGTATATGATAGAGCAATAAGAAGAAAACAAAAAGTTTATATGTGCTGTGTACCATGTGTTCTCTCCCTTTGTTGTCTTTTACAGACGGCTTCAATAGTTTTCAGAGTGCAATTTATTGACAGCTCTGTGTAAATTCTGTGACTTTTACATCAAGGCATGCATATGTGTACGTAACTTATGTAAAGCTTAATGGTTTGGGTTCTTTTTTTATTGGCTGATATCCAGTTCATGTAGAATTGAATGGTTAGCATGCACTTAACTTTTAGTAATTCTTTAGCTACACACACACACACACACACACTAAAACTAGATTTTCACATTAAGCTTTGCTTTTAGATATTGGAAATTTTATTCCATAGTGTCTGTAATACAGTTCATAGCATACCCTACTGTCAAAATTAATACATAATGAAATGGCAGGTACAACCCGGAATTGGCATACAGCCCATGGTGTGTTCTGGACCCCCAGAAACATGAAATGTTTAGATAAATTGATCAAACAATGCAGTTTGTTTAAGTGAAAATTCATATTCTCTTTAGTTTTTAGACACAATTTATACAGTGCACAGGTTATATTAGGAATTTTATGCTGGATGAAGTGCTATCATGTCATGGGAATATTTTGCTCTGGTTAAATGATGTCCTATCACGTTATGATCTCTCCCTCTAAATACACGTTTTACATAGTTGTGTGTACATACTCATTGCACTTGCATTTATATAGATATATTTTTGACGTAAAAAAAAAAAAAAGGCCTCGGCATCCTATAGAATCGGACTGATGAAAAGCACTCTGAGAGGCACAGTTGTTTGCATTGCGCTGGGAGAGATTTTGCACATGGAAGTTGTGTGCGCTTGTTATCTTCATGGTGGGAGCAGCATTTGGCAAATAATCGACCTGTCCCAATTGTCTTATTGTTAAGTGGTATGGGTAAACAGTTCACCCATTGCAGACGGGTGTCATGACATACATGACGTAGGAGCTTTGGCCTGACGATGGACGTCATGATGTACATGATGTTCGGGGATTTTGGATCACGGTGCTATTTTATTTTGCTATGAAAAAGGAATGAGTGATGATGGCTACTGCAGTCATAATTAATATAATTACTGTAATATCGTGTTAGCTTAACCCACAGCGGACGGGTGTCATGACATACATGACGTAGGAGCTTTGGCCTGACGACGGGCGTCCTGATGTACATGACGTTCAGGGATTTTGGATCACTGTGCTATTTTATTTTACTATGAAAAAGGAATGAGTGATGATGGCTACTGCAGTCAAATTTCTATAATTACCGTAATACCGTGCTAGCTTAACGTCCAAAACCTAGATGGTACCACTTTTTCCTAGCACCAGCAAGAGAGAGAGCCTTGAATGGCACCCATCCACGTTCTCTAGCAAGCACTATCTTTATAGAGCGATGACACACTAAGTTGACGAACTCTTGCTCAAAAGTACCGCCGATGAAGGATGTGCAGTCAGAATGGGAAGAGGAAGATGACTCAATCCATACCCAGTGTCTAAAATGTACTACTGTGCCAATATGGATGCCTTTCACTGTGGCACTCACAGTCACAAGCACAGGTTTCATTCCTCTTCCTTACCTCTTCTATTTATCTTTATTGTAGGTGGTTATATGTTTCATATTCGTTCATGACAGCACAAAAATACGAAAAAAATATAGTTGCCTTTTGTCCTCCCATAAAACAGCAATACTTCTATCACACTGAGTATAAAGAAAATAATGAGCTAATATGGATAATATACTACAATTTTAGTCTACTGCAGCACTGATAGAGCCTGTCATATGGCATATATAAGTTTCTAAACTCTATAAAACACACAAAAAAACAAAACACAAAAAACGCTCTAGTTTTTCAATGAATGACTGAAAGAGAGTGGGAATGTTCAAATTATAATGCTTCAAGCAGTCTCTCTTTAAAATAAAACTTATCCCGGAGGCTGGGCAAGCATATTTATCCCCGTCTACAATGGGTTAATGTCCAAAACCTAGATGGCACCACTTTTTCCTAGCACCAGCAGGAGAGAATGCCTTGAATGGCATCCATCCACGGTCTCTAGCAAGCACTGTCTCTATAGAGCGATGGCACACACTAAGTTGGCGAACTCTTGCTCTAAAGTACCGCCGATGAAGGATGTACAGGCAGAACGAGAAGAGGAAGGTGACTCAATCCATACCCAGTGTCTAAAATGTGCTCCTGTGCCAATATGGATGCCTTTCACTGTGGCACTCACAGTCACAAGCACAGGTTTCATTCCTCTTCCCTACCTCTTCTTGTTATCTTTATTGTAGGTTGTTATATGTTTAGTATTCGTTCATGACAGCACAAAAATACGAAAAAATAAAGTTGCATTTTGTCCTCCCATAAAACAGCAGTACTCCTATCACATTGAGTATAAAGAAAATAATGAGCTAATATGGATAATATACTACAATTTTAGTCAACTGCAGCACTGATAGAGCCTGTCATATGGCACATATAAGTCTCTAAACTCTATAAATCACACAAAAAAATTAAACACAAAAACCGCTCTAGTTTTACAGTGAATGACTGAAAGAGTGTGGGACGATTCAAATTATATTGCTTCAAGCGGTCTCTCTCTAAATAAAACCTATCCTGGAGGCTGGGCAAGCAAATTTATCCCCATCTGCAATGGGTTAACTGTGATGTAAAAAATATGAATATATAAGCTGCAACAGGTATTAATCAGTTGTCATTTTGAATGTTTTATTTTTATTTTTTATCAGTGTTAGTTGTAAATACAATTTAATTAAATAATAGTCTCTTTGGTTAGGGACATGGTCTTTTTCAAAGTTTTCTGTGTGTAATCAGATGTACATCTACACTTGGTAGTATGTGAAAGGTTCTCATATTAACCCTCTCTGGATGGATGGTACACCACGGGTACCGTGCATTTCAAGGCCCGTTTGCAGGGTGCCGTCATATGGCGTCGATCATTTAATTGATTTAGGCCTATGCGTTCGAGAGCCCCGGCATTACAACTTACAAGGCTGGAATGCCCCCGGCATGAATGGGTTAATAATGATAATTATTTTCATCTATCTACAGCATGTGTTCTGCACAGTGAGGCAACCTTGTTAGGATCCAGGAAGTGCACCTTTGGCCCCAGTTACTGGTGCCACTCTGTTCAGTAAGTAATTTTATATCAAAACTGAGTTTGGGAAGCGAAATGAGAAATAACTATTTAAAGTTTAGAAAGATGAAAGATTTATGATGTATAAAGATGTATTATGACTTTTATATTCATATGTAATCTAATTTATGTATATTTTTGCCAATAGAAATGCCAAAGAGTGCAGTGCAGTTAATCATTGTATTCAGACAATATGGGAAAATCTGGAATTGCCTGAAGACAATGACGACATCTGCACTCTATGTAAGAACATGGTGAAAGAGGCCAGAGACCAGCTTCTCAGCAATGAAACACAGGTATGTAAAAAAATATAGTTTTATTAACATACTGACAATTCAATAAATCTGTTTTGTGTTTATGTAAGATTTATTACTGCATAGATTTCAGTTCTTTCCAAATAAGAGAATAGGTTTGTAAATACAAATTAAATACTGGGAATTATTGTTGCTTGGTCAGTAACTTGGACAGTTGCATCAGCCACCTTATGACTAAAGGATTTAGGTGTCACATGCAGAGTGGGAGATGAGACACCTTACAAGTTCATGCTACATACTAAATGCGGCATGGTTTTACTGTCCCGCACCATGCCAGCCTTTATTGGTATGGGTTTTTATGGAAGTGTGTCTGTTATTATTTTTACAATTTCCTTTTTATTTGTCACTAATCTTTTATAACTGAGAATTCATTTAGTATGTTTATACACAAGTTTATTCATGTGTATGTGTATGAGTGTGGGTGTGAGAGTAAGTGTGGCAAAACTGAATAAATAGTGGAAAGGCTTAAACTTCCTTCTCAGAAACGGGAAAAATTGATTTCTCGAAGTTCTAGCAAAAAGAGCAGGTTCTTAAATTTTACTCAAAATTATTAATTGGCCTCATTCATTACAGGAAGAGATTCGTGAGGTGTTTGATGGCTCCTGCCGTCTTATCCCCATCAAGATAATATCCGATGAGTGTGTACATGTTGCCAACGACTTCATTCCCGAACTGATTGATACACTGGCCTCGCAGATGAACCCCCAGGTGGTCTGTGCCACTGCAGGCCTTTGCAACTCTGCTAGAATTGATAAACTCATCAGTGAAAATCAGGTGTGGCAAGTGGAAGGACATAGTTACTTGATATCATTGTAGAACTGTATATATTGTATTATAATTTTCCAGGATTACTATCAGTTTCCAAATGAAAATATTAATTTTTTACATTATTTTTTCTCAATGACATAGGTTGCCCTTCAAGGCTTCAACCCTGTTGCAATAAAGCATCCCCAACCAGGAGACTGTGAATCTTGCAAGGATTTCATTGCAAGAACTATTCGCCTTGTTAAGACCCACTCTCGAGCTGAGGTTTGGATTTGCTGTTATTGATGTTATGCATACTATTATTTGCAATCTAGATTGTATTTTGTTATCATTTTGCCCTTGATTTCTTGTATTGTAATGGATATTTGATTTTCAAGGAAATGAAGATTACCATGCCTACAATATTATGATGGGAGACAATCTATTCTATTTTATTAAGAGACCTTATATAAAATCAGTATATATATATTTTTTTATCCCCAGCTCATGGACAGATTGATGGCTGTATGTGGACGTATTGGGTCTCTCTCCGATGGCTGCAGTGCCTTGGTTGAAGCCAATTTTGATAGTATTTACAATTTCCTAACAGAGCAGCTGACACCAGAAGACTTCTGTGACCTAGTTGGTGTGTACTCTATTTTTTTTGTTCACTTATGCTAAGTTATTTATCCTTGATTTTGTGAGAAATGAATAGTTATGTGTTTTATGTTGTAGTTGATACTGATTTTGGGTTAACTTTTCTCAATATATATATATATATATATATATATATATATATATATATATATATATATATATATATATATATATATATATATTTATATATTGAAAAACACAACAATCTAGTTCAGATTTGATTCCTTGCATGAATATGATCCAAGAACATATTGTCAAAGTCCTTCCAGTTATATTATATCCTATGATATTACTTATTAAATGTTTTACATTATTCATCTTCATAGAAATGTGTGAGACCAGAATGCACCAAAGTGGAAAGTACATCCGTCCTGCTCTTACTCACTCTGGCGATGAACCTTGTGACTTTTGTGAAGCAATTGTGAAACACTGGAAGGAAATTCTTACAGCAAATACCACTGAAGAAGAGTTCAAAGAAGTATGTATTATCAGAGTTTATTAGAAGAATTAATTAGGAAGTTTTATTTTGGAATATGTTTTAATGTCATCTTCCTTTTTGTTACTTACTTTTGCCATCTGTTAGTATGATATTGCCATATAGGAATTTTTGTGTTAGTGGTCCTAGTAACAACTAAATATGTTGTTTACAGTATTAACAGATTCATTCTTTGTAGGCAAAAAAATTTAAGTTTATTCTATGTAAGCTATCTTCATATGTTAAATTTTTTTTCTGAAATATTTGGTGATTGTGATTGGTAGTTGTTAATTGGATATAAGTTTTAAGTCAAACACTTGTAAAAATCCTAAGTTGTTTAAAATAGTAATTATTACTGTCATTATTATCATCATGAATTTGTCTCTGGAGAAAATAATTACAAGAAACACTTCTTTTTAACATAATACATTTTACTTGTGAAACAGATCCTAGATGGTCTGTGCCATCAGACCGGTAAGTTCAGCCAGAACTGCCTTGCTTTGGTAGATGAATATTACGAAATCCTGTACAACTTCCTGGTATCTGAAATTCACCCCAAGGATATCTGTGAAGCTGTGGGCCTCTGTGGAGCCAATTCTATTTTCAATGGAGAGGTTTGTTGATTTTGTTTATTGTAGACATTTTTAAGTCATATAGATACGTTCATGCATTTGTTCAGATGTAAAATTTCATTGTTCTGAGTATTATCTTGCAGGGTTATTATAGTTCTTTTCTTGTAGATGAATGTTATCAGGGTACAGTTACGATACACAAATTTCAACAGTGTATGGGGTGAAATGCCTCTATACAAAACCATGGTATTGACAACAAATTTCCTTGGCAGCATCCAGTTTGGACAGTACTTGATGTAAGCCACAGGGTTCCACAGACTCCTCTCATGCCCTCCCTAATGGCTGGGCAACACTTAATTGGTGGAGATGAGAGTAGTGCCATCAGATTTGAGAATGAAAATCAAGGTTCGACTCTGCCACGCGTGAAACTCTCAAAGGCTGGCATTGGTAAGGTTAACAGGAAGTTTTTAAAGATTTTGTAGTAAGATTTTTTGCAAAATTAGATAGTTGTCTTTGTGCATGTAAAATATCCATCTCAACTCTTGTCACCAAGTGATATATACAGTGATGTGGGGGGTATTATTGTTTATTTATGTATATATTTATTTTGTTTTTGTCAAAAATCAGATGTGTCCAGTGCTGGTAGAAATGGGATGTTGGCCGCACCTGTTGGAAAGGGACGCGTTGGGGATGATAACAAATGCGTTATGTGCGAGTTTGCTCTTCATTTCCTCCAGAATATGCTTGAGCAGAAGGACACACGTGTTAGTATTTTGATGATTGGTTTACTGTTTTTTGTTTACTTTTTTCACTTTTTCACTTGTTTTTGCTTGCTAATTTCTTTTGCCCTTCTCTCTTTTGTTGTCCTATTTCCTCTTAGTTAATGAAGATAATATGATAAGACCTGACTTTAATTTTGTAAAACTTTTTTGTTTTGCTGCTGAAGTCTGCTGGAGTAAGTTATCATGTTCATAGGTCTTTTACAGGAACAGGACCTCTTTTTTTATTATTTCACCCTCTTTGTATGCAAAAGTTTTTTTTTAAGTCTGAATAGGAGTGATGTTTTCATCTAGAAATGCTATGATAATTAATCAATCCTAAGTCGGAAAATAATACAAGTCCATTAATTAAAATTGGGAATTATATTGTAGGAGGACATCGAACAGGCTGTAGAAAGGTTGTGCGACATGATGCCTCATTCACTGGCAGAGGAGTGTGAAGACTATGTAGATGCCTATGGTGACCAAGTGATCGAGTTGCTGGCACAAGAGATTGACCCATCCCAGGTAAGGAAGAAGAAAAAAAATTATTGTAGTGTAGAATTTGTGGGTTCAATAGTTTTTGCTTTGTTAATCTGAATAAGTTTGCTCAGGTAATACAAAAAAGGCAAGAAACAAAATGTACATCTACTACAATTGATCATTTAAATGAGAATAACAAGAAAAAGGTTGAAAACCTCAATGATGCAAATTTTATTTTTTCTCTTTGCACAAGATCTGCCCCATGCTTCATCTCTGCCCATCTGAGGGTGAGTCAGAGGAAGAGGCAATGCAGGCCACATCAGATAAACCCGATGTAACATGTGTTGTGTGTGAGTATGCCTTGACTCAACTGGAGGACATGCTGGAAGATAACAGAACTGAGGTATGTTTGAAGGTGTCTAGTTGTATAGGTGTATATTCAATTGACATGATTATATTGGGTGGATAATATTTTTGTTGAGATTTTCACTCTTAGCATTTATTTGACTCAAAACTAGCTTAGAATGAGCTTAATGTTTTAATTTTTCTAGTTGAATTTAATTGTAAAAATAGGTTTGCAGAAGAAAGTTTCATGGGAAGAAATGTTTAGTTGAAAAATATTTTATGAATTTTCACTAGTATCTTAAGTATATGATTACCCTATTATATATTTCCAGGCAGGCATTGAGGATGCTCTTGACAGGCTGTGTGCCCTTTTGCCCAAGTCAGCACGTAAAGAATGTGACATGTTTGTTGAGTTGTACACAGATCAGATCATTCAGATGTTGATCAACAACTTGTCCCCAGATGAAATTTGCACCAACCTGGGACTCTGCAAAAAGACAGGTTTGTGTATTTAAATGGCTTTAATAGTCTGTGAATGGGTAGTACAGTGTATATTTGTGTGACAACAGTAGTGTGAATGGGAAGTACAGTAAGGTATTTCTCATCTTCAGTGTGGTAGAGAAAAGTTTTTGGCAATATAGTTACTCTTGAGAAATTTTCACTTATTACAGAAAAAATGTTTTGTCAGGGCTAGTAACATGGGCACAGTTTTTATCATGTTAGACTAATATTTATGTTGATATACTTTTTTTTTTTACCTTGAAAATGTTTTGACGAGGCTGTTTTGGCTCCAAATGGTTGAAATGCTTGGATATTTCAAATGTGTAGGCCTAATGCCTCGGGCTATTCACCCACTATGGCCATGTGCTACACGGCTGATCACTAAGCACGCAGACCAGAAGGATAGCCATGACAAAATATCTCGTCCCTGGCAGTTGGTCCTGCCACCACTTGACATATATTGTCACCCAGTGTCAATGGGAAATTAGAGTATTTCCTATATATGAAATATCACTTTACTTTCACTCAATGTTTATCTATCTTTCAGTCTTCTCTTATTATTTGTAGAAACTGGAATTAACTCATTGACTGTAGGGTCATGTGCTCTCCTATGATATTGCTTTATTTTTTTCTCATGGTTCCAAAAGTGCTTAGTCGCTAAGGAATCAATAAGTAGGCCTATGTGATTCCTACCATTTTTTTTTCTATTACTGATATTGTTATTAATATTATCACAATAATTATTATCAGTGCTATCCCTGATGCTGTGGTCACCAGCTAGATATCAGAGCATTGGGGAAAGTGTCTTCCCTGTGTCCCTGGCAGTGCAGACTTGCCTGACAAATTTTCCCTTAGATTCATCACAAAACAAGGGTTTAGGCTGACTTTGGAAAGCTTTTGCTCTGAAAGTAGCACCATGACAATCATAAAACTTAATGACTGTAAGCAGTTTCTGATGTGTATTGATGCCCATCTTTTGGGGCTAAACGAATCTGTCGTGTATGTCATGACACCATTTTGCAGTGGGAATAACAATGATGATTATTAAGAAAGGCTTTTGTCCACTTGTGGCATGCAGTAATCACATACAATTACCCTTGTGTAGCTTTACCATATGCTTGAAGAACTTAGTGTTATCATATTTTCTTATTACAAGAACTTGGAATCAATTGTGCAGTTCCGCAAAGGCTGTTTTTATAATTTCTTTTTAGGCCTGCAATTTATGGAGAGTGCATCTACCTTTTCTGATGCCATCTGTGGTGTGCAGTGATCACAAAATATCATTGTTTTTACATGTCTTTTTTATTAAAAATTGGAAACATATTCAAGCATCATGATTTCAAAGAAGAAAAAGAAAATTACAAACTGAGCTATGATTTACTATCCTGTGCTCCTTAGCTTTGAGCTCTGCCTTTCACTCCATGCACGAAAGTACATGATTTAAACTTCCATTAATAAAATCCCTCTGCTTTGTCAGTCAGTATAAGATCTGCTACCTTCAAACTAAGGAGTTGCTGACCTCTTTGAAACTCGTATAACAATTGTTATTCAGTTTGAGTCTGATTTACCATTATATTTTGTTGCATAGGATTTTTTCTTTTGTATGTCATTATGTAGTGAAAGAAGTTTGACTAACATTTGTAATGTTGAATTTAAAAAATCATATTTTTCTTGTGCTTAGAATTTTGTAAACTGTATTTCGAGGTATAGTTCATGGATGTGAGCATTCAGCTTCCTTATTTTTTACTTGATATGTATAATTAGAACACAAGAGCTTAAGAAAGCTTATTCTTTTATGAAGTCTCTTTGTAACAAATCAAATAAAAAAATCTGTGCAATTGCTTTTTGTTTGACTTGTTTAGATTTTTTAGCATTTTGACTTTTCTCATATCTATGAATTTTCTTTCCAGAAAGTGCATTACCCATGCTTGATGCCTCTCATCAGCTGCCAGTCTCTCGCATGTTTGTTCCATCTGTATCATCACGTGAGTTACCTCAGAGATTATCATAAACATGTTGCTGATGTTAACCCAATACCGCCGGCCGCCGGCCACAGACGGCGATTATGTAATATGATAGCGCGGGTGCCGTCATACGCCGTCGATGATATAATTGATTTAGGCCTATGCGTTCGAGAGCCCCGGCATTGAAGCCATAAAAGACGAAACAGCCCGGCGGGAATGGGTTAATGATTGTACTTGGTATTATTTTTCAATTTTTCACTGGAAATTCCCTTAGGTTTTGGAAGATAATGATGATGTGGTAAATTTTATCTGAATTAGAACTTGGACTTTATATTATTAACTCATTAGTGCTTGGTGATGTGATACTACGTCATGGGAATATTTTGCTCCGACTGGATAACATCCTATCACGTCATGAGATCTCCCTCAAAACAAACATTTTACATCATTAGGTATATATTCATAGGAGTTCCATTGAAATAGACACAATTTTCTTGAATTGCAAAAATAATGTAAACAAATAATACAAAAACCTTGTATTATTACCCCTTTGAATAAGGTGGGTGTAAAGCGCTCTGAGGGTTGCAGCTCAACATTGCACTGGGAGAGATCTCACACTTAGTCTCTGTGGTGCTTGTTATCTAGCCAACAGTTGCAGTACTAGGCATATATAAATCCCAGAGTAAATTGGTTAAGGGATTTTTTTTCACTAACTGATTGTTATCAATATAAGATGAATCTTGTAGGTTTCCAGGTTATGGAATAACCTATAATATACTGATGTTTGTGTAGCCTTTCCTCGATGAGCATATTTCATGGGATGGCATCCCTTTTTTTATGCATTTTTTCAATTACAAGCTGTTTCTTCAATCAGTTGTCTAACCATGTGTAACCACATGTTATTTAGTATCACAATGCTATTATACCAACTATTATACCAATAAAGACTCAGATATCCTACCATAAGGCTACACATCTTAAAATGTGGCCCCTCCCAGAAGGGTTTTTTGTTCTGGATACTGTACGAGATCTATTAGAATATAGGACATATATGATACGATGGCTTACTTGACTATCATTATTATTATATAGGAGTGTGATTCGCTTATACCAGGGGAGGTACGAATGTGCCCTAATAGCAATAATTTGATTATTTCTTTAAGGAACTTTATGTAAAAATATAAAACTGATTATGATTAGTTTACCATACTACTTAAACTTTTCTTTTGTTATCTGAGTCACTGAGGTCTCTCACCAAGGTTACTCTTCTCATCCTCCTCCTAACCCATGTAAATAACTTGTCACATGCACAGGGGGAAGAGGTTGATTATGCATATATTTAATGTATAGTGCATGATGATTATGTTGAGATTTTGGCTCAAAAATTGTTATATTCAATAGCGACATTTAAAATTTGGCGCACACCGGCATCCCGGATTCGGTGTGGGTTGCGTTTTCTATTGCTTGGAGGGAAGGGGTTAACAATTTGAAAAATCTAACCAGACAATTTTCTCTTCCAGAAACTGTAAATAACATGGTGACGAAACAGTCCGCAGCATGCGTCTTGTGTGAATTTGCCATGGTTCAGGTTGATGACTTGCTCTCGGAGAATGCTACTGAGGTCAGTGAAAGTCTCTTCCCCTGTTTTTTATTGATGGGCTTGTTGCATTTTTATTGTCTGTGTTAGCTGTTTGTGGCAACTGCACATTACTGACTTGTCATTGGCTGACAATCAGCATTTCTGATATTATTGGTAAGTTCAGATAGATATTCAAACTATTACCTCAGTAATTTGCTTGAGATAAATGAATTACCCTTACTCAGTCATAAATATACACTTTAACTGTATGAAGGACTTACCTGATTCTACTTTAAATGAACCCATATGAACAATGGGTTTTGAACAGTTATTCTTTCTCTCCTTTCAAGTATTTAATAAAACATCTTCAAACAGTGAATTATGAAAGTGTGTCTTATTTGCATTTACACAGCCAGATCTGTACAGTTGAAATGAGAGAAAGAATGTCTACTTATAGTTGCTTGATTGGATGGAATCAAATGAGTGTTTGCTACAAGCTTGCCTTTTGTGTGCTTGCACTGCATGATATTGGCACAAATTGGCTCTTTGGGAATTATATGTGAAAATGTAAAGGTTCTGTGTAGCTACAGATTGAAAGATATTACTGAATTGATAGTTTATATATTTATCACAGATAAATACCAATATCAGATACATTAATTTTCAGCCAATCACAAGCTAGTAATGCACAGCTGAAACTTTGGTTTTTAGTGGACAAACCAAAATAGACTCTTTTTGAAGAAGCAAATTAACAAAATATACATGACTGAATTGAAGCAGAAAAATATGCTGTAATATTTATATATCTAGTCTGAGTTAACTTCATAGAAGATAGAGAAAATTTTAAAGTGATAGAGTTGTTGCAAAGTTAGTGATGGTGGTATGCTTTAGCTCTTGTTCAAATACTATTCCTTGCTGCTTATAGTATTCTGTAATATGTTTAAATTACATCCTGTTGAACATTAATTATTTGTTTTACTTTTGTAGTAGCATATAGTAATTGTCATTGTCAATATTTCCCATCCCCTTTTCAGGATGAAATAATCCAAGTAGTGGACTTCGTTTGTGCTCATATGCCAGGTGTTCTTGCTGATGACTGTATTGGCTTTGTTGAGCAGTATGGCGATGCCATCATCAAGTTATTGGTCCATGAACTTAGTCCACAGACTGTTTGCCAGCAGATCAAGCTCTGCAAGCCTCCATCTTTTGAAAGTAAGTCATTCTTAATCAGAATTGTTCATATGTATGCAAAAATATTTCATAGAAATTTTCAGTGAAGGTAACTGGTTACTTGGTACTACACTCATCTTGCCGTATGGTGTACCAAGTATATCATCTGTATTCCTAATAATCATTCTGTTTTACAGGTATGCAAGCCATTGTCAACATGAGAATGGACAAATGCCAGGTTTGTGAGGGAGTTGTGAACTACATTGACAAGAAACTGAAGGATGGAGATGCGACGACCACCATTGACACAATTCTCGAAGAAGTTTGTCGACTCTTCCCCAGTAACGCAAAGGACACGGTATGAGAGAAATCAAGTGATATTTTGTGTTGTGAATGTATAGATATATTATTATAATTTTGATTTGAAGATTTTGCCATCAGTTTTTGTGAAGGGGTGGGGTTTTTATGTGTTATATACTCATGTAGTGTACCTTACATAAGTGTTTTTGATATGATAGACAGCCAGTATCGTAACAAAAGTAAATAACCCTAAATTGAAATTGACACTTTATTTTTACAAATTCAACCACCTAAAGAGACATCTCTACCTCTTGTTACAGTGCCGCAGCATGATTGAAGTCTATGGGCCCTATGTAGTGAACCTCTTGGCTGAACTGGGTGATTCTAAGCGCGTTTGCCAGGCCATCAAGTTTTGCCCCCACCACACTTCAGAACAACTCCTAGGGGCTGAGAAGTGCACTTGGGGTCCTTCGTACTGGTGCCAGACCAAGATGCATGCCACAGCTTGCAGGGTAAACCATTTTATATATTATTTTATGATTACTTTTATATATTTATTATCTGTATTAGATTTCTCTACAGGTATCTTTGTTTTGGATGATCTAGAAAGTTCCTGTGGAGGCTAAATATTTTTAGGCAGAAATGGTAGTAGATTTGATTGAAGTGAAATGATTATTCTTTTGTCTGTCCCTCTTTCCCTTTTTTCCCCCACCTCTATTTTTTCCTCCTCATATATAGTCTTTATTTATTATTTGATTTTTCTGTCATTATTGTTGTTTTCATTACCTTCCTCTTATATGTAATCTTTGTATCCCTCATATTTTTCTATATCTTCATTTTCTCCCTAGCCTATTTATCTGTTCCATCTTTTCTTCTCGTTTTTAGAAACTTTGCCCTTTTCATGTACAATTTTTTTTTTGCCTTCCTTTGTTTGCCTTGTCCCCTCTTCCTCTTTTTGCTCATGTGTCTCCTCACTCCTGATTTCCTTTTGCTCTCTTTATCCACCTTTCCTTTCTTACTAAACTTTTATGCTTTATTCATGCTTGCTTTGTTTTAGATCACATCCCTCTTCATCAACAATATATTTAAAAGCCAGTTAGTTTATTCATGGCAAGTACTTCTCAGGTATCCGTAAATATTGTACTTAGTGCAAATGTTATAATTAATGGGGTAACCCTGTTTGCCAGCTTTTATCTCTCTGTATAATTCTTCCAGTTTTGAAGGAAAATAGGCACACTGTTCACTGTTTTCATTCCTTTCCAGGCAACTGTTCACTGTGAAACGAAGGTGTGGAAGGGGGTTGTTCCTGCCATTTAAAAGTAAGAGGATTGTTATCTGGAAATAAAAAAAGAAGAAGAAGGAGAAAGAAGAAGAAAGAAGACAGAAGAAAGAAGACAGAAGAAAGAGAAGTTTTCAGATGAAGACAGAGTGGATGGCTTTTTTTTTTCTTAAAAAAAAAAAAAAAAATCAGTAATATAGTAAAGGATGATAAGTTGTTTCAGTACACATCTGTCAGTGCATTATGAAAAGTACTCAGTCTGTGATGAATATTTTTTTATGCTTGATAAATGTGATTCCTCCAGTTTTCTTATATTTTGTCTTGTTGTAAGATTAGTGGAATTACAATGAAGTGTGAGAATATATGTAACAATGATTTTTTCAAATATTTTTATGGTTATAATGTTGAATAAAATAGATTGGTCAATTCATGTGAATATTTTTTTTATTCATTCTAAATTCTACTTAAATAGTTTTGTAAAGGTGTGGCAGGTCTCATTGTGCATAGTAAGTATTTGTAACTCAACATGGTTCTGTTGTAGAAATTCATTTATTAGTAGTACCTTATAATATACAGGCTTTAACTTCTTTTATGGCAGGTTTGCTATTTGATGGAGTATTTTCAGTTTTAGTCCATATAACCAATGCTCTTCTTGAATATATACATACCTATCATACTTTGCTTTAGTAATAACTGAAGCCCTGTATCATGAGCTTTGGAGGGTTTGATGTTATCTCCATATAATCAGCAAGGTACCTTGTGG
>NW_028234420.1:12032997-12040497 GCF_977035675.1 Penaeus japonicus
TGTAATTACCACTATTATCAATATTATCATCAATAACATTATCATCATTAATTTTTTTTTCATTATCATTATCATCGGCATTATCACCATTATTACTACTATCACTATCGTCATCATAATCATCACCATCATCATCATCAGTATTATCATTACTGTTAACATTATTATCATTATCCTTATCATAATAATAATGATAATGATAATAATCGTTATCATTGTCATTATTATCATTGTTATCATAACTGCTATTCTCATTACTATTATTACTTTTATCATTATCATTTTTATTGTCATTATCCTCATTTGTATCCTTATGATCATTATCACTATTATCGTTATTATTGTTATCGTTATCTTTTTTCTTTTTTTCTGTTATCAGTATCATTATCAGTATCATTAATATTATGCTTATCATTGATATTATCATCATTACATTTACTATCAATGTTATTATTATCATTATAATCTTATATTACCACCACCATTATTATTACTACTGTTACCTGTATTATCATTATTATTATTGTTATTATTACTATTATTATTTAGCCGTCTGGTAGCTCATTGGTAGTGTGTCGACTTCCCATCCACGTGGTCGGCAGATCCAGTCCCGCCCAAACTCGTGAGCTTCCACTGTCACCTGGCGGTAACTGACGTAGCTGGGCACTGCGTTGGGTAAAGACCAAGCTTAAATCGAGTCAACACTCGTTGGCACATTCTCTCACGAGTCGGCTCACGCTGGCACAGGCGGGCTCGCGTCACTGCATACAAGCCCGGCGTAGCATCTGCTCCGCAAAGCTGGCTTATCCTTATCCTCAACTATTATTAATCAATATCATTGTTCCCAATATTATTGCAATTATCATTATCATAATTAGTATAATATTTATGCCATTATTATCATTATTATTGCTATTATCATTATTTCATTGCCATTATGATTATCATCAGCATTATCATTATTATCAATGTTATTCTTATTATTATTATTAGTAGTAGTATCATTGATATTATTACTATCATCATTATTATCATCATTATTCTAGTAATAGTGAAAATGATAATCGTGATAATGATAATAATCATTACAAGGTGATAATCATAATGATAATGATCATAACAATGATAATCATAATGATGATAATGATAAGGATTATAATGATGATGATAATAATGAAAGTGATGATAACAAAAATAAAAATGGTAATGATGATAAAGTGATAGTGATGATATTAATGAAAACAATTGTTACCACTTTAATCACTATCATGATCATTATTATCAGCATTATGATTACCATCATCATCATTATCATTGTTATTGTTATTATTAAAATCATTAGTATCATTGTCATTATCATTATGACCAACATCGTCATCTGTATAACTATCACCATTACTATCATTACTATCATTATTTGTAGTGAGGATTTATTAGTATTAAAAATCATCACAATTATCAATTCATATCCACATCACCGTTATCATCATCACTTTTGCCTTTTCTATTGTCACTACAATTATCATCATTATCATTTTATTTTTCTCACAATGCTTTTCAGATAATGACCATCATTTAAATGGGAAACTGTTAAACAACTAAACAGCTTCTTAGCAAATGATAAATTTCAAGTGATATTTCCACTAAATCAATTTCGTTTCCCGAAAAGTCATTCATAGTATGAATACCGCGAAAGTTTTTAGTCCGTTTCCCTGAGTATTTTTGTGCCCGGGGTCTCTATTCTAGCGGCGTCACTCTGGTATGGAAAAGCCATATAAGTTATGCCGTCCCTTATGTTTGATGGCCGCGCTAAGAACTGACATTCCTTGAACTCACGGTGTTTGAGCGATATCATGTTAAGCATAAGCTTCTTCATATGATTTAGATATAGTCTGTGAGCGGATAGTCGTTTTTTTTTTTTTTTTTTTTTTTTTTTTTTTTACTTTAAGAAAGAAGGTTAGAAGATTAGTGATGTCTAGAAGGTCCCGTTCTGTTTGAATTGGCCCTGGTTGTCTTGAATGTCTTTCATTTTCTTTTTACTGTGTCCTCTCATTTTTATTTCTATTTTGGTACCTCATGACTGCTGTGGCGTCTCTCTCTCTCATCTACTCCTCTCCTTTCCCTCCTCTACCTCTCCTTCCCCTCTCCCCTCCCTCTCTCTCCATCTCTCTCTCCTTCCTCTCTCACTCTCTCCTCCCTCTCCATCTCTCCATCTCTCTCCCTCTCTCTCTCGCGCTCTCTGCTTCGCTCTCCACTCCGCTTTCCGTCTTGTTCTCTTTTTCCTCCCTTTTTCTCTTTCTCTCTTTCTCTTTCCCCCTCTCCTCTCCCTCTCTTCTCTCTCTCCTCTCTCTCTCTCTCCCCACCCTCATCTCACTCCATCTCCATTCTTCCTTCCCTCTCTTCTCTCCGCATCGTCCCCCCTCCTCTCTCTCACTCTCCTCTTTCCTTCTCTCTCTCTCCCTCTCTTTCTATTTTTCCTATCGTCTTTCCCTCTTTCCTCTCTTTCGTTTTTTTCTTTCCTCTTCCTCTCTCCCTCCTCGCCCTCCCTCCCTCTCTCTCCCTCTACGTCGCTCTCTCTCTCGCCTCTTCATCTCTCTTCCTCATCCCTCTCTCCTCTCTCATCCTCTCTTCTCTCCGCCCCCTTCCTCCCTCTCACCTCTTCATTATCCTTCCTCCAATCATCTTCCTCCCTTCTCCTCCCTTCCGCTCCCTCTCCCTTCTCTCCGCCTCCTCTCCTCTCTCCTCCTCTCTCTCTCCCCTCTCTCCCCTCTTCTCTCTCTCATCTTACTCCCTCTCTCCGCCCTCCCCTCTCTCTCTCGCAGCTCCCCTCCGCCTCTCTCCTCTCCTCAGACAGCTCTCCCCCTCTCCTCCCCCTCTCTTCTCATCGTCTCCCTCTCTCGACCCCTCTCTCCCCCCCTCTTCTCTCCTCTTCCTCAGCTCCCTCCTCCTCTCTCTCCCTCGTCCTACTCCTCCTCTCTCCTCTCTCTCGCTCTCTCTCTTTCCTCTCTCTTCTGCCCCCATATTCTCTCTCTATTTCCTTAATGACATATACTATTTATATATATATATATATATATATATATATATATATATATATATATATATATATATATATATATACATATATATATATATATATACATACATATATATGAATATATATATATGTTATATATAACATATATATATAATTAATATATATTACATATATATATTATATCGATAGTATATATTTAGAGTTGTGTGGTGGGGTGTGTGTGTGGGTGTGTGTGTGTTGTGTGTATGTGGGTTATATTTTATATATTATATATATATATAAATATATATATACTATATTATATAGATTTTTATTTTAGAAGTAGAGAGAAGAGAGAGTGAGAGAGAGGAGAGAATAGTTAAAAGATATAAATACATACATATATATATTTTGATATTATATATATATTTTTATATAAAGTATATATACTTGTAATATAGAGTGTTATATTTATAGAATACATTATATTATAAACATATTTACATATTATATATTGTATAAACGATTATATATAATATATATATATATAATACTTATATACATAATTACATATAAATATTTTATATATATATATATAAGATACCTATACATACATATATTATATGTATAATTATATATATGGTAAACACACACACACACACGCACACACACACAAACACACATATATATATATATATATATATATATATATATATATATATATATATATATATATATATTAGATATATATAGAGTATAGTATATTTATAAGATACCAATATATATATTTAATATTATATATATAAAGATCTATAATTTATTATATATATTGTATATATATATATATCAATATATATATATATATAGATATCAATATCACAATAACAATATATGTAACTAACTCTTATAGGATATATAAATATATATATATACCCCCCCCCCCCCCCCCCCCCCCCCCCCCCATTTTGCTTTGTGTTGGTGTCCCCCCCCGGGGTGTGGGGGGGGGGGGGGCGGGGGGGGGGGGGGGGGGGGGGGTGAGACGAAGAGTAGAGTCGAATGAGAGAGCGAAGAAGAGAGAGAGAGATAAAAAGATGTAGTTGCTATATATATATATATATATATATTTATATATATTATATATATATATTTATATATATAATATGTAGTTATTAGATAGATAGTAGAGATATAAAAGATGTTTACACACACACACACACACACCCACAACACACACACACACACACACATCACACACACACACACATATATATATATATACTACCTTATATATATATATACTACCTATATATAGTCTTTTACCTCATATTTATATATATCTTATATGGATGCGACCTGTATATATATAATCCCCTGTATATTATTTATATATATATTATATATATATATATTATATATATATTTATTTAAAATATATAATATGTATGGATGTATATATATACTGTACTTTATAATATATATATATATTATATATATACTATAGCAAATTATATATATATATATATATATATATATGCGCATATATCCTAATGTATAACATATATATATACATATATATATAATATACTATATCATATGACCTAAATCCTATATATATATATATACGTTTTACTCATATATATATATATTACTATATTGATATGTATGATCAACATACATATATACTTATATAATCCCTTATATCTATATATATATCATATATTCATATATACTATATATATATATATATACTATAAACCCCTTATATATATATGTCTATATACATATATATCCTATTCATATATATATATTCCGCTCATATATCAACTATACTATATCATATATATATATCACGCTATATATACTACTATATATATACTACCGCCTCTCCCTCCCCCTACCACTTTATATATATATGTGTGTGTGTGTGTGTGTCGGTGATGTGTGTGTGCTGTGTGTGTCCTCCGGTCCTGTCGTCGTGTTGTGTGTGTGTGTGTGTGCCTATGTCAATAACTGTCCTAATTACTTACGGTCGCTGAAGTTTTACCAATGTAAAAAATGTTCTTGGTATTTCTTTGCTTTATGTTTATTGGACTGATTGTGAAAATCCACACTGATCAAATTTCAAACAATGGTCAGTGAAATCATTGGCAATACTGTGCTTTCAAAATCGATTCTTTTTAATTTCCTCGACTGCTTCCGCTCGTTTCTTAATGATTAGCTCCCACATCCGTTTAATGGACAAAGAATTCTGAGATAATCCTTTATAAATGATTCGCTCCCGTTTCTGAGAACAAAATCATGAACCAAATCCACCAGCAAGCAAGTATGAAAAGAAATAAACAGACAAGTAATTCTCTCTCTCGTGATGAGGAGATTAAGCGTGAATAAATGATTAAGTCGAGATGATACAGGAAGTTCCCCTTTTTTACGTGATTTTTTTATTTTATTTTATTTTTTTGTATTTCTTTATAACTGCTTGGTATAGTCTAACTGGGTACGAAATGATAAAGAACAAGATTTATAACTTTCTCTCTCCTTCTCTCTCTCTCTCTCTCTCTCTCTGTGCCTCCTATTCAGATTGAACCTAAGCCGCAAAAGACGGTACATGTATCACTCGTCACGCTGCTCTGCCTTCTCCTCCTTCCTCCTTTCCCCCCTCTCTCCTTCCTCTCCTGACCTCTCCCTACCTTCTCCAACCTCTCCCTTTCTTTCCTCCCCCCTTCCCACCATCTCCATCGTCCCTTCTCCACTCCCCCTCCCCCTCTTCTTCGTTCCAATCGCCGTCCTTCCTCCCCCTTCTCCTTAACCCTCCTCCACCTTCCCTCTTTTCCTCCCCTCGTCCCTCCCTCCCATCCGCTCTCTCCTCCTACTCTCTCCTCCCTCCTTCCACTCCCCCCCCCCCATCGCCCTCCCTCTCCCCTCGCCCTCTAACCCTTGCCCCGTCCCAGTCCCTTCCTCCCCTGTCCCTTTCCCTTCCCCCCCCTTCCCCTCCCTCCCTTCCTCCTTCCCCCTATAGTCCCTCTTCCCTCCAGATCGTCCCCTCTCCTCCCCCGCCTCCCTCCCCCCTTCCCCTCCTCTCCCTCCCCCCCCCCCCCTCTTCCTCCCTCTCTCCCCCCTCCCTCCTCCGCCTGCCTCCTCCCTCCCCCCCCCCCCATCTCCCCTTACATCACACATCGCTCCAGGGGCCCCCCCCCCCACCCTCCCCCCCCCCCCACCCCCCCCACCCCCCCCACCCACCCCCTCCCCCCCCCCCCCCCCCCCAATCCCCCCCCACTCCCCCCCCCCCCCCCCCCATCATCTCGCTTCCCCTGCGGTTAGCCCTCCCATCGCACATCGCCAGTCCGTGACTCTGAATTAAATGCCTGGGAAGCACTCGCGGTCTTATCAGCTTATCAGATAACGTTCTGCGAGGGATGGTCTTTAGGCAGTTTTGGCATGATGCGCACTAAATCATACTTTACAGAATATTACTGCAAGTCCTTACGTATTCGCGCGTACGTGCTGATGATAGTCAATGAAGAGATTCCATATCGAGGATGAATGAAGCGCTCTCCGTGATGGTCCAGTTTACAGCCGCGCGGGTAAATGCGTGCATTTGTCTGTGTGTTTTGTGTGTGGATGTATGTGAGTGTTTGGGTGTGTGTGTGTGGGCATTTGTGTTTGTGTGTGATCACTTTGTGTGGATGTTTGAGATTTTGCGTGTGCTTGGTCTTTGTGTGTGTGCGTAAAATAGAGATGAAAGAGGTAGGCAGATTTGAAGTAGAAGATGATTATCATCCCTTTCTGGTAGAGCGAGAAAAAGCAGATGAATGGAGAGAGGAGGGAAGGAGAGGTTGGTAGACAAGTTTGTGTGTGTGTGTGTGTGTGAGAGAGAGAGAGAGAGAGAGAGAGAGAGAGAGAGAGAGAGAGAGAGAGAGAGAGAGAGAGAGAGAGAGAGAGAGAGAGAGAGAGAGAGAGAGAGAGAGAGAGAGAATGTAAGAGAAACGATAGAATAAAAAGGGAAGGGGAAAATAGAGAAGAATTGCAGAGCAAAACAAAGATAGAAAAGAGACGGGTGCAGCAGAGAGAGAGAGAGAGAGAGAGAGAGAGAGAAAAAAAAAAAAAAGAGTGACAGGATGAGATAGAGGAGATCGAGAGAGAGAGAGAGGAGAGAGAGACGATGAGAGAGAGAGAGGAAAGAAGAGAGGAGATGTAGAGAGATAGAGAGAGAGAGAGAGAGAGAGAGAGAGAGAGAGAGAGAGAGAGAGAGAGAGAGAGAGAGAGAGAGAGACAGCGACAAAGCGAGACCTAAAGAGAGAGCATGAGGAGGAGACAGACTCGTACCATTAGGCACAGAAACACCGAGAGACTGACAAAGGAAGCAAGTTCATCCCAAGCGGAGAGTTAACGCAATTCATTTCCCTGGATAAATCTCCTGATATGTGCTTGCGAGCGTGCGAAAGTTGGCCCCTTAATAGACCACCTGGTTGATGTGGATTCATACA
>NW_028234420.1:12050497-12057997 GCF_977035675.1 Penaeus japonicus
TACACACACATCATCATCAAACAAATACACAGACACAATATAACATTCCCCCCTCCCCCGTCCCCTAGCCCACCACCCACAGTCCCACACCCATTTATTAGTAGTGAATACAAGTCTTGGTAGAAAGGACCTTTAATTTCGCAACGGAAGTACGAATCACATCAAACGTCGAACATTTCATCCGAGGTGTACGTCATTAAAGTACACGTGTACAGTTTAATTTATGGATCGGGCATGCAGTAGCGATTCGACTCGCACTGTGATGTAATGGCATGTTTCCTAGATTTGATTTCGTGCTATGTTGTTGCGATTTGAGTTTCGTCGATGGTTAGGTTTCTTTCGCTTTTATCTCTATCCCTCTCTTTTCCTCTCTTTCTGTGTGTATCTCTCTTATTCTCTCTCTCTCTCTCTCTCTCTCTCTCTCTTTATCTTTCTCTATCTCCCTCTCATTCTCACACACACACTGTATAGAGTATTGATAAACTTTTCAAAATCAGATTTCTCTCTTTCTCTCTCTCTCTCTCTCTCTCTCTCTCTCTCTCTCTTTCACTCTTTCTCTCTCTATCTCCCTCTCCCTCTCCCTCACACATACACTCTGTATTTAGTATGAATCAAATGAGAGATAGAGAGAGAGAGAGAGAAAGAGAAAAAAATCATAACAGTCAGGAAGAAACAAATATAAAAGATTGCGAACGAGAGCGAGGGACAGAAAGAGAAAGAAAGTAAAAAAGAAAAAAAAGAGAAAAAAAACACACAAAAAACTCATACCAGTGAGGAAGATATATAAATAAAAATCAAGTACATTTTACATTTACTAAATGTACAAGATTTTCCTCCTGTATTTTCCGACAAAAAGACTGAAAGTAGATAATCTCACAACCACACTTTTGTCAACTCCCCAACGATATTCAGGAAAGAAAATGCAAACGCGAAAAAAAAGGATTAAAAAAAATTAAAAGATCTACTTATTAACGCCGCAAACAGTGTCCAAACAACAGCATTCCCCCCTTTTTTTTCTCCCTTTAGCCGTTTTTTCCCCTCTGTCCTTTTTTTTCCCTCGCTTGTCCTGGTGGGGTGATCATCCAGGCACTGTTGTTGCAGAAAGGGAAAAATGTCAAGTAATATCCTCAATATCTCACTGTGGTTTTCCTCTTTTTTATGCTCTCTCTCTCTCTCTCTCTTTCTCTCTCTCTCTCTCTCTCTCTCTCTCTCTCTCTCTCTCTCTCTCTCTCTCTCTCTCTCTCTCTCTCTCTCTTACCTTTTTCTTCTTTTCGTTTGGTGATTTTTGTGCCCCGTTTTTCTTTTGTTTCTGTTTTATTCGCAAATGTAAAATGTATATATATTTTTTTTTTACACAACGTGAGTTTATCAGAATCAAAAAGAAAAAGAAATTGTGAGGAAAAAGAAACCGATGAAAGATATTATGATGCAAATTATTATCTTTAATATTGATTATGATAAAGATGAAAATTATGAGGTATGTTATAAATATGGTAACTGGGAATAATAAGAAAATAATACTGATGATTATGACAAAAATTATAACAATAACAATGATGATGATAATAATAATGATAATAACATATGATAATGATGACAATGATAATGAAATTGGTGATAATAATGATAGTGATAATGTTGATAATAATAAAGACGATAATAGTAATGACAATAGTAATAATGATAATGATTATGGCAATATTAAGGATAATGATGATAATGATAATGATGATAATAATAATATCAACAATAATGATATGATCTATAATGGAAAAAACAATAATGATGATAATGATGATAACAGTAACAATAACAGCAACAACAATGATAATAATGACAACGACAGTGATATGTAATGATAATCATAAGCATAATAAACATAATAATAATTATAATATTGATTATGATAATAACAATGATAACCATGATACTGATAATAGCAATGATGACAACAATAATAAAACTAATTACAAAAATAATGAAGATTAGAAGGATAACGATAAGGATCATAATCATAATACTGATAATAAGGATATTAGCAAAGAAAATATTAACAAATTAGATATTAAAAAGTTGATTAAAAGGCTTATAAGAAAATAAAAATTAATAAAAGGAATAACTACTACGTCGACCTTCGTACGAAAGATCTGCAAAGTGGAAATGAAAATGATAAATACGATGATAATGGTAATGCTGATGATGTCGTGATAATGGTAATGATAACAATGATAATAGGGATATTAACAACAATAATGATAATGATGATAACAACAATGACAATAATAGCAACAACAATAAAAATGTCACTGATAATAACAATGAATATGAAGAATGATAATTATATTGAATACTACTACTTTTATTACAATTAGGGCTACTACTACTAATGATAATGATGATAATGACTATACCGATAATTATTATTATGATCATAATGATGCTAATGATGGTAATACTAATGCTATTTAATAACAATTTGATTGTAATAATGATAATGATAACGTTACCAAACTTGATGCTAATGATAATAATGATAACAACAATAATTATAATAATGACATTGGTGATTGCAACAACAGAGCTATGATTATAATGTTGGTGCTGATAGTAATAATAGTAGTAATAGTACTGATAATGATGTCGATAATAATGATGATAATGATAATGATTGTAATAATGATAATGGTAATAACAATAATATTTATAATAATGGTGAAGATGATGACAATGATGACGAGGGGGATAGAAATGAGAATAATGATAATAATAATTATTAAAAACAATAATAATAATGATGATGATGATAATAGTAACAAAAATTGGCAATAACAATAAAGATAATGTGACTGATGATAACAACAACAACAATGATATCAGTAGTAATGATAATAATAATGATGTTGATAAGGATGATAGTAATGATAATGATAATAGTTATTATGATATTATTCATGATAATAATAATAATGACGATGATGATAATAATAATGATAACAACAAAAGCAAGGATGATAACAATTATGATAACACTAATGTCAGTAATAGTAAGGATAATGATATAGATAATACGTGATGATATCAATAGTAATAACTATCATAACAATGATAATAGTGATGATTATGATAATCACTATAATGATGATAATGAAGATGATGATGATGATGATAATCATAATGATAATAATGACAATGATAAAATGATAACGGCAATGGGAATGATAAACAATGATAGTGATAATGACAATGATAAGAGTAATGATAGTAACTATGATAAAAATAATGATGATAAAGATAATGATAACAACAAAATAATAAAGATAATAATTACAACAATGATAATAATGATAGTAATAGTAACAATGGTAATAATGATGATGATAATGATAATCATAACAATAATATTGCTAATACAAATGATGATAATGGTGATAATGCTGATACTAATAATTATAATAATGACAATAATAATAACAATGATAATGATAATGATAATAATAATAACGATCATGATAATAATAATAATGATAATAATAATGATCATGATAATAATAACAATGATAATAATAATAAAAAATAATAACGGATAATAACAATAATATCAACAATGATAATGATAGTGATAATGGCAACTGAAGGATGACGAAAAAGATAATCAGAAATTATCATTATAAGGTAATGGCGGTTACTGACAATAAAGATAATGATGACACAACTAATTCCTAACAAGACTCTCATTATTAGTGTGGTTAAGAATGTTATCAACTTTATATACTACATTTGAAATAGTAGTAGCAGTATTGGTAATGGTGAAAATTACTATGATAATTATATGCTATCAATAAATTAAAATAGTACTGGAAGTTAAGAAAAAAATAATTGTTAGTATCGATGTTTTGATAATATATAGATGATATTCAAAAGTGTTATGACAATGATAACAATGATGATGATAATGATAACAATAATGAAGATAGCAATAATGTTAATAACACAATAGTGACGATAGTGAAAATAATGATAATAACAATGATGAAAATGATGCAGAAAATGATAAACGTGATAATGATAAAACTTTGATTTATTGATTTCTATGTATCTATAATACAGTCTGAAGCATATCACCCAACTACTGTACTTTACCGAACTGTCTGTTAATGCATGTGGTCTCATAGTCTAATGACAGTAACACATACGGATGTAGAAACAAGACAAAAGGGAACGACCACATACGTTTTTTTCAGCTATGAGGGGTATGATGAGAGCACACATAATCACACTATAGTTTCTTAGTCATTTAGCAGCAAGTAGAATGTTTGTCGTCAGCATTAGAGTATAATTTCTTTGGTACATGTTTAACAGTTGGAGGAATTTAAGACGAAAAATCATTGTATGCATTTTTTTTTTTTTTTTTTTTTTTTTTTTTTGAGATTTAATTCTTTCTTGCTCCTTGAGTTATATGAATTGATTCGTTCATATGATTGGTTCGATCACGATCACCATTATCTTTATCTTCATTTTATTACAATTATTATTATTAGTAATGGTGTTTATTATGTTTGTGTTCTTTTATCATTCCCTAATGGGGAATCCAGCCCCCTCCCCCCCTCCCCCTTTAGAGTTATGCTCCCACACAACAGAGTAAAACACAACATACAAAAACATGCAACACTATAAATACAGTTAAGTTTTAAAAAATGCCTATAAAATACCGGCTGAAATTATATTTGCTTATAATTCCCTGTAAATTTTCATTCATATGTATGTTTTACAATTTTTCCTCGCTGAAATCATGTGAACCTGGATCTCCTGCTTACTACTGATGATATGCTTACTGCTTAAATCAACATAAAAGTGCTACTAAAGTTTCCTCTAAAATCCTTTGAAAAAAAAGCTTTGAAATGGTAAAAATCCACAAGGGGGGAAGTTGGTCCTCGCTCGCCGCCCCCCCCCCCTCTCCCCACCAAGCGCCTTTACGACACGAATCGCTCCTCTTGGAAACATCTTGGATCCAAAATCATATTCTTATTATCTTCATTATTATTGTTATTACCACTACTATTGCTACACCAACTACTACTACTACTATCATTATTACCATTACTACGACTACTGCTACTACTATTACTCCTAAATCTACTACCACTACTACTACTATTACTACTACTGCTACTTCCACTACTGCTAACACTATAACTGTTATCAACATACTACTACTACTGCTACTACTACTACTATTACTACTACTACTATCACCTCTTCTACTACTACTATTACTAATACCACTACTACTGTTATTACTACTAATATTACCTCTTCTACTACTATCATTATAATAACTATCGTTGTTATCATTATTACTATTACTATCATTGGCATTATAATTGACCCTGCTATTTTCATTATCGTTATCAAAATTATCATTATCATCATAATTTTTATCAACATTATTTTTATTATCATCATTATTATTATCATTTCTATTATCATCATTTATCAACATTATTTTCATTATCATCATTATTATCATCATCATCAGTATTATTGTTATTATGATTATCATTATTACTATTATCATCATTATTTTCATTATTATTATTGTTATTGCCATTATCATTACTATCGTTACCATTATCATTATTGTTATTATCATTATCATTATCGTTATCATTATCATAATTATTACTAACATTATTATTGTGATACTTTTCATCATCGTGATCATTATCATTACCATTATTATCATTATTACTATTGTCACCACTATCGTCATGACCATTATCATTATCATTTTCAATATTATCATCATTGTCCTTATCATAATCATTGTCATTATCATTATCATTACTATCATTACTATTATCATTTACATCACAATTAAAATTATCAACATTGCTATTATTAGTGATGATATGATATTAGCATTGCGGTTACTGCCAATGGTATTTAATAGCTTCATTACCATTATCACTGTCCTATGATGATTATCTTTATTCATCTTATTCACAATGTTACTTATTACTACTGTTATCACTATGATGATAAGGATGATTCTACAGTACCATTGTCATTATTCTTATGATCTTAATATCATTATTTTTTGTATAATAATCTTTATTATGAGCATTATAATTTTAGGTATAACTGGCATCATTATCTTTATTTTTTTATTAATCTTATCACAATTATTCACTATCATTATTATTATAATGATGATAAGAAATGATGGTGATCGTCATAATTATCATTACCATTACTGCTGTCATTATTATTACCATTATAATTACTACTGTCAATATTATTATCATTATCATTATCATCTGTATCATTACTACCACCATTATAATTGTTATCATTATCTTTATCATCATTATATTACCGTTGTTGTTTTGATCATTATTCTTTGCATTATCATAATTATTATCGTTAGCATCATCATCATCATATCTAATTATAGTCTTAATCGTTATTCAATTTACTTCAATCAACTTGGATATTGTCATTACCTTTTCATCATATTCAATCACTTAATCATCAATATTATTATCATAATTATAATTTCCTCATTATTCTAGCTACTGTCATAGTCATTATCATAGTCATCATCGCTGTTGGGATATTATTATTATTATTATCATCATTATTATTATTATTATTATTATTATTATTATCAGTATTGCATTTTTAAAAATTATCATCATCATTACTAATGATTTCATCAACACTATTTTTTTGAAAAAAAACAAACTTTTGTATCATGGTTAACTCCGTAAATATCATGGTTATCAAATTCTTACATATATACTTATTTTTCGGCTCTCATACGCCATCAACAATACTATTATAATTTTTTGGCACTATTTTTAGATATAATTTTTATTATTTCGATAACCGTTTAGTGTTAACTTGATTATCTTTTCATCACCATCAATGATTTGTTATCTATTTATATATATATTTCTTTTATCCTCGTCATCCACATTATTTCATTAGAATTGTGAATTACGTATGTATTTATGTCTAAATATATTTCACGGCTACGTCAATCACTATTCTTTAAAATTATGCAAATTGCACATCATTTATTCATCTACGCAGTATTCTATAAATATTGCTAGTGACACATTATCTATTAATTCATATATCTTATAGAATTGGCGGCTGCGTTGCCTTATGATGTTATCAATTGCAAACTTATTTATTTGTTGATTCATTTCATAGGCTCGGCAACCACCTTACCTTGCATATATTGCTAATTTCACAATTAATTTACCTTACAGTAAAAATGAAGCTCCTTTTAGTAAATCAGTTATATGGTGCATTACGTCTCTTGGTGGGGAGGTAAAGAGAGATGGAGAGCGGAAGAGTGGAGAGAAAGAGAGAGGGAGAGAGAAAGAGAGAAAGAGAGAGAGAGAGAAAGAGAGAGAGAGAGAGAGAGAGAGAGAGAGAGAGAGAGAAAGAAAGAAAGAGAAAGAGAGAGAGAGAGAGCAGCTATGAATGGGC
>NW_028234420.1:12062997-12065497 GCF_977035675.1 Penaeus japonicus
TTTTTTCTGCGAAAGCGATGGAGGTATTTGTACTGAAAGGGGAAAAAACATATTTAAATGCCAAATGATTTCCCATGCAATAAACCATCACAACGGTAACACGTCGAGGTGAAGGGGTGCAGCATGTGGCGCAGAGTCGGCGGTAACTATGGAGCCTAGAAATCAGATAACATTGCACACAGGAGTTAGCAACAATTACTGGTACCTCCCTGCACGCATCGGTTTCCGCGGCAGTCACTCTGCTTCGGGATACCACATAGAGGGGTCGGGTGGGGGGTAGGAATTGCAAGGGGGAGGGGAAAAGGGGGAGGGGGTGCACCTTTGCAATCTGATGACGGTGTAAAGTCGTCACAGCTGTGAGGACCCCCGCGCCGGCCCCAAGCTTTGGAGTGTAAACATATGACGGTAAGTAATTTATGTTGCGAACACGATAAGGTAATAATGCACTGCAAAGCGAAGCGTGAAATAACGACAAGGAAGGATTTTCTTTCTGTTGTTTTTTGCTTCGCTGATTATCACCATCCTCAAGTTTTGTTTCTTCCTTCCTTCGCTGCCCCTCCCTCTTCCTCCTCCCTTTCCGCGAACTTGAGCGGAACTGCCAACAAGACCGGAGTTAAAGTCGTCTCCGGGAACCGTAATTACGTTCATTGAAGGGAAGTAAAGGATAAAAGGAAGGAAAGGGTGTGGAAGGGAGGAGAGGCGAGGAGGGACGGCGGCGAAAAGGGTGAAAGGGGGAGGGGGAGGGAGGGAGAGAGAGAGGGGTCATAATCTACCCCTTGAGCGGGAGTTTAAGAATCGCGCTCGCCGAGCCCCTCCAGCTTGTTAGCGACCGTCAGCCAGGTAATGGTATAATGCAGGAGCAATAAACTCGACCTAATTACTGACATTACGGGGTGTATATTTTGGAATGCTCAGATATATCGCGACAATTGACCAATTTCGGCAAAACGCGAGGGCGTTGGGAAAGCAAGGAAGGGGAGGAGTCCGAGGAATGAACTCGAGAGAAATAGGACAATGATTTGGCCAACCTAACGATCGGATCTCGTTTCTCCGCCGGGAAACGACGGCACCGGCTGGCCGCTCTCGCTTTATTTACGAGTCTCCGCGGAAACAATTGGCTGGTTTCCTTCTTGAGCTCTTATCTGTTTTTCAAATCACATTTAGTTTTTTTTTCTCTCTCTCTCTTCAAAATCAGAAAGCTTAAGCATGCTTAAAGTACTAGTAAACTATATATATTTTTTCTTTTATTCCCAAAACGTGTCTCCGAATCATAAAAGGAATACATTCTCCTGTTTCTCTTCTATTGTTTTTTTTTTTTTTTTCTTTTTTGTGAGATTTAAGATCCCCTTTGGTGAATGTTCTAGATGAATCGGAATTACCCTTGGCAAAGAGCGCGAGAACAAATGTGTTCTTTGCTATTGTTTTACGACAATCGCTTTGTTACTTCTAATGCTGATAATGGGTGTTGTTTGTGTTCATCTTCTGGTTCCGAGGATTATTTTATGGTATCCATAGAATTCTCTCTCTCTCTCTCTCTACATATACACATTCATACATCCTAATACACACACACACACACACACGTGTATTGATATTGACATATATGAAAACAACCATTTACAACTATGTAACTTTTTCCCTTTTATATCAAGGGGTATAATATGAGGTCTTTCAAAAGTTTAGATAATTTTAACCTCCTCCCTCTCCTTCTCTCTCTCTCTCTCTACCCCCCCCCCTCCCTCTCTTCTCTCTCTCTCTCTCTCTACCTATCTCATTCAAAAAACAAAATACATTCTCTAAGTTTCCAACTATCATTCCATTTTTTCTCTTTCTTTATTCTTTAGCTCAATTACAAAACAGTTTATCAAACCTTCTAATGTTCATTTCTTATCTATGAGCGATACATGAGCCATTACAGAAAATATGTTTGTGTTCTCCCCCCATTACTGATATTTGGAAATGACGAAGGAGGCGGGAAATTGAGTTGTCTAGCCCAAATTTCCTGTTAAGGGCAGATGTGGCGATAAACAAGATAAGATCACACGGGGAGGGAGCACCTGTCGCTGTCTTCAGCACAGGTGGAGGTGTGTGGGTTCCATCATTATAGGGATTGACTTGTTAACTGATATATCTTTATTGTGGGTGATAGAGCAAAGATGGGCATGATATTCTCGCGATCTGTGACGCAACGAGAAACAAAATGGGGTGTAAATTATTGACAAAATAGGTGGTCGTTCTTTTACTTCCTCGACTTGATATTGAGTTGTTGAAATAGCACAAACATTGCAGAGTTAATTGATTAGGATAGAACTTTTCATAGCACTAAGGTTGCAACGCTATCTATCTAACAGTTACACTAACTCGTAAAAATATACTCCCTCAGTATTGAAGAAAATAATCCAGCGTAATAGGACGAGTTGCAAATGCAATGGAAGATAAGCAAATTGTAGGGGAATCATATGAAGTTTTTGACTAATGAATCTATTGTGCTCTAATCAGC
>NW_028234420.1:12092997-12095497 GCF_977035675.1 Penaeus japonicus
CCAGATGAGGTAGCGCGGTCAGGGTTCTTTGTAACGGGGCTGGAGTGACCACTGGAGAGAGGGGGGGGAGGGGAGAGGGGGCGGAAAGAGGAACGTCTTATTCATTTTATTTACATTTCCCAATGCCTTTCATCGGTCTTCAAAATATCCCCTTGGGGGGAGAATATTGAAATGTTACATCCCCAGCGCCGCGTCGCCACCGCGGCCGCCGACACAGATGCCTTCGCTCTGGCCGTTTTTCACTTGCCAGGATCCCAATTTAGCGCATCTTACTTTATCGTACGGTCTGCGTAGTGCCGTATTTATCACATTTTCGTATAGTATGGCATATGCAAAAGAAGAACAAATGTAAATAAATATACACAGATGCATCTCAACACGTGTTCAGTAGTCTTAGCGAGCGAAAGAACAGGAGAGAGAAAGAGAGAGAGAGAGCGAGAGCGCGAGTGTCCGCGAGTAAGAGAAAAATTAAACGAATCATTTTGCAAAATGAGGCACTTGACGGCGTAGAGTTGAACCGATTATGGGATTTTCGAATATTCAAGGATGATAAAATTGCAGAAATTTGATTCTCTGTGGCTGGTGTGCCCGATGACGACACAACATTAATCACTTTTAAGGGAAGAGGAATGTACACTTTCTTTCCGAAAAGATTTGATTTTATTTTTTCCTGCGATATTTCGTTCTGTACGCCCGCTAATAGCATGAATTTATACTATGATATTATGGTTTGCTATGATATTACATTATGAAATTGGATATAACATCTTTAAATATAAGATACGAATTGAAAAAAAAATCGGTTTCATTCTTCATATCTCCCCTGTTTTTAAAGGACTTGCATCATTAGATTTGTTATGTTCTGTTAAAAGTTACTAACAAATCTAGATGATAATAACAGTAATAATAAGGGTAAGAATAATGATAGCATCAATCATATTCAATGTAATGATGATGATGATATTAACGTTAAAAATCATTCGTTATCATATCATCATCATATCTGTCATTATGATTATCATCATCATCATCATCATCACTAACATCATGATTATTATCAAAATCGTTATCATCACTGGCCTATATTTACCATCATTACCATCACCATCATTGATATAATTTTTATCAATTAATCTATTATCATTAATAGAAGTTGTAGTTGTAGTAGTATTGGAAAAGGAAATATCATTATTATCATTTTTATTGTTTTTATTATCATTATCATTATTATTGTTATTATTATCAATACTATCATTATTATTATTATTGTTATTATTGTTATCATTATCATTACTTTTATTATTAATATCATCATTGTTATCATCACCGTTATCATCATAATCATTATCATCATTATTATTATCATTATTATTATCATCATTTTTTACCATTATCATTAATATTATCATTATTGTTATTATCATCATTACCATAACTATCATTGTAATGATCATCATCATCATTATTGTTATTATCATTATTATCATTATCTATATCATAATTATTTTCATTTCATTATTATCATAATCATCATTATTATTATCATTATCATCATTATTATCATTATAAACATTAACATCATTATTATTTTCATTATAATTGTCATCATTACTACTATTATACAAACATTGTCAATATTATCATCATTGTTATTACCATCATAATCTTGAATAAAATCATTATCATTATCACCACTATTATTATTATTTTCATCATTACCATTATCATTATAATCATCATCATTATTATCATTATTGTTCTTATCGTTATTATTATCATCATTGTTATTATTATTACCATTATTATTATTATTACCGTTATCATCATCATCATCATCATCATCATCACCATTATAATTACAATCTTTATTATTACTATCATTATATCTCTTTATTGTTATCCACATTATAACTATTGATATTATCATCATTACTATTTTTCTTTATTTTCATTATCATTATTATCAGAATCATTAATTTAATAGCATTATTATTAATATTGATATAACTAATATCATCATTATCATTATCATTACTATTACTGCTATTATTTTCATCCTTTTTGTTGTCATCATCGTCATTATCATTGTCCTTATTATCCTTACACTTATTGTTATCATAAACATCATAGAACTTATCACCATCACGATTTTGATTACCATTATTAGCTCATTTAATCGATTTTTCATTCCAATAACTAATATTACCACCCTCTCCCCTCTCTCCCTCTCTCCCTCTCTTTCCCCTCTCTCCTCTCCCCCCTCTCTCTTCCCCCCTCTCTCTCCTCCTCTCTCCCTCTCCTCTCCCTCTTCCCCCCCTCTCACCTCCCTCTCTCTTCCTTTCCCCCCCTCTCTCTCCCTCCTCCCCCTCTCTTTCCCTCCTCTCCTCTCCCTCTCCCCCCTCTCCTCCCCCTCTCCCCCCTCCTCCCCTCTCTCTCCCCCTCTCCCTCTCTCTCCCTCCCTCTCTCTCTCTCTCCCTTTCCCTCTCCCCCCTCTCCTCCC
>NW_028234420.1:12108925-12126425 GCF_977035675.1 Penaeus japonicus
GCGATGTGTTGCAGCAAGATACAGTTGGGTGTTTTTGCAATCGTTATATGGGTGGCGTTGCTGGGGGTTTATATGTTTAATCTTATTTCTGCAGTATTCAAACATTTTACAAACACTAAGCAGATTAGAATTTGTTCTCGTTGGGTTGTTGTAGAAGTGCAATCATCCGCTGAAATAACGTCAGTTTAACCCACAATGAAGAGGGGAAAAAACGCACTCCGAGCGCTCTGTTTAGGGTGCGGGGAGGATGGAGAATACCCTTGGCATACTAACCTTAGCAAGCAGTAGGCGTTCCTTAAAACACTAGGACCGGCTTTCAGGATGATATCTCCGCACTCCATTATCGTCGTCTCTTTGGGAGCAGTGGAGTAGAAAACCAAGATCATAATTTAGGGAAAAGGTATTGGCAGTTCATCATAAAGAAAAGTTCATTTGACGTGATCCTGAATTCCTTAGAACCGAACGTCCAGTACATCGATAGGATGCCTTTCCTGAAGGATCCTTTATTTGCATACTTTATTGATCACATCAGTCTTGGTAAAAACAGGATAAAAACAAAAACACGATTCCGCAAGTCTTCCAAGGCATTTATGTACGAAATGAAATCATGCGAGTGGGTGACCCAAAGGCCTCGGCATATTGGCTGTAGCGATCCTGAGAACTCTATAAATATCGCCTTTCTTTGAAAATTCATAATCCATATTGCCGACGAAATCGCAAGCCAAAGTGCCACTCCCATTCCCGTTCATCTAAAGGGAGTTAAACTCGATTACGTAATGCATCCCGGCTTTCACGTGTCATCACTGCAGTGTGATATTGTGCGAGAACCTGTTGGTAATCACTTTATGCTTCAATGTTGCTTTATCATAGACTATGTATATATCCTCTTCTACGCTCAAGATATAAAACTGATACTATCCTTTGATGTCCAATTTATTCTAACTATAGTCAAGTATTTCCGTTTAATGTAATCCAGCAGAGCTATTGAAATCCGTAACGTGAAAACAGAGAGCAGGTCTTAACTGTGACTGAATGCTCCTCCGCATCATTTTAAAACGCGAGAACGCACGACGGCCGCGAGGGGTTTAGGCTTGAGTTCAGACTGAATGATTAGACTGAAATAATGATATTAATAGTTATAGATATGATGATTACAGTGATGAGGATAATAATGATAACGATGATAATGATTCAGAATGATAATCATCATTATTGATATCATTATTATCAGTGTCATTGATGTCATCATTATAATCATTATTATTATCATCATCATTATTTTTTGTTATCAAAACTATTACCATTATTATCCTTATCATTATTATCAGTTTTACTGTTTTAGCTTTTCTTATTGCCGTTATTTTTATTGCCATTGTTATTAGCTTTATTATCAGTATTATTATTATTATGATTATGATTATCATTACCATCATTAGTGTAACAAACAAAATATCAGCAACTGGAAATCAACAATCCCCCTCGCAACATGCAAAAAATAAGGGTATTCAAGCTCTGTTAAAAAAAAAAAAAAAAAAAAAAAAAAAAAACAGGCAGCACATTTCACCATCAGCTATCCATGGCGATGTATAATAATACGTCTACTCTTCATAACTACCTGTAGTCTCCGTGTTCATTCTACATGTATGGCCTTCGTCTGCAGTTTTCGTGTGTAGTCTTCGTTTGTAGACTACCTACGTATCTCTCATCGGTAGCCTTCATATGTAAGCTATTCTGTAAGTCTTCGTCTCTATAGTCTATGCCTTTGCCTTATTTTTGTAGTCTCCTTTTATAAGCAATCATCTGTAGTCTTCATTCATAGCCTCCTATCTACACTTCTCATAGCATAGTCTTCCCTAATAGCCTTCACCTGCACCTGACGTAGTACTTTTTCCTGCCACGCCGTACATATATATCATCCATCTGTAGCCTCAGCCTTTCCTCTTCCTCCGTAGCCTTCGTCAGTAGCCCTCGTTCTCTTCCTCCGTAGCCTTTGTCAGTAGCCCTCGTTCTCTTCCTCCGTAGCCTTCGTCAGTAGCCCTCGTTCTCTTCCTCCATAGCCTTTGTCAGTAGCCCTCGTTCTCTTCCTCCGTAGCCTTCGTCAGTAGCCCTCGTTCTCTTCATCCGTAGCCTTCGTCAGTAGCCCTCGTTCTCTTCCTCCGTAGCCTTCGTCAGTAGCCCTCGCTTGTTGCCTTCATCTGATTTCCCCGAGGAAACAGCGGATGGTTGAGGCTTAATGTTGCGTTGAATTCCGTCGCGATGCGGAGTGTACTCTTCTCTTTAAAATCCTGTAAGTAGCAAAACTGTTGTCATAGATAGACAGTATTGCAAACGGTGATGGAATGATTTGGTGCAAGTATTAATGGAGATGATGATTTATTATTGTTACTGTTGGGATGGTTATTTTTGTTTGTTAATGTTGTCGCTACTGTTGGTATTAATGGTATTGCTGTTAGTGATAAAATCTGTGTTATTATCCTTATCCTTATCAGCATTATTGTTACTGTCATTTTCACTATTATTATTGTTATCACTATTTTTATCATTATTATCATTAACTTCTTACTATCATCTTTATTACTACCATTGTAATTTTATTATCATTACTATCATTACCACTATTATCAATAATATTGTCATTATCAATAGCATTATTATTATTTTTATTATTGTCATTATCACTATTATTACCATTATTATTATCATTATCATCACTTCTATTATTGCATTATTATTATTATTGTTAATATGTTGTGGTTACTGTCATTGTTATTGTTGTTTTTATCATTATCATATCATTAGCATCATGATGATGTTGAAAAGCAAAAACTATAGTAAAAACAATTATAAAATGATGATGATAATAACAATAAAAACAATTAATATCTATAACAATGCCATCACAGTTATCATGACAAAAAAAAATGTTTACATTGATTATAATTTTCCCAAAGTTTTATCTAATGTTTTGACAGGAGTTTTAACCCTAGCGCCATTAAGAGTGTCCATGCTCTTCAAAAGGAAAAGGGGAAAAAAAGACAAAAATGCAAAGTAATTATAACCTGCAAGAGTGAAGGCCTGAATAAATAGCTTAATTCCGGGTTTGCCATATCACGGTCTTCCAAATGATCAACAACTTTATATTCATTTATGCAGTGAAAAATCATGACTCGGTTGACCCAATTGAAAAATGATCTCGACGTAAGGTTGTGCGAAATGACTTTTCCCCCCCCCCTTTTTTTTTTTTTTTTTTTTTTTTTTTTTTTGTACCTTCCTCTTCTGTCTTTCTGAAAAGATCATGAGTCTAAAACTCTACGTCATCTGATCATTTACATATGAATTTCAAGAAACATCAATGCAAATGGAATGAATAATTTTAGAAATCCTTCAATAAGACATATAATCCCTTTTTTTCATTGGTGGGAATTCCTCTTCAGTCAATCAGGTAAGTACTTGCTATGTACAGAACATCATGAATTTCTGTCATTCACTTGATCACAAGTAGGAAAGCCTCTTTCCATAAAGTCATTGACACCTTGAGACTACAAGGTGCCAATAATGACTTTGAAAATAATGATGATACAAGGTGTTGATAACAAGGATAATACAAGGTGTTAACAAGGATAATACAAGGTCCTTAAGGCAATCATGTTGATAATAACTCAATGATATCAATGATGACAATGATAATGATATCAAGATTAGGTATCAATAATGAAAATGATAACAACAATAAGGATGATAGTAAAATGCACCGGTCACAAAAGCACAATGATACAAATATAATATTTCACCTTAACATACTGCACAGCGTTTCCAGCTCTTCGTTTGGAGAAATATAAAACCCCGATGTTTTATTTTTATATGAGCAGGTTTAATAGAACGTTACCTGCGAGCTCGGAATCAGTACAGTACAGTGTTAAGACCAGAGAAAGTACAATCATGCAATCAGTCTTCAGTGCATGATGAAACAGCTGGCATTGCCGTAATGCCGAACGACCAGTAAGACAAAACATAAGGTCTTAGCCTTAAAAGTATGCCTCTCAATGGATTGTTTTTTCTTTCAGCACTGGTCTTATTGTTGCATTTTTTTTACCATCAATTTTGCTCTAAGTGAGAAAGTTGTTAAATAGGAGTAAACATTTTCGTAGCAGTATTCTTTGTTTGCTATTATGATTTATTATTAATGATATTTCCATTATAGTTGTTACCATCACTGTTATCATTATTTTTGGTGCTACATAATGATTCCCATTATACTTTTATCTATGATGTTGCTATCTTTATTGTCGTTATTGCTATATTGATAACTATGAAAATAATAATGATAATGGTAATGATACTGATCTGATACTGAGATTAATAATGAAAATAATAATGATACCGATGATAATAATCATAGTAATAGTAATAATAATAATAATGATAATAATAATAATAATAATAATGATAATAATGATAATAATAATTATTATTATCATTATGACAATAATGATAAATACGATGATAATAATAATGATAGCAATACCAACAACAATAGTAACAATATCAATAGTAATACCAACAATAATGATGACAGCGATAACAATCATTGACAATAACAATAGAGCTGATGATGACGATGATTATTATTGTCATTATCGTCATCATCATAAAAACAAAAACAACAACAATAATGATAAAAATAGTAATGATAATGTTAATAATAATGATGATAACATTGACCATATCGACAATAGGAATTGCAATAACAGCGATAATCATTGATATTTTCCTAATCAATGATAAGCAAAAATCAAATATTGAATTTCAGCATTTTATTATTAGTATTTTATTACTTTATTCTTAATTATTATTATCATTATTATTATTATTATCATTATTACTATTTAATCCTTATTAGTATCATTAGCATCATAACCATTATGATGATAATCAGAATGATAATGATAGCAATGGTATTGATAAATATGGTAATGATAATTATTATCAAAATTATAATAATAATAGTGAGGATGATAACAATATCTATAATGATAATGATAATGATTAAGTGATAACTGTAACAAGGAGAGTAATGATTATCTAAATGATAATGTTAACAGTAATAAAATTAATGGTAATAGTAATAATAATGATATAATAATCATTAACATTATTATCCTTAATGATATGCCCATATATTTTTGATGATTATCATATTTTTCAATCACTATCATTAGCAATATCATTATTGTCATTATCATCATTATTTTTTATTGTTATTACCATGATAACAATAACAATAATATCATTACCATTCTTCATCTTATCATTGTTCTTAATATCATTCTCGTTGTTATTATCATTGTCATCGCTATTATCATATAAGAATACTCTTCTTTTGTTATTAAGATACACCATTACAATCATAACCATCATCTGACATTATCACAATTGATATAATCACAATTTCTGTATTTCTTACCAAAATCATTATCAACAATACATCCATCATAAATGCATTATCTGTCATCTATGTAATAACTGTATCACTTACATATCTTTGAGTAATATCAATTCTTCAGTATCATCATATTCGTAATTACATACATACAGCCATCGATCAAATATAAAGAAGTATAACGTGTTAATGCTGACAGCACTATTATTACAGCATACGATAATTATCACAGGCCATATACATAATCTCAACCTTATTTCTCATTTACACTAGCATCCGATTTGCTTATTTAATGAGTATCATCGTGATCAGTTTCAGCATACTCGTCATTCTGCGCATTCAGCATCACTCGATATAAAATACCAATCTATGTTCTATTCATGTTGATGGTGTCTCTCAGCATCAGATTACACGCCCGTTTCCTACAGTGGCCAGGTTTTGGTCATGCTTTGATGGCATCTAACTGTTCAAGGATGATTACTATCAATTTGTACTCAAGCGCACGCCCATTCAGTATCAAACAGAACTATTATGGGTGGTAGTATCATCTATGGTATTCTGGATGGTATACCGGTGGGTGGTATTATCGCTGGGTAGTGCTCTTGTTATGGATGGTATTATCATTATGTTGTTAATATTACTATTATGGGTGATATTCCAACAAGGCGTTTCATAATTAGATACTATTATAGATGGTATTACTATAATTATTATGGAAGACCGCGTGATGTATATATTATCATAATGATAACGTATTATCTTTGCTGCCCTATCATTTCCAATTTTGTCATTAGATCACCATTTCTTTTCTGTGTATCATGTTCACGAGTGAATAGATGCAATTAAAATAAAAAAATATATATAACCAACTTTCAAAAATAAGATAAAAAAATATATATAAATATAACACTTTCAAAATCATTTGATGAATACCCATACCATTAAAAGGGTAATGATAACGGTAGGACATCACAAAAAGGTGATGGTGATGATTAATGAAAGATGATGATGATCTGCAAGATATTTATCTAAAATCAAAAATAAAAAATGTAATGAAAAATAAAATAATCAAAATAATCATTACCAACAACACCATCGTAAAACAGTAATAATGATAATGAAAATAACAATAATAATAATAATAGTAATATTGGCACTGACAATGATTGTAAAGACTACCTGTCAATGTGACAATCACAATAGTATTAATAAAACTGATATCCATAGTAATCATGTATGCAATAACTACAACAATAGGAATAATAGTGATGATAAAACAATATAATGATAATACTGATAAATCAAAAGATAATGATAATGATGATAAGGATGGCATTTAAAACAAGATTATATATAAAAAAATAACAATAATAATGATTATACCAATAATAGTTACTATAGTGATGTTACACAATAATGTTGAATACCAATACCAATAACAAGAATAAAGATAAGAATAATGATGATAATAATAAAACATAAAGATAATAGAAATATAAAAAAATAAGGGTATCAATAAGAAAAAGGTGATAATGGAAATAATGATAATGAAAACAAGAATAATAATAATAATGATGATGAGGATGATAATAATAATAATAATAATAATGATAATAAAATGATTATGATAATACCGTATAGTAATCATGATAATGACAGTAACTTCAACAATGAAAACAATACTACTACTAATAATAATGCTATAACTGATAATCTAGATGATGATTATAATAGTAATATAAATTATGATAATGATAATAATGATGAGGATAATGATTATAACAACACTAATTATAATGAAAAATGATAATAATTACAATAATGATAATAATCATTATCATTATTATCATAACAATGATAATAACCATAAGCATAACGATAATAGTAATTGTTATTGTATTAGTAATGATAATAATAATAATAATAATGATAATAATGATAATCATAAGGATGATAATAATGATAACACTATTGATAATAGCAATGACAATGATATTATCAATACTGATAATAATAATAATGACAATAATAATAGCAACAAGATTATGATAATTATAACTACCATTATCATTATCATCATTATTGGTATCATTATCATCATTGTACTTTGATATGACTATATCTACTACCATTACTGTTATCATAATTGTTATTATTATCATTACCGTTATTATTATTACCATTACTATAATCATCATAACATTCATAATAATAGTAACAGTGATGATAATAACAATAATAATAACAATAATGATAAAAACAATGATAATGATATCAATAACAATGGTAATCATCATCTTTAGAATTATGATAATAATAATAACTGTAATAGTAATAATAATAAAAACAACACTAACAATAACAGCAATGACAATAATGACGATAACAATAACAACAATGACAATGATAATAATAATAATAATATCAATAAGGGTGATTACAATGATTATAATAATGATAGCAAAAAAGATAATAGCACTACTACGAATGATAACAATAACGATAATAATAATAATGATAATAGTAATAAATATAATCATCAAAACAATAATAAATAAGAATAATAGTGATAATAATGATAATATCAATGATGATAATAATACAATAAAAATTATGATGAAAATGAGGATCACAACTTTAAAAATAACAAAAGTTATAATGATCATTTAAAAAAGAATATGATTCTGAAAATGTTTAGAATTTTATTACTACCATTATTATCGTCATCAATACCATTATCATTATTATCATCAAAACTATTATCATTAATATTATCATCATCATATTAGCATCATCAAAGTCCATTATCATTATTATCATTACCATTATTAATGTTATCATTATCATTGTTAAAAATATTATCATTTTCACCGTCATCATTATTATTACTTGTGTTATTACTTTATAAATTATTGTTATTTTCGTTATTATTGTTATCAATATCATTACTATGTTTTTTGTTTATGTTATGATTATCATTATTATCACCATTATTATATGTATCATAAATATAATTGTTATCCTATTTCTATTATCATCATTATATCTTATTTTCATCATCATTATCTTTGTAATCAATATGACTATCATTATCAATGTTAACAATGATAATAATGATAACAATTAACAACAACAATAACAGCATTGTTACTGCTGCTGATGAAGATAACAATGACACTAATAAATTGAACGAAAATTATAATAATGATACTAATGATAGTGATTGTAATAATGATGATGATGATAATAATAATTATGATCATAATAATAATAATGATAATAATAATAATGATAATAATTATTATTATTAATATTATTACTATTAATATAATGATAGAATAATAATGATAATTGTGATAATAATGATAACAATAATTATGATAACAACATTGACAATAATAATAATAACAACAATAATAATCACTAAAATAATAATGATTATTATTGTAATCATCATCGTCATCATTATTATGATAATGATGATGATGATAGTATTAGTTACAATAACAGTAACAGCATCATATCATTATCACCATCATCATAAAAGGTAAAATTACAATGTCGATGAAAGTAACACCACAATTATTTACGACTATAACATTATCCATCATAGCGTCACTATCATCACAAAAGTGCAAACAGCCGTCTGATAATGAGATTTACTTTTTATATAAAACCAAAATTCGATCTATGAAAATTCGAGCAATATCTATTGATCAGTCGAGTAATAACTTGAATGATCCATATTTTTTTTGAAGCACGTAAGTAAACTAGATTAATACCTTTTTGATAACGAGATGATAATGTTGATCTTAATGGTGTTATCATATTTATTTACAAGTAGATTTGGTTAATATGATCATTTTGCTTTAATCAACATCGTTAAGAGTATAAGTAGTTTTATCAGTATTGAAATTGGTTTTAACTTCATTGCTATTGCACACTGTGTCTAAAAATTCCTTTCCATTTTGGGCTATCATTTATGTTGATCTTCATTACTAATGACCTTTTTAGAAGGGCACCTGACAACATGTGCATTTTCAATATCGATGGAAATCTATTATGACTCTTATGTCGTAATCATCATGCAGCAGACTTTATAGCTATGATTACAGTACATCTTTCTCATAAAGATTCGGCAAATAACCCAAATACCCGGTGATTAATACGGTACAATAAACGTCTTTCAAAACTGTAGCATGTTGTCACAATTACTTTTTTCTTTTATCACTTTTTGGATACTCTTTGTGTCGTACAAGATGGGAATATCATGTAAGAATGATGGTAATAATTGCAATGATATGGGTAATGGTGAGAATAATGATAATGACAATAACGATAATGCTAATGTTAATAATGATGTTCAAAACAACACAACAATAACAACAACAGCAACGATAATTAGGATAAAGATAATAATAGTAATAATAAAGCAACAACAATAACAATTCCCATGATTATAATATTAATAACAGTAATAATGATGACAAAATAAATATGAATAAAAATAATGAAAAGTATCTTTCCGACACTTAAGCTTTGCTGATTTTCTGAATGTGCGTATTTATGCGGATTATATACATATATAGTGTTCCTGGTATGTTGAAATCATGCTTGTTGCAAACCGATGTTCGGTTTTAAACATTTTTGAGTTTATCAAAGTTATAAACTGAAAGCGATGTAAGGGAAAAAGGTAAAGGGGATAATAAATTCACAGAAATATTGACACATGTAGTTCGATATAAATGAAAATGGGGAGATAGAAAAAGGATAAAGTAGAAAAATTATGGAAAAGATGAAAAACAGAATAAAGGTTTGACGATAAAAATACCACGAAAAAGAAACTGAGATACATCGATATAAAGTAGAGAAAGAGAGAGAGAGAGAGAGAGAGAGAGAGAGAGAGAGAGAGAGAGAGAGAGCAGAGAGACAGAGAGAGAGAGAAAATAAGTCACCAAACCTCATAGAGAGACAGAAGCGGAAATCAAGTGAGACAGAAGGACAGAGGGACAGAACCCGACCCCATCTAAAAAAAAAAGAAAAAAAAAGGCATTTGCGAGAGGGCTCCTGCAACAGCCCCGGTTTTAAGGGACAGGTACAAATGGGACATAATTAATCAATAACCCAGCGAGCGACGGCGACTATCCAGCATGTTGATGTGGATTTCGCGTGTTCGTCAGCCAGCACTCGCGTTAAAATGTTTATTGAGTATCAGAACCACCTCCGCTGTCGCGACCGCCAATGGGAATAGAGAGCGAGAGAGAGAGAAAAAAAATGCATTAAATCTTTGTCCATTACCGATGCAGGAATACTAATTAGGTGAGGGCCTCTGATCTGTCCTGCATTGTCGTGTAGAGATATTGGTGTCAGTGTGATAGTCTCATTATTTACCATATTTTCGTAGTAATCCTTATCTTGCTTTTATCTTTTGTCCAATTGTATTATTATTATTATTATTATTATAATCATTATTATTATTTTGAATTAGTGACAGGGATGGAAAAGCTATCATGATACATGTAATAACGGCAGCAGGAGGTGGCTTTATTGGTACTTTTGTTTTGATCCAAGCAAGAAGTCCATGGGGAACCAGTCCTTTGTTGCAATGCCTGGAAAATATTGTGCAATGATCATAATTCCAAATTACAATCATCCACTTTTAAATCTGTGGCATATATGGTATGGAGCATCATATCGTTATGCCATGATGAGGCGATCTGATGCATGAGATTTGTATAAAGGAGTGTGCCATGTGCACGTGGTTACATACCTGCGCAAGGTGTTATAATCACCACCAAGCGGCGGCTACCTCTATCCTACTCTCCAGCACCTAGCAGTCTGCACCCAGGGCTACGGGGCGGAGCATCACCCAATTGGGCGGAGCCAATGGTCTCTTTCAATATATTATTGGCTGATGGGAGGATCTACGTCGTCTACGCGCGCTCTGATTGGCTGGCGGGAGGGCTCGACGCTGGTGTGCGTGTGCGCAGCCCGCCTCCAGTCAGTGTGCGTTGAGCGGTGTTGTGAGTGAGGTTCTGCCGCTCCGCGTTTGTAGTGTCGAGTGTCAGTTGCAAGGTTGACCTTGATCATGCCGACCGTTTCCGGTAGCGGCGGTGAGGAGGTCGAATCACAAGATGAGGTCAAGGTCTTTAAATATGAAGGAGATGAGGAGGAGAGTGAGAAGCGCTCCTCGGAAAACTTAACTGAAGACAAAAGCAGTCTCATCACAGAAACAGAAGAGGTACGACTGTTTACCCTCGAGAATCTCAGGCCGCGAAGTCCTCCTGGGGACCTGTGTTCCTCAGGCGGCGGTTGGCGGCCTGAGGTGTAGTTCTAAATGTTCTATGTAATATAGCAGTCGTAAGTGTGGTGTAAGTTTCCGTTCGCGCCAGCCGCAGCGGCAGGGTGACAGGTGCTGTGGTGTTACGGTCTGGCTACTGTACCAGAATCAGTGAAGTACAAGTGCGATCATTGTGCAGGTGTGATTTTTTGTATGGTGTCCCCAAGTGGCGACGCTCGCCGGGAAATGACAGGGAGAGGATCCATCAAAATCGCCGTAGAAAACTGCAGTGTCCAGAGGCCAGAGCACAGTTCCCCCGAGACGGCGCCGCAGTGACCCCCCGCAAGGATCGGAGGCGCCCCAGACGAGGAGAAGAGTCGCTGAGGAGGACCGCCGGAGATGTGAGCACGGCGGGGCAGATGCGCAGCAAGCAGGTGGACGAGTTCAAGTGCGGTGTACGAGAAGTGGTGGTGTTGGCAGGGAAGCGGAGGTGCAGGTGTTTTGAGGCTCTCTGACCGCAAGTACACCTACCTAACTTTGAACTATCTTGTATCACTTCTACTGTAGAAATGACCTGTGTGTTTTGTAGTGAGAGTTCAGTTTGATACACCCGGGTTAGGACTGGCTCGTTAAAATTGTTATTGATGAAAAGGCCTCCCGTTTAGTAGACAATGTGCTTTGCGGGCGATAGCGTGAATTTCCTCTTTTTATTGTTAATGAGGGGCGAGCTGTTTCCTGTAATTATCTCATTAATACTGACCAGATAATTTCATTAACTGTCATCAACGTGGGGCGGGCGGAGAAATTGATAATCATTCATTATCCAACATAAAATAGAGAAATTCACAACATTAGCATATGAAGGAATAGTCACGCACTTGTTATATATTTATATCGATCACCAAGTCATTACTCCCGGTGGAGGAGAGATTTACATATGCAAATTAAGCACATTCATGTACACACAGCGCGGAACTTGGTGGTCAGGGAGCGAAGTCAGGGAGAGCGGGGGTTCGGCGCCGTGGAACGTGTGTGCGCGCGAGCTATTACGGTGGCCGTCTTTCCTAGCTTCGCGTGTGTCCTGGCGTGAAAATTATCGACGGGGTTTTGAGGTCGATTGTTATTGTTGCAAGGCATTGATTTCCTTCTCCCCCTCTTTCTCCTCCTCCCCCACCTTTATTTTCTCCCCCCCGCTCTCTCTCTCTCTGCCCTTATTTCGAAACCCTGGCGGTGTCGTAAGGAAATAAAATACCCCGAACCCCGACCGCATGCGACCGCTCGTGGTAAGAGAGATGCCGACCGCCCTAACCGAACTGAAGCTGCGGGAGAAAGGCGAAGAAGACGGAGTGAGGGAGAGGAAGGACTCCGAACGATTCCCGAAGTATTATTGCCTTGCGGGGAAGAAGTGTTCGGCGAAGCGCGAGTTTCCCTTTTGTCTTTCCGAAATTCTCTCTTGTTTATCGGCGAGTCGTATGTAGTTCTTGCTACCAAGGGAGGATTGGATGGTCTGTACAATGCGCAGATATTTTTTTTCTTTTTTTTTTCTGAATGGTTCGGTTGATATCCGAGGATAGAAGGATACCGTTATTATCAGATGCTCGATCAGTTACCGTAGAGAGCGATAAATTATGTTCTGCGCCAGCATTGTTGGTGGGAAAATGCTGATAATGTATTCACGATATATTTAATAGATTTAATTATATAGATGTTTATGTGAGCGTGTATATTTAATTGTGGCAATGATGACACTACTATTAAAAAAAATAATGATATTGACCATAGTATTACTAATATTAATAATTGTAATAAGAATAATGATAGGAAATATGATACTGACCATAGTAGTGCTAATATTAATATTTGTAATATTAATAATTATAAAGGTAATGATAGTGACCATAATATTAATGTTTTAATAGTTATATTAAAAATTATGATAATGATGATAATAGTTATAATGATAAATGATATTAATACCAATATTAATAATGATAGTTTTAGCAATAATAATGATAAGGCAATGATGGTAGAGTTAGTGGCGAAGATAGTGTATGTAATATTGACAATGATAATAATATTAATAATACCTATAATAATCGCGATAATGATAAGAATGATAGCAAACAAGATAATGGTAACAATAGTATCACTACTACTGTTTCAACTAATATTATGATAATGTTTATATTATTACATTAATAGCATATAAAAGGTAGGCTTAATAACAACAACAATAATGATAACAATGACAGTAAAGATGTTAATTATTGTATGATATTAATGATATTGGTGATTAACTAGTAGTAATGATTTTAATGATATTAGATTTTAAAATAGTAATAATAAGGATGATGATCAAATTGATTATCATTATTCTGGTGATCATTTGCATTGTCAAAATGCAGTTGTTGTGTAGTTGTGGTAATCCTATTAAAAAACATGCGGATTATAATGTCCATAATGCCATACAACCATGCATGTTCAGTGACTAAAATTATGTTATTTTATTATTTTGTTATTTTTATCACTGGTTATTATGCAAAAGCAACAAGAAGTCAGCATAGGAAAATCATCGATAGTTTTGTAAATGAATAGTGATAATGATGATAGTTAATGGCAATGACTAATATTATTGTTATCAAGAGTATCGTTGGCATCATAACTGTTATTATTATAATTTGTTACTGGCATAGGCCTATATTAAAACAGTTACCGATACGATTATGTAAATCTCGGAAATCTTAGTACCATATAATCAATCATGGCTGTCGTAATGGTAGAAATGAGGAAAATAAAGGGGTTATTTTTCTTGCAACAATAGTATGTTGACTTTTAGCTGTGTGTAAGTATACAGAATAAGTGTTTAAACGGGGAGTGGATATGTAAGTACGCGAGATGTGGCAGGTGCAAGGCTAGGAGCATATCCGCTAGTTAGGCTTAAATCCAGTCTTAAACTATGTAAATTTCCTATTGTCGTTTGAAATGCCGTACTTAATGATGTGTTTGTAAACATTCGCCTTTGTTGTACCCAATACGCGAACATTTATATATAAAAAATCAGGGTTGAAGATATTGTGGAGTTTTGTAACGCCCTTTTTTTTCTTCGGTTTCACGTGTTGTCGTGAGTAAGCCGCTGACACTGTGGTTCTAAGTTAATCCTTGACATCTCTCTCTTGTTAAAAGTGTTTAGGCTCGTCATACACGGTCTGACATCCCCCCCATATCCTTCACGGTAGGTTGGTTCAGTCGAGAGACTCTTTATCGCTCTAAGTTTGCATTTGTTTATTTATTTTTGGGGGGCAGAGGGAATGCCAAATCAGTGGCGGGGTACGAGATGAAACCTATGTTATTGTAGCGACTAGGAATTATTTACATTCTCCAGATTTTGTCGTACGCTCGTGGGGACTCTTGTTTATCTAAAATTCGTGAAGTGAACAGCCACAGGGAGAGGTAGAGGTAGGTGGCTCGTGTAGTGTATGTTTGCAATGTTTCCCTAGAATCATGTGCAGTATGACACCTACTGTTCGAAATGTAAAGGGCTTGTGTTTCGAGGGATCCTAGCCAACACTACTCATTTTCCTCTTCCGCCTTCTACAAATAGTAAGCGACTCTGACAGTGACTGCGGCATTGCGAATGTTTTGAGCCATGCGTGAGGGTGAAGGTAAATCCCGCAGTGTTAATATTTTTCCGTGGGGTTTTTATATTTTTCTCTTGAAATCATTTTTGGGATACTTTGTAGAGCTAGTAAAGTTTACAATGGTGCATTATATGCATGCATGTATGTGTATATATATTGCATATATATGTAAGAACGAACGAAATCAAAGTTACGTATCGAACCCGTCATGGGTTCTTTTTCGGATGTTGCAAATAATTGATTTGCAACGTCTGAAGAGGAAATTACAAAGTGTTCGAAACGTGACAATTTTTCTTTCGTTTCTCTTGTGGCTGTATTTTATTTTTATCTAGGTACGAGTCAAGTTACTGATTATTTTTACATAGGCCTATATGTAAATATATGTAATATAAATTTGGGCTCAAAGGCACACACACACACACACACACACACACACACACACACACACACACACACACACACACACACACACACACACACACACAGAGAGAGAGAGAGAGACAGAGAGAGAGAGAGCTAAATGAAACCTTTGTATTATCTGTTGTATCGCCACTATCAGTTTAACAGTGCATGTGATTATGATGAGGTTGCGGCAACGGTTTGAAAACAATCAAACAAATAACAATGGTGATCAACTTCGACAGCATTGATTTTTATGATAATGCAGCCACAGTATCACTACCACACCTGGAATAACGATGACAAATGTGCGGTAATTTGACTAATCGGAAGTAAAGGAAGTAGGGATTATAATGATACGGACAATATGATGATCGCCCCGCCATAGTGATAGTAAATGATGATAGTGATGACGTGTTTTTGTGAATGCATTGATGATATGGTGATTAAGTTGATGGCAGGGTAGGTAACAAATAATAATTACGCTGCTGATAATGATGATATTAACAAGATAAGTATTCGTAGGTCGATTTTAATTGTAATAATGTTGATACTTATAATGAGTGGGATTATAATGCGGATTGCAAATAATACTGATGGGTTCATTGATGGTGATGATTAGTATTATCCATTACATTTTGAATCTTACACTAATTATGTTAAACGACGTGAACTATATACTCTATGTTTTTTAACTTTCAGCCAGGAAAAAAGTACTGAAAAAATACATAAAAAGCTGGATATTAAGGGAGATACCAGATAGTGAATATATATATTTATGTATATATGTATCTTGTTTTTTTTTTCTAATCTGATGTTGTGGGATCAAAGTATTTAGGAATGTGGTTAGGAGGCAAGGTTTACAATCTTGTGTCGACAATCTGTGTTGCATTTGATTCATAGTTGTCTTTTCATAGGCGAATAAGTACGAAAGACATTCTGATTTGATGAGAATGTTGATATTTAGATATCATTTATAAATGTAATATTCATTATTATTATTATTTTTTAAGGAAGATAATTTAGTCAGAGATTCCGTTGTGTGTGGGTTTCAACTTTGAATTGGTTTGATTAGTAAAAAGCTTTTTTTGTCTTTGGTATAATTGTTTATATAATAATAATAATTATTATTATTATTGTTATTATTATTATCACCATTATTATTATTGTTCTATAATTGATATCATTATATGTATTTATATTCATATGCATTATTATTGTTTTTTATTATTGTTGTCAATGATAGCAATAGCGATAATTATATCCATCATAGCTATAGGTATGCCAGTATTTATTGCTTAAATGCTTAAATGTAAAATTATATAATTACCGTACAAAGTACCGGCTGGAAACCGGCAAGGCAGTAAGGAAGAAGGCGCGAAATTCCCATTCCCGCTGACCCTGTGATCCTTGCCAGCTTCTCGAACCTTGTTCCTTGGTGTATCAGAAGGGTCATTAAGACGGGCGAAAGAAGGGCAGGCAGGTGTTTGTCTTCGACAAAACGTTGCGTGTGCGGCCAGACTACAGCGGCGGGACCTGTCGGCGCTAACGTGGTCAGCGTGTCGGCCGCTACCCGCGTCTACCTGGTGCCACGGCGGTACCTGCCCGTGCTCCTCTTTTGCGAACGCTGAACGGCCGCTTGTGCTCAGGCTAGAAGCATGTTGCGCTCAATTCCTATAGATCGGTACACGGTGGCGGCGGCGACGGCGACACCAGCACGGGGCGAGGGTTGTCAGCCATGAT
>NW_028234420.1:12131425-12141425 GCF_977035675.1 Penaeus japonicus
TATAACTATAATGATCATCGCCGTCATCTTAAAAAATATATATTGTTACTAATTATAGTAATATTTTCATTAATAATATAATGATTATAATAATAATTACTATTAATGTACTAACAAATTCCATTGTTTTTATCATTACTTTTTTAACACAACTTTAGATATTATTTTGCTGATTGTATAAAAAAAACTATTTAAGGGAACGATGATATTAGACGTGATAAAATTTCTCGAAAAAAACGAGGAATGTCTTTATGGTTATATATTTATACATACACATACATATGTGTGTGTGTGTGTGTGTGTATGTATGTACAAATGTTTGCGTGTGCTTGCGTACATGTACGCGTGATTTATATGCGTTAATTCCATATTAAAACTTAAAACAATTCCTTATTACAGTATTATTGTTAGGGGGAGATGAAATTATTAAACATTAAATTATTCCCTACCGTTTTAGAAAGATCTAGTAAAAGTAAGATTTCACTTTGAAGTTGAAATACTTTGATAGCTTCGGTGCATCATTTTATGCAATCAGTGTATTTTGAAATGTTTATTTAAATTTTGTCCTACGTATATAGAAAGGATCACACGCGCACGCACGCATACGCGCACCCACGCATACGCACACGCGCGCGCACACACAGGCACACACACGCACACACACACGCACACGCACCCACACACACACACACACACACACACACACACACACACACACACACACACACACACACACACACACACACACACACACACACACACACACACACACACACAAAGAGGAGAGATAGTGTCCAGCCGTGTTGAATTACTTAATTAATATTGTTATTTATCAGCGCCCCATTGTCCGTCAGCTCCCTATAGTTGCACCTCATGTGTTATCGGTCCCATAAATGGCTGATTGGATTTAATTGGGCTATTAGCGTATTTAATGTGCGTTTGCGATCGATGCCATGTTGATTACGCGATAGTTGTTTGCAATCGTTGGAGGCTTTACGAGCAATTAATGTCATGGGCCCATCATGACGCGGGAAGGACCCGCTCATTTATCAGGTTGCGGTAGTTACAGGAAGGCGACTGGCGACAGTTAACTCTCTGACTGAAAACGCTTTCGCTAAACCGGCCACTATGCGGTCTGTCGGTCGGTCGTTCGCCGGTCCTCGGTCCCAGGTCTCTGGTCTCAGGTCTCATGTCTCTGGTCCTCGGTCTCAGGTCTCAGGTCCTGAATGATCATACCGGTTATTGTGATCAATACGTCTATCTGATCCGATGTTGAAAAAAAAGGAAAATGGAATTATCACGGATGAAAATGATCCTGAGCTTTGCGACGGCTGCAGTGCGGGTTGGGGCGCTTAGAGCCGGAAATTGAGTCTTGGGTTTTCTCTTTGATTTATGATTTGTATCTGACCAGGTACAAGACATTTATTATGACAGTTCTCACTCCATTTCCCCGTGACGAGTATAAAAAAGATGAAGTAAAAAAGAAGAGGAAAAAAAGTAAGAGCGTTCGGCGATATCATTTATCACACTTAGAGTACAGCTTCATTCCATTCAGCTTCGCGTGGTGCATTACTGATTCATCATCATTTATGTCATCACCATCAATTTTGCCACCACAGTTGTTACCGCAATATGCTCAAGAATCTCTCCTCCCACCCCCCTCATCCTACCCCCCGCTAAGATTCATGTATCCTCATTCGAGACAGGATACACGACGAACACGCCCTCGCTGCTCCCGGAGTGCACATAAATATATCTCCTTTCTCACCTTTTAAAGGACACTTTCTTGGGATCCATCTGAGGACTCGAGTCTCGCCTTTTGAGCTCCCCCTGCCTTCAAGAACGGGTCTTAAGTTCTCTTCTGCAACATGTGGTCTTCAAGACATTCGGGTCTCTCTTTCTTGACCTTTTGGACGAAGCTCCTTCGGGAACGTGATTTGTTAAAATTCCTATATAGTCTTTTGAAACTTGCATTTCTGATGAATCTTTCCTATCTGTTTAGCTATTACCTCCAATCAAGAGCCATTTCTGCCTATCTTGGTCTCCGGCCAGATGGAGCTTTAATTCTTTTCGAGAGCAACCCTCTTCCTAGAACTTCCTTTGCTCATAAAAACTTCAGGGCTTGTCCTCCAGGCCCTTCCTAGAACGCCCATGCGCTCTTCCCCTCCCGAACGTCATGGGCTGCCGTTCCTTCCTGTTTCTAACTCGACTTCATAAGCGAGATGATTTGCAACCCGCTCTCCTGCCTCCCCTTGCCCCCTCCCCTCCCCTCTTCCCCTCGTTTTGTGTCATTACCCGTATCAGCGCTGCCATCACCACCAGCCATCACACGCCGTTGTATTCCCGGTAATTGCAGCGAGTTTTTGGTTCCAATTCTCGTCGCGCTTATCGCTTTACGCCCGACTACTTTCGTTCGGCCGATGTTATCGGGGGTCGACTGCCGTGTCGTATGTAAGTATTGCGTTCGTTCGCCATTGTGCTATGGTGATGGCGGCTGCTTGAGCCTGGTGGGTTTGGTTGAGGGGGGAAGGGGGGGGGTATTATGTGATGAATGAGAGGACGTTCTGTATCTTGGGTGATGAATTGCAGGAATTTCTGTATTATCTGGATAAAATGGAGGGCTTTATCGTCTCTATCTCCATCACCGTCTTCTGCTTGTCAAGATTGGTGGTGTTGGGTTTCCCCCGCGTTAGCGCTGGAGGAACTTGGTTTTCGTTCAGGCCATCTAACGACGCAGCTGTTGGAAGTTAATGAGCATTTGTTGATCTGTGAAATATTACGAAGAGGATTACTGCGAACTCTGAAATTAAACTCCAGGTGTGAGGTTTAGAGGAAGCGTCATCATCGGGTGTACATAGGTCACCCGCCAAACCAGGCTCTGGCCGCCCGCCGCCCACAGCTTCACGAACGGTCCCTTGCTTGTTAGGAACCAGTTTGGGGAACATGGCCGGTCCAAAGCAAACACTGTATTGACTGGTTTATGCTCCTTAATGGTTGTAGGGACGTTTTTGAAAATTACTGCATATTTATTATGATACAGATAGGGAAAATGCATATACATTTAGGCTAATGTTAAGTCTGGTCAATTTGGGTGATGTAGGTTGATAATTCTAAAATCTCAATTTTTTTCTTCATATGTTGTGAAAAGTTCTTTGGGTAAAGATAAAAGAAAACGAACGCCAGGTCGTGCATCACGTAGAAGAATGTTGGAGTGTTCTGACTTAATGTACAACGAACAATCGACTCCAGACACTGCCAGAAGATCCCTCATTGGGGAGTCATTAAGTCGGCCAAGAGTTACACCCACGAACAAAGCTTATGAAGGGATAGTATTTATAGACAAATAATCCTGAGAGAATTTGCATTTTGAGATATTACGTTGCCACCGATCCACAACAATGGATATTTTGTGCGTGTGTGTGTCTGTTTGTGTGTGTTCACGTGTGTGCTTGCGTGCGTGCGTGTGCGTGTGTAGAGGGCAAGGGAGAGTTTTTTTTCCCGTCGCTAAGATTTTCAAACTCGAGAAGCCACGCTAGACTAGTCGATGCAAGTGCTCGGGCGGAAACAGCTCGGGCTGCTGAAACCTGCTCTTCATTAATCGGATTCTGGAGGCGCTGTAAGACATGCTGAGTCGGTCAGCGTGGCGCATAACCCATGCCATAGGACATCTGATTGCGACGGCTTTTTATACTTTTCATCAGGAGTTCAAAAGACTGAGTCAGACACACACACACACACACACACACACACACACACACACACACACACACACACACACACACACACACACACACACACACACACACACACACACACACACACACACACACACACACACACACACACACACATCGATTAGATATATCCTACAAATTATCTAAGCATGCACATCGGTAAGTGGTATTGACGTGAACAGCTCGGTCTTTTACTAAATACTAAGAGATTAATCACGAGGGAATATATAAGTGGTGAAAAGGCTTCGTGGAAAGCCCTCTCGATACACCGCAGACGCACTATGCAGTTTACGGAACGCCGTGACGAGAATCATGTCTTATGCTGGCGTATGTATATCCTAGCGTCCACGATTCTAGCGTCTGCGAATCTAGAAGAAGCTAGATTCAGGCTCGACAACATGATCCTTTCTAGCAGTGTATATTTCCTTCGAAATGGATTTGGTGATTTGCGTGTTGGTTTTGTATCTCGTTTGTTCGCGTAAAGACCGAGATACTCTAAAACTCCTTTACATATATTTTAATCGCCGCGAGCAGATCAAATACTTTACCAGCTGGTCTTTGTGTGTTAAACTTAGCGTGTGCACTTCACAGATTTGCAACGTCACTTTACTCGTTTTGGTGACGTGAGTACAGTAGGCTGACGTAGCAGCGAACGTTGAACATGAGCATTTCACAGCATTACCTTCTTTTGTTCGTTTAGAAAGAGACCAAGAAGTCAATGGACAAATCCCGTTCACACACACACACACACACACACACACACACACACACACACACACACACACACATACACATACACATACACACATACACATACACACACTTGCGCTTTGTTACCTCGGGGTCTCGGAATACTCACCGAATCGAACTGAAATTGAAAATATAAAACCGGCGAGTCCATAATCCACAAGTTCTTCTGAGCAGCCACGTGGGTATGTAGTTCCACTCTGATATGAGAGACGGCGGACGAGGAAGAGCTCCCTTATAAGGACAGGGCGGAATCGGAGCTATTGAGTTAAAACCCTGAAATCCACTCAGGTGAGACACAGACAATGGGGATGGTAGTTCGTCTTCATTCGAAGTCAGGTTAATTTGGGGCTTTTTTTTTATGGGAGTCAACACCGGGGGATAGTTTCATGGTAGGGGATTCGATGGCGTGTTTCTTTGTTGAAGGAGATGGGATCAGAGATGTGATTTTATGGCTGTTTTTTTCCCCTTCTTTGTCACTCTTTATTCATAAGATCAGATCGACGGCCGTGACTCGTGGAAAAGACTCTTTATAGTTAGGCGAAAAGGGCATTGAGAGTTGTGGGAGTCGAGATCGCTTTGATCTGTTGCGTTATGACCTGCACCACGCTGTGCTCGCTCCGTCATTCGGCTCCGGCGTGCATCTCCGCTCCTTCTTGTCGAGAGGCAAAAGTGACAGATAAAATTCATAGATATACAAGCGCGCTTTTTTCGCATTTAACTAATACAGACATACTCGCCCCCCCCCCTCACACACACACACACACAGACATGCGCGCGCATGGCATTCATGTAAACGCAACCTTTTCCTTTTTACTGTTTGTGAGTTTGTCGAAACGTTGAACAAGAAAAGAGAACGACATGAATAGCAGGTTTGGATTTTGCATGGCTATGAGCACTAAAAGTAAATAAATTTTAGTCTGGTGATTTTTTCCTCTTGCTCAAAATTTGCGTTTACTTACATGCTCATGATCTCACCACCTGGCTTGCCATTAGCGTGACAAAAAACGAAAGATTTTTGAAAATGTCAGAAGATTAGATACACATCTGATTACGTCCCATCTATTCCAAGGGGATCACCATAAGTAATGAGATATTTTGTACATTTTTTAAAAAAGAGTAATTACGAAGGATTTTAGTAAAACTAACGAGGACATGCGCCAGTAAGCAGAGAAAGCCATTATGGACGTCGTCCGTATAAACTACGTCTCAAAACGTCCTTCCCCTCTGCTTCCCCCCACCCCCCACCCCACCCACCCACGTTATCGTCTTGGTGTGGTCAGCCCCTTCTTGATGACTGTCTCTTGGTCGTTGCTTTAATCTTATTTACGAAGTGATTTACACAGTTTTTTTTTTTTTTTTTTTTTTTTTTTTTTTTTTTGGGGGGGGGGGGTGACTGTGGCAACTGACGTGCGTTGATTATGCTAATGAGAAGTAGTTGGCAATTGCATAATTATTTATGGATAAGTATATTTTGTATATATAGTTTATTTTTTGTCTCTTTACTTAAGAAGATAATAACTAGCAGATGTTGTGAATGGTCGGCGTAAGGCTGATTATAGACGAATTATTTTAGCTTAAACAACCGTAATCACGATGATGGTTTATATCAATTCTAAATGTGCCTGATTAATGAAATTAGATCCGACACGTAACAGAAAGAAAACGCAAAATCTTTCGTCTGATAAGATAAACAGCTTTCAGAAGAAGCCGATTTACGATTGCGATAACAATTTTGAGAAGATAATCAACGTGGCCGCCCCGATTATTTTCGTCCGGTAAATTCCGCAGGCGATAACGTACTCTTTTTTTCTTTTTTCTTTTTTTTTCTTTCTCTTTCTCTTGCGAATAAATGCGGGATTTAAGCGAAGACGAGAGGTAGCTAGCTGTCACGGGACATTCGACACACATCCGTAGTGTAAGAGCGTGTACATTACTAATGACGTGGTAATATTAGTGTTTAGTTGCGTTTTACGTCAGGCGGATCGTGCAGGAGGCAGTTACCGCAGTGCTGTGTCGGGCGGGGAGGAAGAGAGGAAGGGGGGAAAACGGGGCTGGGGGAGAGAGGGAGAGAGAACGAGCAAGCAAGCAAGCAAGGAAGGAAGGGGATGAAAGCGAAGGGGGAGAAGGAACAAGGGTAAAGGGAGGGAGGAAAGGATTTAATGGGGGAGGACGGACGGAGGGAGGGAGAGAGGGAGGGAAGGGTGTGATTAGGGAGGACGGAGGGATGGGTGAAGGGAGGGAGGGAGAGGGGGGAGGGGAGGGGGAGCACACATACTCGTCATGTGTTACTGATCGTTGGTAATGCTTGCTGCTTCCCCGCTGCTTATTATTCACAACAGACACCCCGCATTCGAAGCTCACACTTGAGGTACAACACCTACTGTATGTTGAAGGCCACGCCGGGCCCCATCTCCCGAAGGTCCCCCTCCACGCGGCGTCTCGTTTATTATGGTTACACTCGGCGGGAAAAAATCAAACCTGAAAGTCACTCACTTTATAAAAGGCGAAATGACCCCCCCCCCATCCCTGCCCCCCGGCCCTCCTAACACAACATCGAGGCGAAGGTCACACTTAACACACAACCCAGCTGCTGAAGGTTACACTCAACGCTTAAACTTACTATAATGACTGGTCGCCACCACTCCCGTGTTATAATTACCCGATGCAGTTACAGCGAATGTAATAATTATAATAAACAGCTGACGGGCGGAACCTTCTCGTTCAACTTGTTAGCTCTTTTGGCACGCGGGTAAGCGGACCACCTCGCGACGCGTCTTGAACCAGCGGCTCATTGGACCAACACGGTTTGATCTTCGTCGTTTTGCAGAAGAGGGAACAGCTGTTTGTGTTTACTCATCGCGCACGGTTTAAGAGGACCCGCTGGATTACTGGACCAGCCCGTTACACTCCTTGGATTAATGAGCCAGCTCGTTGAAGCACCCGGATTAGCGGACCGTTCTGGAGCGCCCGCGAAATTAGACCGAGGTGTGGTATCGCAGGGCAGCCACGGAGATCAACGGGGTCAGCTGGTTCTGTTCATCATCATAATATGTGCGAGTATCTCGGCCATCTTGCCCCGCCTGTCTCTTGGGAGGCGGGTGAGAGACGGCATCCTACGCCAGGCCGCATCTTCCAAGTCCTTTTTTTATGACTGAAATGGGGCAAGAGGAGTACGCTTTCCTCTCATCGCTGCATATTTAACTCTATGCCTTTTTCTTTTGTCTATAGCGCCTCCGTTCTGGAAAGGAAGGCTAGGGATTTCACTCGTATCAGAAGAGCCCGACTCCAGGGGCACACTTGTCAAGAAGGTGACCAAGGAGACCGGAATGTCTCAGAGGAAAGAGCTAGGTTTCTCTCAGCGACGACACCTTCATGAAATATTCTGACAGCAGTGGTTGGATAAGCTGACCTTGCTGTTCTAGCTATAATACCCTTTTATGCCTGCAGGAGACTGTCTCTCTCCCTCTCTTTCTATATCCCCACTCCTGCCCACCCTTCCCCCAGAAGGAAGTTAGCGAGCGCTGTCAGTCATGCCGGTTATTGTGGCTATTATAGTACAGTGCAGTGTGGTTATTGTAGCGCTCGTGAACCAAGACATAGTGAAAGGGTCTCTTACGCTCACGATTCTGCCGGCAGATCCTATGAACACACACTAAGAGTAAAATGAGATATAGTAACACGCACGCATGCACGCACTCACTCACTCACCCACTCACTCTCACTCACTCACTCACGCACTCACTCACACATGCACATGCACACATACAGAGAGAGAGAGAGAGAGAGAGAGAGAGAGAGAGAGAGAGAGAGAGAGAGAGAGAGAGAGAGAGAGAGAGAGAGAGAGAGAGAGAGAGAGAGAGAGAGAGAGAGAGAAGAAAGAAAGAGAGAAAGACAGGAAAGTTGTAGGTGGGAAGGTACTATAACATCTCCAGCTTGTACAATTATTACCCGTCAGTCAACCCCGAGACCACTGTAATCTCCTAGATAATGTTGATCTTGATAATTGCAATACTCATTTTCCCATTACAGGTGATTTATAGTACAGGTGCGTCGTGTTGCGTCCTGTTGGTGCATGTGTTTCTCCTGTATTTGCTTGTCTTTGTATTTGTGTGTGTGTGAATGTGTGTGTGTTTGTGCGCGCGTGTGCGTGAGCATGTTGTAATGAATAAGAACTAGTTGAACTTCAAATGCATACATGATTCTTGGCTGATTTTTTCTTCATAGCGTGTGTGAGAATCTTTCATATTTATTTTTGTCTCCAAGCTTGCCTGCTAATTTATATCTCTGGATCCAATTAAGTTATTATGCCATCAATCATTGCAGTGATAAATGGGATCTATTGTTCGCCTTCCGTTTTTTTTATTTCTTCGTTTTCCTTTTTTGCTTATTGCATCACGGCGGAACGATGTTTTATCCTCTGTGTTCGTGTGGGTTGTTTATCCCTCCCTTTAGGTTGATTTGTCGAAATGATAAGACACCTTGCGCTCTTCTTCTCATTCGCTCTCTTTCTCTTTGTCTTTCTTTTTTATTCTCTCTCTCTCTCTCTCTCTCTCTCTCTCTCTCTCTCTCTCTCTCTCTCTCTCTCTCTCTCTCTCTCTCTCTCTCTCTCTCTCTCTCTCTCTCTCTCTCTCTCTCTCTCTCTCTCTCTCTCTCTCTCTCTCTCTCGCTCGCTCGCTCTGTCTAGCTCTCGCTCGCTCTCTGTAACCGCTCGCTTCCCAGGATCAGCGAGGAATGAATTGTTATTCATCTCATACAAGTTGTATAACGCTTGGCCGAGCAACCAGCAGTTAGATGTTTATTGTCATATTTAGAATCATTCCCCGACGAAATCTCGAGGGAGTAATGGCGCAGGTAGCTTCATGGGTAACTGCCCGTATGACATGTCCAAAGTATGTGTTCCATATTTTATTAAGTTGGAAGTCGCGGGCCCGGGGAAGGGGTGGGGGGTGGGGGGGGGACGAGACGGTAATGTGGCTGGGATTAGGCTGAGGGAGAGGGAGGAGGGAGGGAGGGGAAGGAACGAGTTGCTTTGGTCTTTGTCCCCCTCCCTTCCCTCCCTCCCTTTTCTGAGGAGGAGAGGATGGGTGAATGCATGCCTTGTGATATTTTATCTCCTTTTATTAATTATCTCATTCCCTTGTGCCCTTTCATTCCCTTATGCCATCTTCTCCGTCTTACTTCTCTCCCTTTCGTTCTTCTGAAAACGGAATAAAAGTATATGATGAGGCAATAAGAATGGATATAGGGGGATCCAAGACATTCAGTTCAAGGTGTGGTGATGCCGGGCCGTGTATAGTGAGCACCGGAGCACCTTAATAACTGTGGGAGCGATTACAGAAGGCATTGGTACACGGGGCATGCACTCGGCCGCCAGACGCTGATGGTAACACAGGTCGGGGGCCGAGCCTTCCCTACATGCGAACGAGCTCTTGTTTGTGTTTGCGTCCGTGTGTGTCGGGGGGTGGCCGGGTGGAAGGGGGAGGGGTGTGTGTGTGTGTGTGTGTGTGTGTGTGTGT
>NW_028234420.1:12151425-12156425 GCF_977035675.1 Penaeus japonicus
CACCCCTTATGAATTGCAATTTACATGGAGTTAGAAAAAATTATATTTAGATTTAGAATTAGTGTGTGTGTTTGAGAGAGAGAGAGAGAGAGAGAGAGAGAGAGAGAGAGAGAGAGAAAGTGAAAAAGAGAAAATATAATTAATCCTTCGTCGTTTTCCTCCCACAGGATAAGAGTACGCATGTGCCCTCCTCCTCCTCCTTCGCCAGCGCCTCAAAGAGTGATGGACGCCTCCCAGAGACTTCACCCTTCGGACTCTTCGGTAAGTTGCAAGCATCTTCTTCGGCCCCTCCTTCCTCCTTTATTTCTCTTTTTATTTGTTTCCCTCTCCCCCACCCATATCTCCATCTCTCTCTCTCTAACTCTCTCTATCTCTCTGTCTGTCTGTCTGTCTGTCTGTCTTCTTCTTCCTTTTATTTTTCTTCTTTTTTTTATTCGACCAATATTTATCTTCCTCTTGTTCTTCGTACTCTTATATTTTCTTTTTGACTCTAGAGGAACTTTTTACGCCTTCAATATTAAAAAAAAAACAATTCTAAGGCCTATGTTTTTTTAAAGCCTTCACTTTTTGGCGACATTATCTACCTATTTAGCTTATTTTTCATAATTGTGGCTAAGAAAAGAAAAAAAAAGATCATTAAAGTGGCGCACTAACGGACGCGGAGCAAACGTTGGTGTAGAATGGCTGTTACGTCGTTGAAGGCGACCCTTGTCTGAGCTCACGGGGGTTGGAATGGGGGTTAAGGGGTAGAGGTGGTGGGGAGGGGGTAGGAGAGGGTGAGGGTGATGGGTAGGGTGTGAAAGTGGGCCTTGTCCTCTTGTGACCACACACATAAGTACATCGTTTCCGCGTTCCGTTCAGAGTAGAGATGCAGTTCATGTTAGATGTATATATATATATATATACTCTCCTCCTCGTGACTTTCTTTTGGATCATCATATTTAATGTTGTCCGTTATCCCCCTTATCCCTTATCCATGTCTCTACCCCTACCCTTACCCTTACCCTTACCCTTACCCTTACCCTAAACCCCGTTCTCCTACCCTTTGACTCTATCACCACCACACGCGCTTCTTTCATCACTTTTTTTCTCACCATAACACTGACTGATACACAAAAATCTTATGCATCAGTCAGGAGTCGATTCGCCGGCTTCCGTAATAACAGTGGAATAAAAGTTGCCTTGTAGATTTTATCATCTTATCGCCACCTAAGGGAGATACAGGGAGAAGGAGAAGGAGAAGGAGAAGGAGAGTAAAGGCGTGAGAGAAAAAGAGAAGAGGGAAAGAAGGGGATAGAAGAGGAGAAGAGAGGGAAAGGCGGGGAGAGAGAGAGAGAGAGAGAGAGAGAGAGAGAGAGAGAGAGAGAGAGAGAGAGAGAGAGAGAGAGAGAGAGAGAGAGAGAGGGAATGAGAGACGCAGGTTGACAGATTTACTGAGAGAAAGAGGGACAGGGGAAAGAGGTTGAAGGTAGACAGACAGATCACTGAAAGCACCAAAGGACAAAAAAAGGGATGAAAACAAGAAGACCACAGAGTCTTATGTCACCTTAGACAGAGGTCACATCTAAGACAACCCGCTTGCCATGCCTGGTCTCTCGATGCCGTGCTCAGAGTAAGCTTCTAATTGAGTGAATCCGCGGCCAGTACACAGCACGTTAGAGAAGGCGAAGATGGATGGTTCTCCCTTTAAGATGGTGTTGCTTCTCCCTAAGCCTCTCCGTGTCCTTCTCCTTTTCTACCTTCTTTCTTCTTCTTCTTGATCTTCTTCTTCTACTACTGCTACTACTACAACTACTACTGCTACAACTACTACTGCTACTTGTCTGCTCCTTCTCCTTTACCACCTATTCCTCCTTCTCCTCTTCCTCCTCTTCCTCCTCCTTCTCCTCCTCCTCCTCCTCCACCTCCTGTTCCTCTTCCTCCTCCACCACCACCACCACCACCACCTCCTGTTCCTCTTCCTCCTCCTGTTCCTCCTCCTCCTCCTCCTCCTCCTCCTCCTCCTCCTCCTCCTCCTCCTCCCCTCCCCTCCCCCTCCCCTCCACCTCTTCCTCCTCCTCTTCCTCCTCCTTTGCCTTTTCCCTTGACTGGGCCAAAGGATTAGAAGGGGAGGGCATAATGGAGCAGAGGAATGGGAGAAGGAGAAGAAGAAGGATCAGGATAAGGCAAAGGGGAGAGAACGTTATGGACCACCGGAGTAGGAAAGGGAGAAAGGAAAGGGAGAAAGGAAAGGGAGAACTGAGGGGGGGGGCGAATGGGTTATGACTAATATGCAACAGCGGACGCACTCCTGCAAGTGAGTTGTCGTTGCTGTCCTCACGAGACAATGGTGGCTGCTTGGACTCCCAACAGCACGCGAGAGCCACAACACGCGGCAAAAATTCCGGAGAAACTTTTTCCTTTGCAAAACTGACTCTCGGCTTGTACGCGGGTGCCGGTGTGCATGTGTCTCTCGCCTTTCCTTGTTTTGTTTTTTTTTACTCTATGACTTCCTCTTATCTTTCCTCTGTTCTCTCTCTCTCTCTCTCTCTCTCTCTCTCTCTCTCTCTCTCTCTCTCTCTCTCTCTCTCTCTCTCTCTCTCTCTCTCTCTCTCTCTCTCTCTCTCTCTCTCTCTCTCTCTCTCTCTCTCTCTTTCACCTCTCTTCTCACCTGCTCCATGGCCCTTCCCCTCTCTCTCTCTTCCTCTTTTCCTCTGCCCCCTTTCTTTATCTCCCTCTCGCCTCCTATCTCCCCTTTGCCTCTCCCTCTATCCCTCCCTTCCCCCCTTCTCCCGCTCTCCTCCTTTTTATATAGACAAGCGTGAAATCGGAAGCACTAATAAGTAAAGCAAATCACATGGAGATTATTAATATGTTCCGAGATTATCCTTTAAACCTTTTTGGAAGCACCGTCAAAAAAAAAATAATAATATATATATAATACTAATAATAATAGCTATGCAATTTATTCCTAGCTTAGTTTATAAACTTGAACACATAATTATTTACAATTCAATTTATCTCTATTTGATTTATAGTCGCAAGCACATTTTTATTTCCCATTCATGTTCATAAAATGTTTGTCTTCTTGGAAATAATACAGATATTCCCCCAGGAGCGTCGGCATGGGGCGCGGATCGCTTGGGTTACTTGTCACCGTTTGCCTACGCTTACACCAACGGCACTTCGGCAATGGTGAGTACCTGGCTTCGTTGATTAAGCTGTTGCGTGGTTGCTATTTGCTACATGTGGTAGGGGTGAGTTTGTGTGTGAGATGTAGTATAGTGTTTTTTTTTTAGATTATTATTATTATTATTATTTTGAGATTTGTAGTTGTATTATTTTTATCGTCGTTATTTTTTATATATATATGTGTGTGTGTGTGTGTGTGTGTGTGTGTGTGTGTGTGTGTGTGTGTGTGTGTGTGTGTGTGTGTGTGTGTGTGTGTGTGTGTGTGTGTGTGTGTGTTTGTGTTTGTATGTATGTATGTATATATGCATGTGTGTACATATATATATATATATATATATATATATATATATATATATATATATATATATATATTTATGTGTGTGTGTGTGTGTTTGTATGTATGTATGTATGTATGTATGTATGTATGTATGTATGTATATATGCATGTGTGTACATGTATATATGTGTGTGTGTGTGTGTGTGTGTGTGTGTGTGTGTGTGTGTGTGTGTGTGTGTGTGTGTGTGTGTGTGTGTGTGTGTGTGTGTGTGTGTGTGTGTGTGTGTGTGTGCTTGTGTTGATTTTTTGTGCACGTAGCCCCTTTTTAAGCATGACAGATCGCTCGCAGAATCTCCATTGGCTCAGAAGAAACTCGGATGTGCCGTGTAATTTTGCAAATGATAGAACTCTTACCGCAACACGTGCTACGTGGTTGATGTTTTAGCTTACAAGATGAATTACTAAGTATCAAGTTAAGTTGAAAAGAATACATAAACACGTATGGACTGAAAGAACATACGTAAAGTCTATTAATAAAAGATTAAGAAATTCACATTTTGCATTCACGACGCGCATGCTTTCGTGACAAGTAAGACACGTAATAAAGACGGTTATTTCTGTTGTCGTTGTTTTTCTTCGGATATCGGGTTTTTGGATGATATTTATTCGCAATTCATTCTCTGGCTTCAAAAAAATGTTTTCTTTCTTTGTTTGGGGGGCGGGTGTCACTTCTTATTTTAGGGGGTGGGGGGCAGGGCGGTCTTCATTTTCCTTTATTTATTGATATTTTTTTCTTTTGTGGTAGGGGATTTCCCCATTTTTTTACTGTTTGTATGTACGCCAGTGTCCGCAAAGCTTATCTGCGATGTGACCTTTGTCACTGATAAGGTTATTGCGGTTTGTTGGCCTGGTTTGTGCAGTGTGGGGTGGGAGTAAGGGGGATAGAGATAATAAAAGAGAGATGAAAAAAGAGAGAGCGAGAGAAAACGGTAACATATGTGAAAAGGAGGGCGAATGGAACGAGAGAGAGAGAGAGAGAGAGAGAGAGAGAGAGAGAGAGAGAGAGAGAGAGAGAGAGAGAGAGAGAGAGAGAGAGAGAGAGAGAGAAATCTACCCTCGTAACCTGGGTTTGATTTCTTGCAGGACGTTCGCTCCAAAGTCTAAAGGGTACAGTTTCTCGTTCTCAGAAGGGCTTGTTGGAAGGGGCGTGTAGGGGAGGAAATAGGAGGCTAGGGTCCCGGGGGAGGGTCCCGGGGGAGGGGGGGGTCCCGGGGGAGCCTTCACCTGATGGACACAACCCACCAATTGGTCCCCCGAGGCGATGCGTCCATCACGGGCCAGGTGGTGGCGGGAGGGAGGAGGGAGGAGGGAAGGAGGAGGGAGGTAGGATGACCTGCGCGGGGCTGGAACGGCGAGTCCTGGCGAGTTTGGGTTGCGTGCGGGCGTGTGCGTCGGGTTGTGGGTTTGGAAATTCACTTAGGAATGAATGTATGCTTGTGTGTAACGCATCTATAGAGAAATGCTTGCATTTGTGCGCGCGCGCGTGTTCCTG
>NW_028234420.1:12158925-12168925 GCF_977035675.1 Penaeus japonicus
GTTGTTTAGGGATGCGGCTGATAGGAGCTCCTCAGCTGATGGGATTTCTGACTGTCAAAAGGGCCTTACATACACACGCACATGCACACGCACACGCACACGCACACGCGCACACACACACACACACACACACACACACACACACACACACACACACACACACACACACACACACACACACACACACATATATATATATATGTGTGTGTGTGTGTGTGTGTGTGTGTGTGTGTGTGTGTGTGTGTGTGTGTATGCGTGTGAGTGCGCGTTTGTGTATATATATATATTTTTTGTTCCGTTGTAATCACTACTATTTGTTATTGTCAGTTTCTTGTTATGATTTTTATCGTAGTCGTTATTATTCTTACATTTTTAGGGATTCCTTTTTTCTTATCATTTATATTTTGACTTCACTAAGGTTAAAGAAATAGTTGAAAATACTACAGACTATAACACTGATAATTACAACAAAGTTTATTTCATTTATACATTTATTTCATATATAGTAATGCCCACTATGCGGTATATTAAGAAATCTTGAGAACAGACAATGGTCTTCCTCTGCTTATATAACGGGAAGAACCTTTATTTTGTTTTATTTATAGTTATGGAAAAAGTGTTCCCTTCATATTTTTAGCACGTGAGTCGGAGAATGTATGTATGTATGTATGTATATTCATATATATATATATATATATATATATATATATATATATATATATACATTTATATAGTTTTTGAAAATGAAAAGGGAGAAATAAAAAAGAGAGGAGGAGTTAAAAGAAACAAAGGATTTGATAAAGAAAGCGAAGTCTAGACGAAAGATAAAGACAAGGATGAAAATATTAGACAGATCGTGTCGATGGAATGGGATAAATCGAGTAGAAAGATTATATACAAGTAAAAGAATTACAAAAGAAAAAGAAAGAAAGAGAGAAGCCTCGAAATAAAAAAACAAACAAAAACAGAACAAAAAAAACGGTGAGCGAAACGGGAGATGAAGAAGGTAAAGAAAGGAGAGTTAAAAAGGGATAGCTCGTGAAATAAATAAATAAAAGGCGAGAGAGAGCGAGAGAGAGAGAGAGAGAGAGAGAGAGAGAGAGAGAGAGAGAGAGAGAGAGAGAGAGAGAGAGAGAGAGAGAGAGAGAGAGAGAGAGAGAGCAGATACGACCTCACACACTGCCTGGGGCCGCAGCCATTGTCTTCAAGGGATGATGTTTTCGGACGACGCTGGTGCCTAGAGTAGGGGGAGAGGGGGGGTGGGGAGCGTGGGTAAAGATGGTAGGAGGAGGGGAAAAGGGGTGAAGATAGGTGGGGGGATTGGGAAGGGGTGAAGATTGGAGAAGGTGGTAAGGGTTGAGGAAAGAGGGAGAAGGAAGGGAGAGAAGGAGAGGGAGGGGTGAAAGGAAAGAGAAGTGAGTAGTTGAATAAGGAGAGAGGAAAGAGCAGTGGAAAAGGTGTAAGGAAATAGGGGAGGGAGAATGGGAGATGGGATGGGGGGGGGGGGTCAAGGAAAAGGGACCTAGATGTATTTTTAATTATCTGGATAAACGTAGCCCCATCATAACGAGAGGGTAGGCTAATTAAGCATGTGTACGCAGATGACTTCGCGACGCCCTTGTTGTAAACACTATTTCGATTCGAGATTAAGGTTTTCGATAAAGATGATAAGAAATGATAAGACGAAAAAGAGAGAAATATGTGAACAGCGTGGTGGTATGTAACGATGAATTAAATGAGGAAAAAAATATATATCTTTTAAATATATAAAGATTTATGTGAGCGGAAATGGCTCTAGGTTTCATCCAATATTCTGTACTGTGTACTTTTCACTTGTTAATTAAACAGTGCAAGTCTTGTGGGTACATTTGTTTCTCGGTATTTTCTTGCCTTAATTACTCGCAGTATGTGCACATTTTCCCCCCGCATAATTACCCTGGATTCCGGCCATCCGTAGCTTGGGAAGAAGAACCTAAATACCATATTGTATTAGTGGGGAATCGCGGACCCCCCCCCCACCCCACCCAGCCCAACTCCCTGCCCCATTCAGTATCCCGCCTGCCCCATTCCATTCCCCTTTACCGCTTCGACGCCTATCCACTTCTTTGCCCTACGCCATCTCCTATCCCACCCCCTTCCGCCTTCTACTATCCCTATCTCCACTTCCACTTTCTCTTCTCACCCCTCCGCCCATCCACTACTGCCCGCCCCTATCTCAATTTCAACTTCCTCTCTCTCTCCTTTCGCCCTTCCCTTCACCCCCCTACCCGCACCTCCCCCTCCCCCTCGCCCCTCCCCTTCACCCCACCCCAAACTACTTTCCATATTTCTCTCAGCTTAGCTTTTAATTCCTCTTTCGTGACGCAATTTAGCTGGTTTGTCTTATGGGGTTTCCTTCCTTTCATATCCTACTTAAATAATGATGATAATAGTAATAGATGATTATGATGATAATGGTGATAGTGATGGCAATGATTATGATACTAATAACGTTTATGATAATAATTACTAGGATTAGTTTTGAGACGTCGCTGATGGTAATTGCTTGTGATATGAAAGAGCATTTGTGATCACTCTCTCCTGCGGATATTGCACTAGTGGAAAGAAAAGCAAGGGACCTTGAGAACGGAAGTGGTGTCAGTCCCCATAGAGTGCATAGACACCGTCTATACGGAATGGGGGAGGGGGAGAGCGAGGGAAAGAAAGAGGCGAGGGAAGGAGGAAAAGAGGGGAAGAAAGTGGTGAGGGAGGGAAAGAGGAAAGGGAGGGATAAAAAGATAGGAAAGAGGGAGAGAACGAGAGAGAAAGAGAGAAAGAGAGAGAGAGAGAGAGAGAGAGAGAGAGAGAGAGAGAGAGAGAGAGAGAGAGAGAGAGAGAGAGAGAGAGAGAGAGAGAGAGAGAGAGAGAGAAAGAGAGAGAATGAGCTAGTGTGAATACACAGAGAGAAAGAGAAAGAGAGAGCGAGTGTGAATACAAGTCAGCGTCAGGACAGTACCCGCATGTTGCTCGTCACAGCGTGTATTTGTGAGGCTTTAAATACAGCAAACGCCGTGCTCGGATAACGCCGGGGAGGTCTAAGGGCCAGGGCATTGAGGGAGGAGGTGGGAAGGGGGGAGGTGGGAGGGGGGGGGGCGACGGACGGCGGGGAGGAAGGGGAAGAAGACGACAGGTGTTGCGTGCGGGGACTTCTGTCTGGTGGGGATCTCAGCGGGAGCCTTCACGCGCTCCGAAATGTATTTCTCCTCCTCTCTACCTTCCCCTTTTCATTTGAACTCGGCCTCCTCCGCGTCTATGTCTATGTTCTGCTTTCATTTTGTCTCCCCTCTTGTCCCCGTTTCCTCTTCGTCCGTCTTCCTTTCGTCCTCCTTTTTCTATCTCCTCTCCGTCCTCCTTCCCCTCTTCTCCGTCTTCTTTCCCCTCTCCCCTCCGTCCCCCTTCCCCTTTCCCCTCCGTCTTGCTTCCCCTCTCCCCTCCGTCTTCCTTCCCCTCTCCCCTCCGTCCTCCTTCCCTTCTCCCCTTTGTCCTCTTATCCTTCTTTTCTTCGTCCTTCGTTTTCTTATCTTATTATCCGTCCCCGTACATACCCAACACATACCATCAGGATGACTTTTAACTCATCCTTTTCCACTCTCGTCGCCCTCGCCACGCAATGCTGCATTGGCGCAGTCACGTATGTCTGGCTTTATTTTATGGATTCATGTATTTATTCATTTTTATGACTCACTTCGAGAGAGTTGATTTTCATATTTGTATCACATGTGCTATTCCTTATTTCTTCGCATTCTCCTTCCCCTTTGTAATACTTCAACCAAAGCGTAAGTCACTGTCTACGCCAATAACGTAAACAGAAGCATCGTGTACGTATTTTAGCCTCCCCGAACGCACCCAAACCGTTGCTGGCTATTTCCTAGACGTACACACAGAAACCTCTCAAGACTAACTGGTTTCTGTAAGCTTTTGCTCGTCTTTTTCTCGTTTTTTTTCCCGAGATTACCAGTGACCGTAGATCTGTCTGTGTGGGGGACCCGCGAGTGGGGGTTCTCCGGTGCATATATAGGCTCGTTGGCCGTCGCCGCCGCAGGCACGAACGGGCGATCCCGTGATTACCCAACCCTGGAAATGGTGGCTTCTTCGCGATTGGATTTGGGGCGGGGAGGGAGGGAGGGAGAGGGGGTATTTTCGAGGGTTTTTTTCCCCTTCCTCCCTCCTTCCCTCCCTCCTCTCCACCAAGCTCGTCTCTCTCTCTCTCTCTCTCTCTCTCTCTCTCTCTCTCTCTCTCTCTCTCTCTCTCTCTCTCTCTCTCTCTCTCTCTCTCTCTCTCTCTCTCTCTCTCTCTCTCTCTCTCTCTCTCTCTCTCTCTCCCTCTCTCTCTCTCGGTATGAATGTATAGATACATACATATATATGTATATATATATATATAATATATATATATATATGTATATATATATAATATATATATATATATATATATATATAATGTATATATATACATATATATATATATATATATAATGTATCTACACACATACGTACATGCATATATATACATATATATACATATATACATACATACATACACAATGCTGTATGCACGTATATATATGTACATATACACATACACATATATACTTACATGTATCTCTTATAAATTCAGTAAAGGTTATTGTAAGCTGTGCTCACATACACGTGTGTATATTTATCCTTCTATATAGCAATTTATCTATCCATATATATATATATATTATATATATATATATATATATATATATATATATATATATATACATATATATATATATATAATATATATATATATATATATATATATATATATATATGTATGTATATATATATATATATATATATATATATATATATATATATATATATATATATATAAATATAAAAGCGTGTATGTGTATATATATAGAGACAGACAGACAGACAGACAGAGACTTTATTTAGAGTGAGAGGTTGAGAGAGTACAAGGCAGGTGTAGCAAGGGGGAAAGGTGCAAGGGAGGCAAAGGAAGATGCTCGGATGGTGAAGGAAGAGGAGAGGAGGGGAGGGGGGGGAGAGGGGGAAGACAGCGGCAGGGTGGCGGGTGATGGCGGTTACGGGTTAAGATCCTCTCATTCTTTGTGGCTGGTCTGGTGACACACGTGCTCTGATGTCGCCACAAGCATATGTCCTTTCGTATTTTTCGTAATTTCCCCTCGTGCGTCCCTAGTTCCGTTCTTTAATGCTTTTTGGGTATATACGATGCTTAGAAATCTTTGAAATCATCAATAAACACTCTGTCGTTGCAGTGTTATCATCGCACAAACGGTTGAATTAAAGCGAAGCAGGTTAGCCGCAAACAGCATTCTCCGCGCCGCTCCAAATTCATCAGAAGGCGTTTGTTTTCACCTCTTCTCACCACCGACTTTTTTGCTCTTCGGGTTAATCGACTCGGGTATTTTTATCTCCCTTATGTTCGGAACTGCTTGGAACATTCGCAGTAGCGAGGGGGAAAAAAGCATATGTAAATTTCTACGAATTCCGTGGGAAATTACCTCTTGTTATAGCCATGATTTAACACAAATGACTAAAAAGACGAAACCTTACCGCGCCGAGCTACCTGAAGTTCTGATTGGTGGCCGAGTTTAACCATGGATGTAATTGGCTGGTATTTAGACTCGCGAACGGCGACGCGACCGCCGAAGTTACGCGTGTTTTGTAAGGTTGTAAAGACATCGCAAGTGTGTTCTTTTGAGTAGGTTCCAAGCAGCAGTTTCTCTCGTAACACCCCGTCTTCCTGCGTTCAGACATTTTAGACTTTTATTGCATATTAATCGTACAGATTTTTTGCATTCAAACCGAAATGCGTTGGTGTTGACGGCTCCTCACTTCGTCCTTGTATATATCTTTGGAGGTTGGGTTTTCTTAAGAAGCGAGGCGACTTGCATCTTCTTTATTGCGAGTTCTGAATGGGCGTTTCTCCGTATTGTCAGTCAATAGAGAACTCATTTGGCTTCGTTTGTCACGTAGCGCCGACGTAATCTGTCTCCATGGGGTTTTACTACATTAATGCTAGTATTGATTGTGGAGCATAATTCCAAGCCTCTTTCTCTGGGGCGTCCCCGTGTGACAGTCGTGACCGCTGTCGGTTTTCATCCACGAGGAGTGTGTAAGGACATCGTGATGGTGTGACGGGAGGCGGGAAGAGCCGGCCAGCACAGAGGTCACGCTGTTTATGTAGGAGTTTTTGTGTGTGGTGCCGGCAGTCACATCTGTCTAGTGGTGTGTCGTAAGATTTTATTACCTTCGGTCGCCACGCTGCTCCTGCTGTGGTGGTGCTGTGGCCAGAGGAGCGTCACGCATAGCCCGGTATTCGCCCGCACCGCCCATAAACGCCCACTCTCTTTTGTGGCATCGCTTGTCTCCTCTGCGAATCTGTGACCACATTCCCCTTGTCACGTAGATGCTTAGCGCGGCTTCAGACACCCAGAGGCTATCTTAACGTTGATCGCACAAAACGAGATTGTTTGTCGTTGCTGTGATGTTTTGCACATGAATGCTAAGAAGAAAAGGACATCGGGTCTTTAAAGGATAATTTTCTATCGGTCTGCATTATCGTTAGAGATTACAGGAAGCGTGTTATGTAAGACAGACATGCGTAAAAAGGCCAGCGGGTACAATGGGATTTCGAAAGGCAGTCTGGGGTTACTAGGTGCAGGGATCATGGGTGAAGCTTCAGGAAGTATCTTCAGGTTGCACTTGCCATGTTACGTATTCGATTAAAGGTAGCCCTTAAAGTGTGTGCCTGTGAAAAATTAGATTTTCAGTTATTTTGGACATTGTTTTGTCGGAGGAATGGTTGATATAGACGGCATTTTGTCATTGTAATTATTTTTCTAACTCTGCTTGTAGGCGATAGCATATGCTGATAATAAGCATTTCGAGTTAAGATTTTTATGTTGACAATGCAGCGCTTTAAATAGTAAAGGCAGGGGGCTGAGCCGTAGCTAATGGGCTTATGGGCCTATTCTCGTAAAGGGGGGGATAGTCTGGCAGACAGTGAGTGTGTCATCTTCTGTAAGGCTTCGGTTATGGCGTCGCCCTCACCCTATCCAAAGACCCTTCCCTCAAGACTTTTTCTCGGGGGACCCACCTCGCTCTCACCTGGCGTTCCTCCGGCTCTCAGGGTCGGTGGGATCTATCCTTCCGTTAGCATGGTCTACCCCCCTCCCCCCCTAAAAAAAATCTTAACGGGAATAGAAAGCAAAATCATATCACATGATGTTCCCCCCCGACGATAGCATCTTGATACATTCCATATTTATGATGTAGAAGCTTCAGAAAAAAAAGGAATCTGTGCCCAGCTGGTACGCTACCCCCCCCCTTTCTTTTATTATGTACATGTGGTCTGAGTAGTAAATAAACACGGTCTCATCTAGCCGGGACGGAAGCGGCACTGTTTGTACGGGCGATGTGACCCTCTCTCTGGCTCCCCCGAAATAACTGCGCTAACGTAAACAGTGTCGCGTCCCCAGCCTTTGACCTCCCGTCGACTCGCAAGTTATTAGCGCGTTTGTGCTAATTGTTGGTGACTGGGGAAGCCTCTCTTCTCCGGGTCAGAATCTGTCATATCAAACCAGTCCTTGTGGGGGTCCAGAATGTAGGATATGTTTGTTATTGATGTTGTTTATCAGCTTTGGATGGAGGGAAAAATGAGGTGACTCGGTTATTGAAGTGAACCATGTGATGTATATTTTTGTCATATATATATATATATATATATATATATATACACATATAGTTACATAAAATCTACTTATGCACACATAAACTCATTTTCAAATTTATACATGTAAATACACATACTCATACACATACCCATGCCCATGCCCATGCCCATATAAACATTGATATAGATATAGATATAACTATAACTAAAACTATATATATATATATATATATATATATATATATATATATATATATATATATATGCATAAACATATACATATACATATACATATAAGTATACACATACTTAACCCCCAACACAAACGCACATAGATATAGATATACCGTGCACTAGAGCTGTTTAATGTTATAATGCTAGTTCACATTTTTTTCAATTTTAGAATTGTTAAGCAGGATTATTAAAAATAAATTGCCTTGAGCCTATCTTGACACGTTAAAGAATATGGTGACGTCATCAAGAGTGCCTTTGTGCCAGGGAAGGTCGCTACGGCTTGTGGTGTAACATGACACCGATGCTGACCCTTGACCTGACCAGAGGGTGAGCGGTCAGTCCCGACCCGCTAGACTTAGTTGTACCGTGTCCCTTCGTTCCACTTGCCAATACAACTGAAGCACTTTTAATGTGCACTTTATTTTCTTATCTCCCCCCCTCTCTCTCTCTCTCTCTCTCTCTCTCTCTCTCTCTCTCTCTCTCTCTCTCTCTCTCTCTCTCTCTCTCTCTCTCTCTCTCTCTCTCTCTCTCTCTCTCTCCCTCCCTCTCCCTCCTCTCTCTCTCTCTCTCTCTCTCTCTCCCTCCCTCTCTCTCTCTCTCCCTCTCCCCCTCTCTCTCTCCCTCCCTCCCTCCCGCCCCCCCTCTCTCTCCCCTTCCTCCTCTCTCCCTTCCTCCCTCTCTCGCAGCCCCCGCCCCTCTTTTGCACAGGGGCATCAGACAGCGTTGTTTGTTAACCTCTTGAAATGCGACAGGTATTCACGCTGGAGTATCGAAGTTTCATAATTTTTTTATACTCCTTTAACTTTAGACTTATTTTGATATTTTAGATGATTTCCTAGAAGCTGGGAGTATTACGTAAGCAGTAATTAATACCAGCCAATTTTGTTATACCGGCGGTCGAGAGCTGAGCACACATGCAACTGCTAGGGCGGGCACCACTTCAGGTTTTGCAGGCACCTCACTCGTATGGGTAGGAGCCGTGCCATGTACACTTAAATACCAGAGCCTTAAGGGGACTGCGGTATGAGACAGGCTATCGTGCATCCAGGAGTTGCTTCCGTATGAACTCTTGCTTAAGGAACAGAATTGTGCAAGGCCATCTCAGACAAAACATATGTATCAGGGACCAAAATGAGGATTGTTTTTGGCATCCCGCTATAAGAGGAATGCGCAAAGTAATCGCGGGGGAAAGACCAAAAAAAAAAACGAGGCACCAGCAGCAAGGGCAGGCATCACCAGTAAGGGCAGGCACCAGCACCAAGGGCCGGGTGGTGGTGGGCGCTCTGTAATGAGAACCACTTGCCGAGCGGCCGGTAGTGATGCCGCAAAGAACCATGACATTTTTTACCCCAAGCACAAGTGTATACCCATTCATATCACAGCGTGTAGTGCATCTTCGTCAAACGAAATTGCGGGGACGTTGTAAGCAGGGGATTTTCATGAATGGAAGTGGGTACGAAAATACACAAAGTAATGCCCGTTTGGCATCTTGAGCTACACTTGTCACCCGTCGTGGTGGCGGCGTCCCACATGTCCGAAGTGCTGGGCTCTCCCAGCCCTTCTTTCTCGTCTGATTTTTGGAAGAAATTCGAATTATATGTTTCTGTTTTGACTTCAGTGTGGTTGTGCATGTTTGTCTTATGCCATGTATTGGAGATGGATTAAGGGTTTTCGGCATCCCGTCTGATCGCCACGCCGTCCGGTAAGCCACCACGGCCACCACGTTGTACTGGCCGCCACATACCCACCAATTAGGCCTAAGATTTTATTGCCTACACCCTGTTAGAGTGTCAGGTTATGGTACAGCTGTAGCAGATGTTTACACTGCCAGCACTCTTTGCTTGGGCAGAGCATTTGTGTGCAGGTGCTAAAACGTTACAACACACGCAATGTTGTTGATCGGTTACAATCGCTTTGTTATACAGAGAAACCGCTTCATCCCCGCTTCACCTGCTGGACCGCGTGGCCACAAGCACAGTACTAGTACTTCATCAAAGGTCTTGCCAGTACAAACGGCGTGTTGTTGGAAAACCA
>NW_028234420.1:12178925-12186425 GCF_977035675.1 Penaeus japonicus
CTCCTTTGCCTGCAATCACATCTCGGCGATAATTTACAACCTGTTTGCTTAGGACTGTGCTCTCCCTCCTTCGCCGGGCCGGGTCCTCGGGTTCGAGACACGGATTCGATGCGCTGCTTCGACGGTTCGAACGTAACCCCGTCCCGGAAAAGTGACCTCGTCGGGGATCGATGTCAGTGCCTCAGTAGGTCGCCCTCTGACGTCTCCTCCGGCTGTCGCTCGCTCCCCTGACACGCTGGCACCGCCCGACGCGTGTTTGCTTGCTTGCTTGCTTGAGCGTCCGAGGGCGAAGGGGAAGACGATGGGAGGAAGGAGGGCCTACGGGTCGCGGTGCCTCGCGAAGGGAAAGGGAGAAGGGAGGGGGTGATGGGAGGCAGGAAGGGGAAGGAAGGGGGTCTCTGCCGGCCGCTGTTGTCTGCTCATTGATTATGTCTCGTGCCCGAGTAATCAATATGTTGCCTTAACGAGAAATAAACTTGCTTGAGACATGGGATTCGCCGCGCTGCCAACGACGACGCCGGTAGAGGGGAATGAGGGAGGATTACGCGAGGGGAAAGGGAGTAAAAGGCACCGAGGTGATGGCGGCGATGACGTGGCAGCCCGCAAGATCCCTGACGCAAGTAACACGTAAGGTGGCATGACGGAAGTGACCCGACATCCCTAGAAGGATGGGTGACATTTCAGACCACTCGGTAGGTACCCTGAAGGCTCGCATGACGTTAATGTGCTGCTCAAGGATTCCATGACGTTAGTATGCCCCCTTAAGGATCGCATGACGCAAGTGAATCGGAAGATCGCACGGTAAGTAAATGACTCGTAGAATCGTCCCCCCCCCTCTCCTCCCCACCCACCCATCCCTCCCTATCCCCACCCCTTCAAACAAGCGAAGCTGCAAGATCGCCTTTCGCACCGAAGAACCCGCGACCCTTCTGAGCGAGTCGCAGTCACGGGTTCAGTGAGACGGCGATTTGGGCGAGAGAGAGTGAAGCACGAGAGACGAGACGCGATGCACGAGATGTTTACGAGACGATCGGAAAGGCGGCGGAGGCTCTCGTGGTCCCGGGGATGAATGTGCGAGTTGATGAGATACTGAGAAATAAAGAATCCCGAAAGCGAAGTGTGTGAGATAACGAATCCGAAGATGAACTCGCCCAAGATGATGAGTGTGCGAGATAATGACTTAATCTTGAGGGAAGGAAGGAATAGAGAGGGAGGGAGAAAAAGAGACAGACAGACACTCAGTCAGTCAGTCAGTCAGTCAGTTTGTTCAGTCAGTCAGTCAGTTTGTTTGTTATATATAGAGACAGATGGAGAGAGATAAATAGAGAGAGATAGAGGTAGAGACAGAGACAGGAACAGAAAGTGACAAAGGCAGACAGACAGACAGACACAAAGACAGAGACAGATTGACAGACAGAGAATGAAAACGAGCATATCTCCCCCGCCGCCAACCGAGTGTTCCAGATAATGATGAAATGGTGAGGCACTTCAGAGCTACAAGAGTGACCCTTCGAAGACGCGCCTGAATTGTGATCATGTTGACAATATGAACCAAATTGCAAAAGCAGGAGAGGCTTGTGATCAGGGATGTGTGCAATAAGTGATCAAAGAAGGATTGGTGTTGGAGGTAGGGAGAGGGAGGGAGGGAAGGGGAGGGATTCCTGGCGCGGGTGGGAAGGGAAGGATGAAGGGATTGCAGGGGAACTGTCTGCCTTTGCCGCCGAAAGAAAGGGCGGTGTCACAGCTTCTGGGGAGAATGAGAAAGAGGGAAAAGTAGCAGGGAAGGAAAGCTACAGGAGGAAGGGGACGAAAAAAAAAACACGCACGCACGCATTCACCCCCACCCCCCACCTACACACATAAATACATGTGTATATATATTCACATACACATTTCCACATTCATATATATTTATATATTCGGCTCCTGCTTTCTGTTCCACTCCGTTCGCGTCAATACCCTGAGCCCTTTACAACACAGAAGTGAGTACATGTATATGTGCTCGTATGGGTATGCAAGTAAGAGTTCCTTATTAATGCATCAGTTGTTTTTGCGTATGTGCGTGTCCCCCTTACGCGTGCGCTTACCCTTACGTGTACGTGTGTGAGTTTAGGGCTGACTCAGGGCTCTGGGGTATTGACGGGGCGGCCCTGGAGTGGAACGGGGAGCAGGTACCAGCGTTATTTAGTCGCCTCTAATTAGTGAGATGAGGGGTGAAAGGGGGAGGCGGAGTGAATAGGAAACGACATTGCAGCGTAGAAAAAAAAGAGTGAGGGGTTGGGGGGTTGGGGGGTTGGGGTGGGAGGGGGAGGGGAGCCCTAAGAGTGGCGAGGGCGATGTGTTGGCTGTCCACAGGGTCTTGGCGACATCGTGAGTGGAGAAGTGAGAAAGGGAAAAAGAAGGAGGAGGAGGAGGAGGAGGAGAAGAAGAAGAAGAAGAAGAAGAAGAAGAAGAAGAAGAAGAAGAAGAAGAAGAAGAAGAAGAAGAAGAAGAAGAAGAAGGGCGTAATAAAAAGGGAAACTAGGATAGAGAAGAAGAGAGAATAGAGAATAGAGAAGGGGGATGACACTCGTAGAAAGAGATCAGATGACAGAATAAAGTGGATGAAATGAGGGTAGAGAATAAATAGAATGGATGGGATAAGAAGAGGAGAATAAAGAAGAAAATGAGAAAAACAAAGAGAGATAGATAGATGGGGATAAAAGTGCGGAATGGAGGAGGAAGAGACAGACGCAGAAAGTACGAAGAGATGAGGAGGAAGAGAAGAAGGGACGTATAGTACAAGAGAGTAAAAGGAGAAGAATATATTCAAGGAGGAAAAGAAGAAATTAAAGTAGGGGATCAGTGGGGGATTAGTTTGCCCTCTCTTTCCCTTTCCCTTTCTTCTCTCCTTCCCTTTCTTTCCCTCCTTCCCCTTTTCCTGTCCCTTTCCTTTACTTACCTCCCTCTATTCCTCCCATCCCCAAACCCTTCCTTCCATTCCCTCTCCCTTCCTTCCTTTCTCTCTCCCTTCCTTCCTTCCTTTCCCTCTACCTCCCTCCCTCCCTCCCATTTCCCTCCATAACCCTCCATCACTCTCCATAACCTCCCTCTCCCTCCCTCCATTGCCCCGCACCCCTCCCCCCCCACCCTCTTACCTATTTTTTTTTCCTTCTCTCTCAAATCTATCTCATTCTCTTTTCAACTGACAGCCAGTCCCGACGTGTATCTCACCGCTGGAGAATTAGCATAATTTAGAGGCTGGACTCCTGTGAAAGGGATCAAATAAGCTTGATTATCAGTGAGGCAACTCAAGGCCACCCCTTAATTGGCCGTTGGGTAATTAAAAGATGACCCAGACGGCCTGCCCGAGACTCCTGCCCTCGTGTGATTGACTCGCGGTGACTCTTGTGAATGACTGGAAGGGATGAGGAGGAAGGGGGGGGGGTGCAAGGTGCTTTGGGGGAGGGGATAGGGGGTGGATGGAGAAGGGGGTTGGCGGAGGGGAAGGGAAGAGGGAAGGGGAAGGGAAGAGGGAAGGGGAAGGGAAGAGGGAAGGGTTAGGGCAAGGGGAAAGGGTTAAAGAAAAGGGGGAGGTACATAGAAAAGGAAGGGGAGTAGGAGAAGTGAGACGAGGTACAAGTAGAAGAAGAAGAAGAAATTGAAGCTAAAACGAGAGGGGAGAGGGGAAGGGAGGAAAGGAAAGGAAGGGAAGGGAGAAGGAGTGGAAGAAAGAAGTTGAAGAAGAATAATGTCGTCTCTGTCTTCCGGCCAAGACGATGGATTGGGCGGAAATATAAATTCGGGTTTGGGAGAATCGGACTGGTGGCGGTGATAGCGAGGGCAAGGTTATTTTTTTTATCATATATTTTTTTTATTTTTTTTTTAGTTGTTTTTGGTTTAGCTGTTATTATGCAAGTGTATGTTTTTTCTTTTATTTTTTGTGTGTTCTTTATTTCTTATTTTGATTATTTATGGCACTCTGGCGTGTATAGTGTGTGTGTGTGTGTATGTGTATGTGTATGTGTGTGTGATCAGCCATGCTTCATTTTTTTTCTGTATAAAATAAGATGTACGCAGTGTAATAACAAGAGAAAGAGCGAATGAAAAAGGAAGGGAAAAGGAAGAACAAGAAATGGAACGAGATCATCAGGAGGTGGGCGGGGATAATAGACGACGAGGGAAGCAGCGGCGGCAGGGGAATGAGCCGGGCGTGCAGGCAGGGGAAGAGGAAGCCCGTCGGTGGAAGAAGCAAGGCAGGTAGGGTGGAGGTGGAGGATGCAGGGGGAAGGGGGCGCAAGGATGTCGAGGCTGGGTGTTGGGGGGGTGGGGGCAGCAGGGAGGGTGTAGGAAGAGAGGGGGGTGGGCGTGGGGATGTCGAGACAGGGAGGCAGGGAGGTGGGCGTGGATAATAGGCGTGCAGGGAGGTAGCGGGAGCTCTCAGGGCGGGTGGTGGCGGGGTCGACCATTCATACTCCGGCTTGGAGTACGTATACAGCTCGACCATTAAACCGTGAACGCTGCAGCCCTTCATCCTGAGAATCGTGCGCAAGGGATTATGACCTCTCGGGCGCCGTGGAGGAAGGCGGAGTGTGGGGCCGGTCGCCTGCACTCCTCTCGTCTCAGCATTCAAAAGCTAGGTAGAACAGGAAAAGGGTTTTAGGAAGGGACTGTACAAATGCCTCCGCTCGTTAATTGTATCGCATTCCCAATGTTTGTACAATGAGACATCGTTAATCTCCCGCGCGATTGTTAAAACATACCCCCCTCCCCCATCCCCCACCCCACACTTCTTCTACTCTTCTCCTTCCCTCCCCCCAACTCCCCTCCCACCCCCACCCAACACCACCACAATATGAATTCTCGCAAATAATGGTGTTGCTTGCAAATCAAAATTTGTGTCTTGTCTTACCCTCCCCCCACCTCCTTCTCCTCCTCTTATTTTTCTTCCTCCTATTTCTCCTCTTCCTCCTCTCCCCTCCCCACCCCACCCCACCCCACCCTCCGCTTCGTTCCCTCCGCCGTTCTTTTCGGGCGCCATTTTTGCTTCCAGTGTGCGTGCTGTTGTTTGTTCTCTTTCACCCCCCCCTCCCCCTCCCCTCCCCCCTCCCCGTACGCCAACCAAACTCCCTTAAGAAGGCCCCTCCTCCCCCTCCCACCGACTTCCTCTCCCCTTTCTCTCTCTCTCTCTATCCCTCCTTTCTTCCCCTCCTCTCCCATTCCCCCTCTTCCCTCCCTTCCCCCTCCCTTCCCCCTCACTTCCCTCCCCTCCATCGCCCATCGTGAGGTTAATGCGGTTATTATAATTATTGTAAAGTGGCAGATTATTGTAGGAGTGCCGCCACAGTGCCGGTTTCAAGGGCCGCCCCGAGGACCCTCGCTGCAAAAAAATTCTTAAATCATACGCAAATGTGACTGAGTGGGAGGGGAGGGAGAGGAAGGGTTAGGGGGGAGGGGAAGGGGAAGGGGGTATGGGAGATGGAGAGCAAGAGGCGGGAGTTCATTTGTATGGGATTACGACACTAAAGAAACTGATGGCGGGTATGTGTTAGCCGCGGAAAATTTAGTGCTTTCTGAATGAATGACTTCAGCTTTCTCTCTCTCTCTCTCTCTCTCTCTCTCTCTCTCTCTCTCTCTCTCTCTCTCTCTCTCTCTCTCTCTCTCTCTCTCTCTCTCTCTCTCTCTCTCTCTCTCTCTCTCTCTCTCTCTGTCTTTCTCTTTCGTTTTCTCTTTCTCTTTCGTTTTTCTTTCTCTTTCGTTTTCTCTTTCTCTCTCGTTTTCTCTTTCTCTCTTCCTTTCTCTCTTCCTTTCTCTTTCTCTCTTCCTTTCTCTTTCTCTCTTTTTCTTTCTCTTTCTCTCTTTTTCTTTCTATTTCTTTCTCTTTCTCTTTCTCTCTCTCTCTTTCTCTCTCTCTCTTTCTCTTTCTCTTTCTCTCTCTCTGTGTGTAAGTTGCGGGGGTGGCATAGATGGACGGATACGATATGTATAAAGAAATGTACAAATACACTTGTGCATTTTTTTATACATTATATATATATATATTTTTTTGATTCCGAAATAAATTCCCTTAAACTTCTTCCACCGCTCGATGTATCACAATCTGTTGCCGCGTGCTGTAATAACCTTGCTCTTTATGCCGTAACACGAAGACGTCTTAGAAGTTAGGGAAGGGTGACACGTGAGACGGGGTCAGTGGAGGAGAGGGAAGGGATGCGAGAAGACCAGCTTGTGCGAGGAGATGGGGGTGAGGGAGAGACATGCTAGAGGGCGAGGGAGAAGGGGGAGGGAGGGGGAAAGAGAGAGATAGAGGGAGAGGGGGAGGGAGAGGAAGAGGAAGAGGAAAGGGAGCGAGAAGTTTTGGAAATGAAGAAAACAAGAAGCGCACGAAGAGAAGGAGGATGAAGAAGCAAGCGTGAGAGAAGAGAAGGAGAACGGGGGGAGGGGGTGGTAAGCGCGAGAGAAGAGGAGGAGGAGGAGGAGGAGGAGAACGAGAACGAGAACGAGAGGGGGAGCGCGCGCGAGTCGCAGGACGCCTGAGGTCGATGGAGTACTTGTTGGCCGAGTGCGTCCAACAAGCCTGGGTTAACGAATTAAATATTTCAATATTTGCCTCACTGTTTGTGTGGCCCCCGAGCTCGCCCCGACGGCACTGGCAGGGCACGATCCGAGCCATAACCCGAGTGCCAGGTGAGCAATGACCCTTTTTACGGGAAGGTTCCAGAACACGTTCCCTGCCCCTGTAGGGCGCCGCCGCTCGCCTGAGTCAACTTAGGGTACGAGAGTTTTAGGGGCTCCGAGCGCGAGGGGCTTGCCGCGCGCCTTTCAGGTGTGCCATAGAATCGGGGGATGTCTCTTTCAACGCTGTAATAGGCTTAAGGAGGAGGGGGTCATGGCATTTCAATTTCAAGTTGAGGCCCCGAATTAAATTCTTTGTTGCTGGAGGAACTGATATACAAATACATACATATTTTTAGGGATGTTACGCGAGTTTATTTACAGGAGTAGGTAGACAAAGTGTGTAGTTTTTATTATTATTATTATTATTATGAACCTTTTTAATATCATCTGTTGTCATTGCAAGGTTTGTCCGCTGAGTGATGTGATGAGTCGTTTTCACCCATGAATCCAGATGGAAATACATAGTTGTTGCTGCATGTATTTTAAAATGAGTAAACACGTGGAAAGTTACTTTATTTTCCAAAAAAATAAAAAATAAATAAAAATAAACAAACAAAAACAGAACCTACAGAATAGACAACATCTCAAACGAGTAAACGCATTCGGTGAACAAAGAGTAAGACAAAGAAGAGAAAAAAAGGTAGATCAAACATCCGGAAATCATGACGAGCCAATTTTTAAAAAGAATTTTATTATTATTGTTATTATTTTTGATCCGAGTCATCCATCACCGAGTTTCTCCTGGGGACGAACACCTTGCGAGGAAGGCGTGGATGGACGGTGGCGCTGACTCCTGGGGGGGGGGGGGTCCTTCACGACCGTATTCTTTATTGATTATCTTAA
>NW_028234420.1:12203925-12208925 GCF_977035675.1 Penaeus japonicus
TATTGGTATTGTCATCATATCATTATTGTTATTAAGTATTTACAAAATCGAATAAGATAGCATGGTGAATTACAATAGTCGGTCAGTTAGTTCACTACTGATGACCTGCGCTGAATTGATTCACCTCTGACGAGTTGCACTGACAATTATCCCGGAAAACGCAAGAAAGTAGGCCTATCAATCACCATCTCATATCCGATGATTGATATAAAAAGACGGCTCCCTCAGCCCTCCCTCTCCCCCTCTCATACCCCCCTCTTCCCAGCCATACACCCAGGCCATACCCACCCACCCACCCAACCACCCACTCCCCCTTCTATCCGTCTCCCCCGAGTTTGAAAACTACCTCGGAAACTTTCTAGCACTCTCTCTCTCTCTCTCTCTCTCTCTCTCTCTCTCTCTCTCTCTCTCTCTCTCTCTCTCTCTCTCTCTTTTTCTCTTCTCTCTCTCTCTCTCTCTCTTCTCTCTCTTTCTCTCTCCTCCTTCTCTCTCTCTCTCTCTCTCTCTCTCTCTCTCTCTCTCTCTCTCTCTCTCTCTCTCTCTCTCTCCCTCTCCCTCTCCCTCTCTCCTTCTCCCTCTCCCTCCCTCTCCCTCTCCCTCTCCCTCCCCCTCTCCCTCCCTCTCCCTCCCTCTCTCCCTCTCTCCCTCTCCCTCACCCTCTCCCGGCTGCTTAAGTTTCAATAGGTTCTGAAGAGCCCCAGGAAGGCCTTCGCCGTCTCCCCGCCAAGTGTCACGCCGGAGCCCATAGGATCCCGTTTCACGCTCTTTGGGTCTGCCTTTTCACTCCGGCCGACTGATGGGTTTGGATCCTGTTAACGCGAGTTTTATGTCGTTTTGCGTCGGGTAGGGTGATGGGGGTGGGGGGTGATGGTGGGGGAGGGGGAGTGGGTGGGAGGGGGTGGGTGCAGGGAGGGAGGAAGAAAGAAGGCGATCGAATGTCTCTTTTCGTTGGGTGTGTGTTTGGGGAGGGGGAGGGGGAGGGGTTGGGTGCGTAATTTTGTGTAATTGTGTGTTTGTTGTGTTTGTGTGTTGTGTGTGTGTGTGTGTGTGTGTGTGTGTGTGTGTGTGTGTGTGTGTGTGTGTGTGTGTGTGTGTGTGTGTGTGAGTGGGTGAGTGAGAGTAAGAGAGTGAGAGTGAGAATGAGAGAGAGAGAGTGAGAATGAGAGAGAGAGAGAGTGAGAGTGAGAGTGAGAGTGAGAGAGAAAGAGAGAGAGTGTGTGTGTGTTTCTGTGTTTCAGTGTGTGTTTGTGAGATATTGTGTATGAATGTGTGTTTATCAGTCAGTACACGAGTCCATCTGTTTATGTGCCTACCCCTCGTGTTTACATACATGCGTGCGTACGTGCGTGTGTATACAGGGCGTATGTGTATTCAGATTGCCAAGAGTGCTAAAAAGGGAAACCAGTGCAAATCCATTATGCAGAGAGAGAGAGAGAGAGAGAGAGAGAGAGAGAGAGAGAGAGAGAGAGAGAGAGAGAGAGAGAGAGAGAGAGAGACCGAGGGAAGAATGAGAGTGAGAGTAAGAGAGAGAATGAGAATCAGTCAGTCAGTCAGTCAGTCGTCTGTTTAGCCTTCGGGTTACGGTGGTCGAGCGTGGCTTTATTGCGAGGAAACCCCCGGCTGATGATAAGCTTGACTCGCTTCATTGTGGGCGGCTCTAGCAGCGTTTGAGGAAGTTTGCAGGCCGGGCGACAAAGGCGTATTGATCACATAACCTTACATAACGTGCCAGGAGTGGAGTGGAAGGAGGTGGGGGGTGGGGGGACAGGGGAGGCCTAGGGGTAGTGTTATGGGTAGGGAGGGGTGGGGGGTAGAGGTTCAGAGGGGGGTGGGGATAGAGATGGAAGGGATGGGGATAGAGGTAGAGGGGTGGGAAGGGGGGCGGGAATCGGGCTAGATTGGGGTAGGGGTATGGGGTAACTGGGGTGGATAAGAGGGGTGGAGTGGGTGTGGGGGTGGGGGTTGGACGAAGCTGCTGCAAACAGGTCTCCCTCCCCAACCAAGTGCCGTAATTGTGCGGTTATTCAGATAGAGTTTTGATAGCGGTAAGTGGATGATAATAGGCAGGTGGCCCGGTGGGTATGTGAGGCCAGGGGGGAGGTGAGATGGAGGGGGGAGGTGCCCGGCGGCCCGGCGGGTAGACGTGGCTCCTACACACCTGACGGGCTTTTGAGTCTCCGGGCGGCTAACAAGGCTGTGGCTTCTGCAGGTGAATTGGCTGTGGTCTCATCCGCTCACTTGGAGGAGGGCGGGTATTTGGGCACCTGGCTGGTCTTCGGAAGATTCTTTCTCGCTCTCTCTCTCGCTCTCTCTCGCTCTCTCTCGCTCTCTCTCGCTCTCTCACTCTCACTTGAAAGGCTCAGATCGTACTCGTGATGGCAGCGCAGTTGCAGATAAAGCTTCCATCTGAGAGGTTCCTTGCTGGAGAATAATCAGATGACACGCCGGCTGCACCTTCTCTGATCATTAAGACGTTCGCGCTCGCTGGAAAGTCTCTGTCGGGCTCCTCTGGGACGGCCTCTGTCTCAGCTGTTTCGTGGCGCGCGCTCGCACTCACGCACTCACGCACTCGCTGGAACCTGGGCGCGTAGGCCCCTCTTGCTCTCCACTTTCGATTTGGGCGGTGCGGGCTGTGTTTCTCTTTCATTCTTGTTTTCTTCAACTTTTTTCTTTTCTTTCTCGTCTTCTTTCTTTCCCCCTTGCCCCTTCTCTCTCTTATATTCTCTGTCTGTCTGTCTGTCTTCCTGTTTTCCTTCCTGCTTGCGTGTCTCTCGCTCTCTCCCGCCCTTTTCCTCCCTCTCCCTATTCCTCTTCCCCTTACTCTTCCTCTGCCTCTCTCCCTCACGCACCACCATCTCCCCCCCCCCCTCCCGCCTTCCTTCCCTCTCTCCCCCTTTCCCTCTTTCTGTCTACCCCCCTTTTTCTCTCGTATTTGCATTTGTTGTCAGGCCTCCCCAGTTAAGTGCACACCCTCTTTTTGTTCCTCCATTTTTCCTTCTCGCCGCGTCCTCTGCGCATTGTTCCCCCCCGAAGTTCATCCTTTGCAATGTCAGGCTTTCTCCGCTGTTCCCTCACCTCTTTTTTTTCCTTTTTTTTTGTATGTCACATCTCTCGCCACGAATATCTTGCATAGATTTGTTATTATAGTTGTTGTTGTTTTTTGTTATGGTGGTGGTGATTAGTGTGATTGGTTGTGATTAATTGTTATTGTTGTTGTTACTGTCATTGTTATCATGATTGGTGTTGTTAGTATTATTATGACATATTTTTTTCATAATTTTAGTTGTTTTTCTCGTCGTTTCTTGTACTTCCTGTTGCATAACTTCTTCTGAGGTTACTTCAGCTTCTTGGACATGAGCTTTGGAGCTTCGTCGAGGGCGGGAAAACATGATTCGTGTAATCCGAAACATTTCTGCGTTGTGAGGAAGAAGAGATTTTTTTTGTTTCATTGTTAGCGGACACAAAAACTAAAACAATAAGAGTTGGGTGTTCGCACATATATTTGTGCATAGAAACACATGCGCGCGCACGCACTCACACACACACACACACACACACACACACACACACACACACACACACACACACACACACACACACACACACACACACACACACACACACACTACGTTTTTATTAACGTAGTTATTTATATATTTAAGTACATATCTTTTTCTTCCCATTGTGGGTAGTTGGGTGTCGGGCGGGTATGACTGTGGCCCAGTAACGTTCCTCCTCTTTCCGGGAAGACGCGGGTAATCCAATCCCTGTGGCTAGAAGTGGGTACTGGCGTGATCGGGAGGGCACCGGGACCTCAGGAATGCATCGGATTATATAGGCAAGTGATATGACGAGGGGAGGTAAGGGGGGAGGGGAGGGGAGGGAGGGAAGGAGAGGCAGGGAGGGAAAGGGAGGTCGAGGCACATGATGCTTGATAAAGGCGTGTGTCGCAAGGAATGATTAGGGATGGGGGGAGGGAAGATGGAGGGGGGGGGCAGTAAGACAAGATTTGCGAAGCCTAGATGGAGGGCAGTGAAGATAAAGGAAGGAGCGAAGGAGGAGGTACACAAACACACGAAATAAAGAAAAGGATGTCCCTGCGAGGACCAAATCGAGGGAAGGCTGGATGGGGACGGTTAGGGTGGGTGGGTGGGGTGGGCGGGCGGGGGTGATTTTAAAAGGGGATAGGGAGAGGGAGATGGGAGGGGTAGGAGGGATAGTAGGGATAGGAGGGGTAGGAGGAGAGCAGGTCCTGAGGGAGGTTGATCTGGGTAGCCGTGGAGTCGTGGAGGGGCGGGTCGCTGCCGAGTGTAAAATTGCATTACGTGGCTCCGATTAGTGGCGTTCCGGATGAGCGGACGCCAGGATCAGTTCAATTTGCGGCAAATATTATCGGGAGAGTCCTGAAGGGGGAGTCAAGACGTAGGAAGGAGGAGGGGAGAAGAGGAGGGGCGGCGTGGAAGGGGGAAGGAAAAAGCTGGGGTGGGGTAGGGTGGGGTGGGGGGAGCAGAGCAGGAGGGCTTAAGAGTTCTTGGAGATTTGGCACCAGAGGGGAAAGGGAAGACAGAGGGTAAATATGATTAGACAGGGTGACTTGCCGAGGGGAAGAAATAGCGGCAGTACGATGAAAATGACATGAACTTTGCCTGGGTACTCCTTCCGGGAAATGTGAGAGAGAGAGAGAGAGAGAGAGAAAGAAAAAAGAGAGAGAAGGATGGAAAAAACGGGGAGATGCCCTTTCCCCTTAAACCCCCTTATCGCTTTTCCCCCCACCTTCCCAACCCTTGTTTTACTCATTTCCCCTTTAGTCCCTTTCCCGCGTATGACCAGGGCACAAGTGTTGACAGCCTCCCTTCTTCCAACGTCTTGCTGACCAGTGACGCTTCCGACACCGAGCGTGACGCGAAATTCAATGTGCGTGACGGAGCGTGACGTGACAGGAAGCCGGAAGGGTCGCTGCGTCTACTGTCGTTAGGTTGATGTAACGATTAATAGCATGT
>NW_028234420.1:12213925-12253925 GCF_977035675.1 Penaeus japonicus
TGGAAGCTACGCCTCTCCCGTCATTCGTCATCATCATCATCATCATTACCATCATCACATGAAATCACGTAATAGCCGCCGTCGTTGCCGTGAGGAGGCTGTCATCACCACCTGAATCACAAGGCTTCGGGAGATGAGATAAGCAGACGAGGAGAGCGTCATCGTTATCTGCATCTCTCTTTCGTGTTGCTCTTCTCTCCTCTTCTTCTTCCATTGTTTTTTTCTTCTTGTTCCTCCTATTGATTTTCCGTCTTTGGTTTATCTCCCCGTATCTTCTTGCTCTCTCTCTCTCTCTCTCTCTCTCTCTCTCTCTCTCTCTCTCTCTCTCTCTCTCTCTCTCTCTCTCTCTCTCTCTCTCTCTCTCTGTCTTTTCTCCTCTTCTCTTCTCTTCTGTCTGTTTATCTTACTCACCCTCCCTTTCCCATATATCCTCTTTTTTCCGCCCGTCGTCCTCCTTCCCCTTTTCTCTTTCCTATCATTTCTCTCTCCCTCTCCCATCCTCTTTCTCCCCCCCCCCTCCCTCTATCTCATCCCAGAGGCGGATTAAACAAATGGAAGAGCGATGATCGGTTCAACGCACTGCCCAATGAAGGATGAGATAGAGAAGGAAGAAGAAGAGGCAGAAGAAGAAGAAGACGACGAATGGAGAAGGACGGGAGAAGGGCGGTCGAAAGAGGAAGAGGAGCAGGAGCAGCAAGAATAGTAGCATACAATTAGCGCTGTCTGCATAAGAAGCGATGTTCATCTCTGTTGACAAATAATCTGGCCTCGGCGCGGCTCGATAAGAGGGATGGGGGGAGAGGAGGGGGTGGCTGCAATGGACAGGGAGAAATTATTTTATTGTGTGTGTATATGTTGATGCTCAAAGTGTGCATGTATGTATATATTGTATGTATACATGCGTGTGTTTGTGTTGTGTGCGTCCATGTGTATGCATACGCATGTAAATGCTTTAAGAAGAGCAGGTGTTAAGATAAGACTTGGGGATGGATGGTGGAGGGACGGAGGCGGGGGGAGCAGAGGGGATGGGGAGGGGAGGGCGGGTTTTCAGGCTAATGTAAGCGCCGGGTTAAGGAGACCTGAAGGTGGCGGTGACGCGGGCAAGATAAGGGCGGGTGTCGCAGGTGTCACCGGGGTTACTGATGACCTGCACGACCTGTAAACTCTTGCTCTTGGCAGGCGACACGCACCACACCCGACACGCCCGCGCCCGCTCCGATAGCCCTGGTGACGGAAGGCCTGTGGGAGGGAGAGAGGGAGAGGGGGAAAAGGGAAGAGGAGGGTAAAGGGGGAGGAAAGGAGCAGGGAAGAGGAATATTGGAGGGAAAAAGAGGAATTCAAGTAGATTACGGGTGAAGCAGATTTTGAAAAGGATATGAATGCACGACAGAGGGAATGAAATGTATGGAACAAAAATTAAAAGCAAAACAGCAAAGAAAGGAAAACAAACATTAGAAAGGAATGATTCAGAAATGACTACGAGAACAGAAATGGAGAAAGGAAAGAGAGAGGAGTCACCGACGAAGAAGGAGATGAAAGGAAATGAAAAGACAGGACGGTGTGTGTGGGGGAGGGGGGTGTAGGAGGGGAGACAAGGGAAGGGCGAATGGGGAGGGGAGGGGGAGCGGCTGCACTACCATGTGAAAGAGTGAAGCCAGCTGTTGATAAGTGGACATGGCAGGGTGTCACAGTGTGGCTGAGGGGACGGGAATAAAGGATTAAGTTCCCCGCGAAATGTCTATGTGGTCAGGATGGCGAACGTTCATATATTCGTCCTTAATCATTTATTACGGAGATAAAAAAAATGACTTCGCATCCCCCTTCCCTCCTAACCCCCCCCCCCTCCCCCTGCCACCCCTTCTTATCACGGAACAAGCGCGCGGTGTAGCGCGAGACTCGCCTTGTGCCGGAGATAATTAATATTTCATGGTTGTTTATATCTCGGAGAGTAGTTCATTTCCACGCTGCTTTCGAGGCGCTTGCCACGCTCAAGAAGAGGGTGGAGGAGGGGGAGGAGGCGGAGAAGGAGGAGAAGGAGAAGGAGAAGGAGAAGGAGTAGGAGGAGAAGAAGACAAAAGAGAGGGGTGAGAGGGAAGATGATGATGATGATGATGATGATGATGAGAGGGAGAAGAAAGGAATAAGAGAATGGGAGAAAAGATGGGAGGAGGTAGAAGGACAAGAATAATGAAATGAAAGTGCAGTAGCAGGAAGAGTGGGAAGAGAAAGAAAAAAATAAAGAAGAGGCAGAGGAAGGGGAAGTAGTAGAGAAGAAAGACGAAAACGACGATGACGATGTTAATAATGGAAAAAAAATAACGCTGATAAGCCTGGCAAGATCTTGGAAGAGGAAAGGAAGAGAACGGTGGGTTGCCTCGCTAGACACGCGGTTCGGAGGTTCGAGCCCAGTCGACTGCTTCTTTCTCTCTCGCGAAACCTGCGCGCCTCTTCCTGAGACTTAGGTGGTTGTCAACTATTTCTGTCAAGTCAGCCAAGCGAGTGTGGTTGCCAAACATGATTATGACTTTCAAGTGTTGGTGTCAAGTATGGCTTGTAGATCAGCGCTTCAAGTATGGTTGCCAACGGCGACAATAATTGTGAATGTCGGCTATAGTTACTATCCAGCCCTGGCCTGTCAGGCTAGGCTGTCAAGAACGGCTGTCAAGTACGCCTGTCAAATTAATCAGAAGCAGGAAAGTCGTTGAGAGACAGAACTTGATTGTTGAAGCAAGTGTGGGCCGGTGCTGTGCCCTCGCGTCGGTGCAAGAAAGACACGAGCTCGACCTTAAGACGGCGTGGCGTGTGCCCTTTTTGCACGCTCGAATGCGGAGGTGGTAATCACGGAGCTCCCGGGCAAGATGGGCATTAGCATCGCCCTGTGAAAGGACAGGGCGCGCGCCCTTCTTGCACCGAAGGCTTCCGCACGACCCATGGTGATAACGATAAGTGATAACTGATAATAATGATAATGGCGGGAGATAATGAATGCCCCGCCACCACGGACTTCGTTGAGCCCTTGATATACTGACCACGTACAGGCCATCCAGTATACTGCATGTGATTGTTAGCGGATATACTCACAACTTCAGGGTATACTATACGGTCAAAATTGGCGTGGCCTCGCGTACATATTGGTACCTTGAGACCTCCAGGTGGGAGGTGATGGCAGCGGCTTATAATTAGTTGTACATATTACCGGCACATCAGCCTGCCTGCGCCTGCGTAGCCGAGGTTAAATGCTCTCGCTGCAGTTAAGCTTTTTCAGGCGAAGTTAAGCTCATAGGCGATTAAGGATGTTGAGGCGTAGCGAATATACGACTATATTAAGCGTACCCAAGACAGGGCTAAAGCGTAGGATAAATCAGATTCTAGTTTGAGGCTGGACGCAATCGGCGCGCGGAAAGAGGCGGTTCCCAGGCTGTGAATTTCGGCGGGCCACAGATGCTGCTCATGCTAATGCTGATGCCTTTTTTCTGCCTTTCTTCTTTTTTTGAGGCATTCGGCGTGCACTCGAGAAGGAAACGTAACGCGGGGAATAGAGCGAAGTTTTTTGGCGAGGGATCAGGACGCGGGAAGAAAGGGGTTTTGTGGGCGGGAAACGTCGCCTTCACAAAACGCTGGGAAGAATTTTAATGAATGACGAATTTAACAAGTGTTTAACACCCGTGAAGTATGAGGCGTAGAGGGGGGTAGGGGTGGGCTTAGACGGGTTAGGGGAAGGGGTAGGGGGGTGGAGGGGTGGATTTAGTGGGTATTTGTGAGTGTCCGTTTCAAGCGAGGGTTGTGCCCGACCTTTGTTAAGCCGAGAACGCCTTTTCTTAACCTCATAATTCCTCTACCGACTGTTACATATATTTACCCTGGGCATGTATGAGGGGATATGAGGGCTCACACGAGGGGCTTTTGGCACCGATGCACCCGAGATAAGTGAGCGGGGCGAGAGGAGGTGAGGATATGGGGCCAAGTCACGGGGAGGTTTGCCCAGTGCGTCGGTTTGTTTACATTCTCCATGCGGCCAAACATGCCCCGGCGCTCCTGCCTCATCCTCTAGATATTCGCGGAATGTTTCTTAAATACCAAATATCTTAAACTATATCCCAGTAGCTCAGCGGGCCCCCTCGGCTGGGTCGTGTGTGTGGATGTATATGTGCGTGTTTGTGTGCGTGTGTGTGTTAGTGCCATTTGCTCGCCATAAACGTTATTTTTTCTCTCTCTCCCTCTCTCTTATTCATCGCGCGCGTTTTTGTCCCATCCGTGAATCGTTTTTGTGCCCCATCCTCGTCGGGCACCACGTATTTCTCGTCGTTTCGAGGCTCTGCATCATATCTGGGCGGTCCTTTTTTATCGCAATCTCCAAACTCACTTTGCCCCGTGTCTTATCTCTCTATCTTGTGCCGGTTATTTACGTTTGTGGGGCTTAATCTCTTTACTTAGGTGTTTCTGGGAAGGCGCGAGTGAATAGTTACCTCCCAGTGCTTAAACTCTTTATCTGTTGTGTGTACTGTGCAACGGCTCCTTTTGCTTGTCACTGTTTGGCCCTTTTAATGTGTGTGTCTGGTAGAGAGAGAGAGAGGGAGAGAGAGGTAGAGGGAGAGAGAAGAAGAGGGAGAGAGACAGAGAGGCAGGCAGGCAAGGGCGGGGGGGGGATATATGTGTACTTACGTATACATATGCAGACGGACAAACAAGCAAAAGGAAGAGAAAGAGTGAGCGAACAAAGCATATGCTTTGTATATGCTCACGAAGTTCATGCAAGACATGTTTAGATGACCCCCATCCTGAAGCCGGCATGCTAGAGCAAGGTCATGCCAAATACCTGCCCGCGAAGGGGTCAGGTAGGATACAGGCAGGGTCGGAGCGCATGGCCGGCAGGGTGTGCAGTTAAGGCAGGGGTCGGAGTTTCGCCGGCACCTCGACCAAGCCTCACGTGTGCTCCGTGTTTACCCTGGGTAAACCTTTCTTCAGATACCTGTACCTTAGCCTCCTCACCCCTCCCTCACCCCCATCCCCACCCTCAACACATGTGTGCCGTATTGTCTTGCTTGCATTTTTTACCTTACCTGGATTCCCCTTGCCGGAGCCTGTGCCTGGCGAAACTGCTGGAAATTGCTACGTTTTCTCAAGGAAATTTTGTGTGTGTCTATCCATGTTTATGCGCATGCACGCTCGTGCTTGCTAGTTTCTTGACTAAGTAGCTCATTCATATATTCATTACTCACGTCGAGTGATATCTACTGATGTTTGTCTTAATCTAGATGTAGAATCATAATATTATTTTTATCTACATGGTTCAATTTATGAACACGTTATTCATTGTATAAGTATCAAATATATTTTTTTTATTAAAAGTTTTGATTGTCACCTATTTTCGGTGTTCCATTTGGATTTGGAAGGCACTGGTAACTCGCTTCCTTCCCCCTCTTTCCACCGTCGAAGAGAAGGGGAAAGCACAGGAACAAATAAAGCAAGGAAACAAGGAAAGAAAGCAAGGGTAGCTATAACGAGATCGCGTTTATTCAGACGCTGTGCAGGGAGCTGTGAGAGACAGTTCAAGGCTTGTCTCGGGGTCGAGGGAAAGAGGGAAAGAGGGAAGGCGGGAGGGAGAGAAGAGGAGATAAGAGGATTTGACTGGGAGGGGAAATGCAGGGATGGAAAGAGGGAAAGGCTGAAGGAAAAGAGGAGGGAGTGGGGAAGGGGAAGGGCGGATGGAACGAGAGAAAAGATAATGCGTAATTAGAACATTATTTGATAAGTATGGGGGATTTCAGAAAGAGAGAGAGAGAGAGACTGTGTGTGAATGAGAGCAAGGGAGAAAACGTAGAACTCAGGTGTGTCTCTGAGAGAGAGTGAGTGAGAGTGTGAGTGAGAGTGAGAGTGAGAGTGTGAGTGTGAGTGTGAGTGTGAGTGTGAGTGTGTGTGAGAGAGTGTGAGTGTGAGAGTGAGAGTGAGTGAGTGAGTGAGTGAGTGAGTGAGTGAGTGAGAGAGAGAGAGAGAGAGAGAGAGAGAGAGAGAGAGAGAGAGAGAGAGTGAGTGAGAGTGAGAGTGAGAGTGAGAGTGAGAGTGAGAGAGAAAGAGAGAGAGAAGAACGAAGAGATAGAGGAGGTGTGAAGTGTGCAAAGCAGAGCAAGGCAAGGAGAGAGAGACGTAGCAGGTCCTGGCGCCACGCCCCTCCTCCTCCGCCTCCATCCTCCGGGAGCAGGCGGGGAGGCTCCGCGGGGTCCCAAGGGCGGCGAGGGAGGCTTCATGCGCGATCACGGCGGGCTGTCGGATTCGCTACATGACAGATCAGGACGCGCTTATCATGCGCTATCCGAATGGCACACTCGTGTTCTGCGATACGGCAGGGAGGGGGGGGGGGGGCAGAAAGAGGGGGTGTGGGGCGTGGAGGGGGTGGGGAGATACAGGACCGGTTCCTGAGGGGAGGAGAGGAGGAGGAATGGGAGAGGGGGAGGGGCTAGCGGGAGGGATGACAGGGGGGGGGGAAGAGTTTGAGGGTAGGAAAGTAGGTAGAAGGACTGGCGGAATGAAGGGTTTCTCATCGGCCAAGGGAAGGGGGATGGGGAAATGACGGGAACGGAGGAAGGATGGCGAGGGAGGGAGGGCGGGCATGTGGACAGGAAGGCAAGAATCCTGCTCCGAAGGAAGGAGAGAGGGGGGAGTAGCACCCACCTCCAACGCCGGGCTCGGCACAGCGTTGGGGTTGGGAGAACGGGGGGGGGGGGGCTGTTGACATCAGCGGCGTGCAGATAAACGGCTTTCAGCTTGTGGCTCCTTGTTCTTCATAACTCAAGGAACCCGTGATTGATTGGGGCTTCTTACCCGCACCAAGTTACTCTCGCCCTCCCTTCTCTCGCGTTTCGTTGCGTCTCTAGCTTTATTGATATTGATAATATTTTCCCTCGCTTAGCTGTCATGCTTTCGCACCTTCCTGCAAAGTATCATGCACGGGCCACTTGATGCCTTCTGATAAACATGCCTGGATTAGTATCGTGAGTAAGAGGGTAGACCAGCAGAGCTATCTCAGTCGAGTAGCCAGTGGATATTTTTAAAAATAACAGAGTTATCAGAGTGGCTTTATAGCGCAGGTTCAAGGCGTTTACTTATATATTGCGTTAGTTGTATGTTCGTGGATCTTAACGTGTTTATAGTTTCATTAGCTATATCCACGTCACCCTTAGACCCGCCACCAAGAGTGTTGCATATTCCCGATGACCATTCCTGCATCCCCGCCCACGTCGCCGCCCTCTAGACCCCGCCTTCAAACTTCTCTATCTTCTGCCGAGTGGGTCGAAACCCAGCGCTTGTTCCTCCTGGGGTCCGCTTGGGGTCCGTCTACATTGTCATGCCATATGTATTCCCAGACGCCGTTCTTTATTTTCGCAGTCATGGCAGAAAGTATTTGCGCCATGCTCTCTATTCTTCGTATCCCTTGAGTTAGTGCCGTGATGACATGGTTCGCGGTATCCACATTCTCGAGTCTCGATGGCCGCCTTGGTAATGGGACTGTCCTTGTGCGTGTGTTTCGTGTATGACCGTGGCATATAACGTATTCTTCTTGCATGGCCTCTTTATCACTGCATCTTTCGGTGTCTCGGTTTTAGCGAGCGTCAACTTTTGACTTTATTGCAGGCACCGAGGACTCTATGGTCTCTAAAACGTAAAGAGACGGTGATGAACAAAGAAGATTTATAACACTGGCAGAGATTCTACATATTGAGGTCTCATTGCCGAATTATTCTGTCGAATTATGCATCGCAGACTGTAAATACCATATGAGCGTTAGACTCAAGGCAGACAGACACTCATGAAAGTCTGATAAAAGAGAGGTTGGGCGGATATGTGTGTGTGCGAGTGCAATGTGTTTGTTTCTGTATTTACTTATTAGTTAGTTGCTTTGCGTGCCAAAGAGGGAGAGAGGGAGAGGGAGAGGGAGAGAGAGAGGGAGAGAGGGAGAGAGAGAGAGAAAATGAGTTAATGAGTGAGTGGGTGAAAGTATGTGTGTGTGCGTGTGCGTGTGTGCGTGTGTGTATATGTGTGTGTGTTTATGTATATAAGTAAGAACAGCGAAGTTGGAGGGGTGGACGCGCAGGTAACAACATTTTATCCCACAGACAGTTGAGGCAAGTGGCGTGAAAGTGTTAACCAGTGTCTCGTGATAGCTGTGACGACCCTGCCGCCTCTCCCCCTCCCACCCTCCACCTGTCTCCCAGACCCTCTTCCTCCCACTGCCCCAACTGGGCCTTCCTCCCTCCCTTCCCCCGGGCCCTCTCCCTCCTACTGACCTACCTGGGCCAACCTCTCCCCACCCACGCCTCCTCCCCGCCGTCCTTTCCATATTCAGGCGTTGTTTACTGCTGCGCAAACGGTCTGGATATAACTGAATATATCCCTGTGCATACAAGTTGTTAAAGCACAGAAGAGTTAAGGATGACGTCTGAAGGTGAAGATCCGTCAAGCAGTCATGGTGGGCGTGGACGTCCGCTTGATAGGCGAGTTGATGGGCGTGAAGGGAGTAGGGGGGGTACATGGGTCGGCCCCAGAGTGCAGTAAAGTAGTTAAGTAGTTAAGTGGTCCCGCCGAGACGTGCACGTCCAGCGCCTGGCGTAAGTCATCCATCAAGCCACATAACCCTAACGACGGCGGCGCGGAGACACGGAACACGAATAAATAACTGATTATGCAGAGTTCGACGCATCGGCGGTAATTATGTTGATGCTGGCACGAGGAGCTGCCACCGAATGCAGTGTTGAGCGAACAGACGCACAGAACGGACCTCTGGCGCAGGTGCGGGACGTGGCACGGGCGCGGGCAGGGGCGGCGAGACAGGTGCATGAGTAAGGCCAGTAAAGGTCCCGGACGACGGTGTAGCAGCAGGTAAACACATGAAGGACGGCCGCGGGGGATCGGCACGGCGAGCACACGCACAAAGGCTAAACAAACAGGGGGAGTTCAGGTAGGCTCGGCCTGGCGAAGGGACGGGCGCTTACATGCCGCCCCTGCTGGAGACGGTGTGCGTGGGGGCGTCTCGTCACGCTGCGCGACAGGACATCGTAATGGGGTATCGCTGGTGCCTGAGAGATGAGGGGGAGGGGGAAGGGTGGAGCCAGCAGACCTTTGTTTGCTTTTGGAGCGGTTCGACGACGGTCAGAAATGTCCCATTGGCTATTTGGCTTGATATATGATCGAATTAAATGTCTCGTAAAAGCACAAACGATGCACGTCAAGAGGGAGGCGTTAAAGGAATTATCGATCACGCCACAGTGTTTGGAGTGTGTGCGTGTGCGTATGTGCTTTTGTTTGTGTGCGAGCTCCGAGTCGCAGACGCTGCTTGCATCAAGTGGTAGTGATGGAGGAGGTGGTGGTGTCGGCGATGTTAGTGGTGGCATGGGATGGTCTTTGGTCTCGGGCCGGATTCAGCGGTGGCCGCGCTGACCACAGGAGACCACATGGATCCACCGCGCGACCGCCGCCACCACCACCGAATACCGCCGCCAGCTCTCGCCGCTGCCGCCGCCGCCGCCCGATGCCTCCGCTACCTCCGCTACCTCTGCTTCTGCTCGGTGGCGGCGGCGGCGGCGGCCTTGGGACGGTGGGTTTACTGGCTCATTACTTGCCTCTCTCGTAAGTCACCTGCGATGGCACTATATCAGGGTTGCGCGTAATGGATGGGGACGTGCTCCGTGGCCGGCTGTACCTAATGCTCACATTTATCTTTCAAAATAATGTACAAAATAAATTGATCCCTGTGGGAATGTAATCTTGTGGCGAGGACGGGAGAGGCGAGTCTTTAAACCAGCATTTTTATCTCCCCGCGGCCAGCGCTCAAGCTGTCGTTACTCCCCACCTGTCATAACACTGGGGAGAAGCAACAGGAACAATAACAGGTGACTAAAGGTGTCGGGGCGGCGGGAGGACGCTTGCTCTAGCACCTGGACGCCTGTTCTCCGGCGCCGGGAGCTCGGCCGCCCATAGCAGGTACTATGGCTCACAAGCGGAATGCAGGCGATAAGCAGCTCTTGCATATATTCCTTAGGAATGTGGCGGCGCACGTAATTGGGGTTAGAATATACATTGCATATACACATGCATACACACGCACCCCTCACACACATGTTCACACACACACACACACACACACACACACACACACACACACACACACACACACACACACACACACACACACACACACACACACATATACAATTGTACACAGTCTCACATACATACATACTTACACATACATGCCTCTAGTCCAAGGTTTTTGTTGCCACACCAGGTGTCGAGACGTAATCACACCTGGGGCTGGAGGCTTGCCCACTTACACCCGCAAGACGTGCAGTCTGCCCCACGAACTCGGATTACTGTGTTTGTCCTTAATTACTCCCAATTATAGAAGCAGCTAGTGGATTGGATTTGCATATCAAAACACACACGCGCGCGCGCTCACTCACTCACTCACTCACTCACTCACTCACTCACTCACTCACTCACTCACACACACACACACACACACACACACACACACACACACACACACACACACACACACACACACACACACACACACACACACAGACGGCGTGACACGATCGAGATAATGCAAGACGACAGGTAAAATGGATGTTGATCAAAGTCGAAGCGTTATCGAGGCGAGGCGTGTGGAGTGTAATGGGTTGAAGGGGACACGGCGATAACTTCTTATCTGGAGTGTTTATTTTGGCAGTGAGTCACAGCCGGAGATATATTGATAAACTGGTGATATGTGGCGATCTGAAGGCACAGGAGAGAGGGAGAAACAGACAGACAGACGGAGGCATGACAGACAGACAGACAGACATTAAAAGAGTGAGCGAGTGTTTATTTGTGTGTGTGTGTGTGTGTGTGTGTGTGTGTGTGTGTGTGTGTGTGTGTGTGTGTTCGTTCGTCTAATACATGTCTCGCTTCGCTGGGATCATACATGGTTGTTTTATGAGGTGTTATTAGGTGAATTTCTCTTCTTTTTAATCGTCTGTTTCCTCTTTCATTTCTTCACCATCGTTATCCTCTTCCTCTCTCACAATATCGTCTTAACCAGTTCTCTTCCACATTTACCTCCCATTTCTCCACTACATCACCCCATTTCCTCTCTATCTTCTTCTCCATCTCTATCTCTATCTGCATCTCTCTTTTTTTCTCTTTCTCTCTCTCGCTCTTCTTGCCTTCGCATGGGAGGTTTCTTTTCGCCACTAAACCCATTGAAAGTTACACGACGCATTCAGCTTTTGTATTTCTGAATGAATCCTATTGTGTGGCTATATCTCTTCGCGTCCATTGGTTCGCTCCTTCCCAGCTGTGAACGTGGCTTGTGTGCAGTGCATGTATGGGGGCGGTATGTGCGTGTTTGGTAGGGTGGGGGGTGGGGAGGATACAGTGTTTAGGAGGAATGTAGAGTGAGGATATGGTTCGTGTATGTTTTTGCGTTATGGAGGATTACTCTGTTTAGGATTAATGTATTGTGAGGGTATGGTGCTTGTGGTGGGGATATAAATACGTAATTGGAGTGAATATTTAAAGCAAAACAAAAAAGCCAATCGAGTATGGTGAGAATATAGTGTATAGGGGGTGATGCGTAGGCGAAGGGACCTGAATGGTGAGTGGGAGGCGAAGGTGGACGAGCATCACCAGAGCGATCTCGGCGTTGCTGCACCGACCAGACGCATGGCCACAGCAATTTGTCACTTGTCACGAGGAGGTTCACCCGTGGTCCAGCTCCCTTCCCCGCCCCACCACCCTCTTCCTATCCCTCCCTATCCCCATCTTTTCTTCCTTGCCTCACCCCCTCCTCCTTGCCCTACCCCACCACCCTCCTCTATTCCCTGCCTCCTCCCTCTCCTTCCTTCTATACCCCCTGCACCTCCTCCCTTCCTTCCCCCCTCCCCTCCTCTCTTCCCAGTCTCATCCCCATCCTCCCATCCCTATCCCATCCCTCTCCTCCCTTCTCTACTCCCTCCCCCTCCCCCTTTCTTATCTCACCCCCTCCCTTCCCCTCCCTCCACTCGACCCACACCTAGTCCAGTTCCTTAGCATATCTTCCCTCTGTTTTTTTTTCTTTTCTTTTCTTTGTTTCTCTCTGGTCGATGTTAGTGCTTGGTGAATCTACACTTTTAATGACAATTTTTTCGCGATTTGTCACAACGAATGAGATTTGTTGTGAACCTCACCATGATCCAATATGCTTTTTTGAACCTCCCGAGGACCTGCCGAATGAGCAAGCGCGCAGCATTCGCCGGGGAAGAGGTGATTAGGGCGATACGGAGAGGAGTGTTGTCTCGGCTCATTAATGTTGATCACTGCGGCCACATGAGCCCTCCGGCCCCGCCTCTTTCGGTCAGTTTTTCGCATTTTTACCGCAACTCAGAACTGGTTGTAAGGCACTCGCAGAACACTCTGTCCGTGCGCTTGCCGTTCCTCTTTTCTTGCTTCTTTTCGTCGTACCTTCTTGCTTGACGATCCTTTTGGAGTTTGAAGTTCTTAGGGAGAGTAACCACTGTTCTACTCTTTTTCCTCTCTGCTGCTTCAATTCGGGTTTTGAAAAATACTCATTTGTATATTCTTTTCCTTGGTTGGTTGAAGTGCCAGTCGTCTTCCATCACCATTTTCTAACCACCATCATTCTTCTCTGACCATTGACCGCCTCCTCCACCTGCACTCCTAACTACCGCCCTTCGCCCCACTTCTATCCCGCCATCGCACACACCCCTACACGTTCACCATATGCCCTCCACAAACCCTCCTTTGCCAGCCGCGGCGTTGCCAGCAGGAGGGAACGAGCAACTCCCCCTGGCGCAGGACCTCACGATCGTTCGTGGTTGTGTCAGCGTGGTCAGGTGTCACGCAGGAAAGACCTCCGTGTCCTTCAGGGAGATTTGTGACATTTCACGTTCGAGCAAGACAACCGTTGTCATGTAGCGGCGGTTACACTGGGAGTGGAGGGGAGTTGGTTTTATCAGATGTGTCTGGCAGTGCCTTCACTGTGTGGCGCCAGTGTGGAGTGCGACCCATGTCCAGGCTCTGGCCACGGACTCCTTCTCCCTTGTCCGTTTGCGAAGTATTTCTTACCTTGTTCCTTGGATCATAGATTATCATTTTTTTTATAAATATTCAAGTGTACTCTTACCCCTGCCTTTTGCCTGAGACTTTGTGATGTTGGACTTTACCTTTGGCATCGGTCGAGGGCGAAGTCGATAGCCTGGGAAGCGGAGGCGACGTGAAGAGACAACGTTCGAATTTGAAGAGGTCGCGCGTCCCAGACATCAGCTAACCGGGCTAGCTTAGTGCAAAGCTTACGCTCTCTATGCCTATTATTGAATATGCAAAGCCTTTTGGTGAAGTCGGTAAGACTATTTACCTAATGCGTCGTTTGCAATGATTCATTCAAAGATAACTTAACATCCTATTCAAATGATGATGGGTAACATCTTTTCAGGTTTCTGCGTTTTTTTTTTTTTTTAATGGTAAAAGATTGTATCAATTACTCAGACTGATACACTGTGAAAGTCATTTAATAGCTGTAAAATTTAGTATGCTAATTTATGCATTATCTCGTGCAAGTACGAGTGCCTCTTTTTTTGCGTCGAGCCGCCTGCAACTTCCTCTGAGGAAAATGGCAGTAAGCAAGGAGCGAGGGCGTGCCATTTCCCTTGTGATCCCCCGGCTCGTGATGAGTCCACTTGAGGCGTGTTAGGCGTCTCTTGGCACTCCTCTCCACACACTTGTCCCATCCCGAAGGTCTCACACCGGCACTCAGTGTTGCAGCCTGACACACTGCGCACGTCAGAGCCTCTCCTGGGGACCATCACGCTGCCTCTCTGGCCTGCTCCCCCTCCTCGTCCGCCTCCTCCGGCGCCCACAACACATACAAACACACACCATCCGCTCTGCTCCGCCCTCCTACTCGCATATCCTTAAGTCTCGGCAGCCTTTGATATCCTTTGCATACTCGCACGTGCCCAGCCCTCCTGACACGTGTCTCCGAACGTCTTCACACATGTCTTACATCACACACATTTCTCCGCGAGTTCCTCTCACGTGGTAAGACGACCTCTTCTTGTATCCAAAATTCCCCTCGGTTCCCCTCAGAAAGAAAATAAAAATACGTAACTTCATCATGAGTGAAGCGGGTGTTTTATACGCGGGTATGAACATGTGTTTGGAGTCTGTGGACGGTGTTTATCTCGAATAGTCAGGGCTAGGCCTACCTCGGGTATGGGAAGAGGCTTAGGACACATGCCCTGGTCGTCTGACAACTCGTCGGGTATAAAGAATTTCCGGCTGCGCAGCCCCCCCCCCCTCTTCCTCCTCCTCCCCACTTCGACGCTCCGATGCTTCCCGCTCGTCTGTGGAAGCCCTTCGTACCCAGCCAGCCTGCCTGCCCTCCTTTCCCGTTCCTTTTCACTTGTTTTTACTGCCTCTTTTTTCCGACTTCTTCCTTTTTCTTCCCGTCTCTTCCTCGACTTCCTTCTCGTTTCTCTCGCTCCGCTCGTTTCCCGACTTGCTTCTCTTGGTATTTCTTGTTGCTATGGCATCCTCCTATTTCATTTACACTTGAGCGCTTTCGCCGCTTCCGTCATGTCAGATGGAGCCAGCATCCCCGTCACCGTTCGAATGAAGTGTCTTTCTTGACTTTACAATATACGGTCATTTATGAGGTTATTTGATTATTCATGTGTACCTGTGTGTGTGTGCGTTTACGTGTACGTGTATGTGTACGTGTACGTGTGTGCGTGTGTGTGTGTGTGTGTGTGTGTCACAGTTGAGTAAGAACCAGCATTAATGTAAGATAATTTGTTTTGCGGAGGGTGATTAGACGGACTATAAAGCCAGTTATCTTGTGCAGTTCGAATCGTAAAGACCTTATTTTGTTTATAGTGGTACTTAATAGCTTTATAATGAGTAGCCACGATATCTGCGGTGCCCAGGAGAAGTGCACAAGCGTTGGTAAGATGGCCCAGCAGGTATTCTAATTTTGATAGATCTATTAAACAGGAAGAAGTTTTGCGAGTTTGAATGTGTTGTTGTATCCCGTTAGCACAGGCATGGTATTAAGTGATATTGCAGGTTCCATCGTAGCGATTGCAGGTTCCATCTCGGCGAGTGAACGGACGAGTCGCCGGGTATCCGATGAACGCGGGGAGTTACCGATTTGTGTGCGTCAGAGATTCGGTTCGATATGGCGATAAATTAGTGGTTCTATAGCGAGGAAGATCGAGACGGCGATATGGATTGGCAATTGACGGCCGGAGGGTGTGTGTGCGTGTGTGTGTGTGTGAGAGAGAGAGAGAGAGAGAGAGAGAGGGAGAGAGAGAGAGAGAGAGAGAGAGAGAGGGGAGGGAGGGAGGGAGGGAGGGAGGGAGGGAGGGGGGGAGGGAGAGGGAGGAGGGGGGGGGGGTTAAGAAGGAGAGAGATTCGACAGGAAGTTGGAATGACTGGGTCATGGTAGTGGAGGAGATGGAAAAGAGAGATGAGAGGAGAGGATGAAAGAAGAATAGGAGGGAAAAACTTAGACGAATAATAATAATAATAATGATAATATTAATAGTAATAATAAAATTGTAAATAAAATAACCCGGAGGACTGATGTTGGGAATTTTGTTTAGAAATAGGATGCTGGAGGATGGGGGGTGGGGGGGATAATAGTCAAGAGTCGCGGGAGTCGTCCTTATCCGATGCTTGTCACGTGGAAAGTATCAGTTGTGGTTGCATGTGATGGATGATCTGGGTCGTCAGTGAGATTGCGTAATGAGCATGAGGTAAACATGACGTGGAGAAAAAGAGAAAAGGAGAGGGAGATGGAGGGAGAGAAGAAGGGAGGGAGACAGACACATAAACAGACAGACAGAAAGACAGACGGAAAGTAGAAGCGGTTAAAAAGCCCTTGAAGAGGTTGGGGGTTCGGAGCGAGTTTAAGGCCATAAATAACAGCGTAATGGCACCCAAGCCGCTGCACCTTTCATTTGGTGGGCTCCTGGACGTATAATATTATATTCATGTGCTTGGTTTGTGGCCGTGTGGGCGTGGCCTCTCCCCGCCCACCCGTAATTACTCCCGCCCGTGGTGTAAGCCTAACACTCGCTGCTGATAACCCAAGGATCAGGGGGGTCAATACGGCCCAAGGCGAGGGGGACGGGGTGGGCGTGAAGGAGGGATGGAGAAGGGGGAGGAGGGGTGGGAAGGAGGATAGGAGGGAGAGGGGGAGGGAGGAAAGAATTGAATCGCAAAGTATTCTTAAGAAGGTATCGTTAGGGAAAGAGATAATGGTGGCGGAGGTTGCTTGCAGGTGAATGATGTTGTGGTTTGTTGACAGAGGCACAGGAACATGATTTAAACGCTTGGAAGGTGAGAGAGAGAGAGAAAGTGAGAGTGAGAGAAAGAGAGAGTGAGAGTAAGAGTGAGAGTGAGAGAGAAGATGAAGGGAGAGAACGGTTATCAAGAGAGAGAAACGGTTTCCGGGGGTTGTCGATGGCAGGGCGATGATCACGGCCCTTGAGCGAGGCCTAAGGATCCCATTTTTTACGACCTTCCGAGAGGCCGCCGCCGTGCTTGAGGGGCGAGAGGTCACGCCCGAGCTTGTCACGGACCAGGACTCGGGCAGGACTCGGAATGAACGAATCCCCGACACCACAGACGCCGGGGGAAAGAGCGAATACCTTTGAGAACGTTTCCTTCTCAGGGATTGAATGACTGAATAAATGATAGCTGATTGATGCAATGAATCATTATTGATGAATTTTATAAATAGAGTGATGAATAGTAATGATCAGATAAATAAATAGCTAAGAAGTGAACGAACGGTGTGAGAGCTCGGGTAGGAAGGGATATGTACGTGGGCGGCCCACAGAAGCGATGTAGGCGGAGACATGACCTCTGATGCTTTTATTGTGCGGTAATGAGCCCCGGCGGAGGAGGTGCTGACGGAGTGTTCGTGTTCTTCTCGTTCTTGTTCTTGTCGCTGTTCGTGTTGTGTTCTTTGGTTTTATTGGTTTTGATTGGGGGAGTGATTGTTGTTTCTTTGTTTAGTGTTGTTAGGAAGATGTATATTTGTGAAATGTGAATACGTTTATATTACCTTCATTGCGTTGCTTCTATTAAACTTCTTTTTTTCTCTTATTTTCAGGTAAGCTTCTAGTGAGCATATTCGCATACGTGGAGAGGATGTTCTATCAGCCAGGTAAAGTCCTCAAAACAGACAGTGCAAAAGCGTTTTGCGTTTGTCTTTCGTAATTGCTGTTAACTTGGTATTTTAAGCAAGTTACGAGTCTCACTGTCATGTACTTGCGAGGCACGAAGGGCACGAGTTATGTGGGGCTGCAAGGAGGGCATCAGGGCGCCATTATCACTAAGGCAACGTCATAAAGCCATCATGATAGCTAGATGGTGTTGACACTCCACTCCAGCCCTGGCCACTGCTAACACCTCGGCCACATCCTCATCGCCGTTCCCTCCCCCTTCCCCTCACCTCCCCCTCCCCCTCCCCACCCCACCCCATGCAGGCAGACTAACACCCCCCCTCATATTTTTTTTTTCTCATTTTTCATTCCCACACATTATTTCCCTCTCTCTTCCTCCCCGTCCATCGTCCCTTCACTGTCCCACCACTTCCCTTCACATGTTCCATCACATGTCCCTTCTCCCTCGTTTTGATATCTCCTCCCTACCACCTCCTTATTTTTCCTCCCCTTCCTCCCTCCTTTCACCTTATTTTTCTTCCCTTTTACTTCTGTATTTTTTCCTCTCCTTCCTTCACCTTACACCTTATCCCCCCTCCCAACCCTTCCACCTCCTTGTTTTTCCACCTTCCTTTCCCCCTTCCACCTCTTTCTTTTTCACTTACCTCCTCCCTTCAACTCCTTGTTTTTGACCTTCCTTCCTCCCTCTTGCCCCGCCCTTATTTTTTCTTTCACTTTTCCTCTTCCCCTTCCCCCCTCCCCCTTCCCTTTCCCTTCCCCCCTCCTCGTCCCCTCCCTCCGTCCCCCTTCCCTCCCCTCCCTCCCTCCCTCCCTCCCTCCCTCCCTCCCTTCCTTCCTCCCTCCCTCCCTCCCTCCCTCCCTCCCTCCCTCCCTCCTTTCCTCCCCTTCCCTCTGCCCCCACCCTTGCATGATCTGATGCCAAGAGACGAGCCCCGAGCGTGATTGAGGCTCCGACGAAGGTGCCGAACACCAGCCCCTTCTTCCGCCGTTGATGGAGTGCTGGCCAGGTGGAGGGATAACCAATCGCTCCGCCCTTCTTTTGGTTGGAGTGATAAGCAACCAAGTAAGTAGGTAATTTAGTAAAGAAACCAGCACGGGAATGAGTAGGGTAGCAAGGGAGGAAGTGAGTAAGGAAGCAAGGGAGGAAGTAAGAAAGCAATCACTCAAGCAAGCAAGAAAGCAAGCAGATAAGTAAGGAACCATGTCAATCAACAAGGAAACAGGCATTTAAATAAATAAGGAAGCATGCAAGTAAACAAGAAAGCAAGAAGGCCAGTAAATAACCAGGGGACCAAGTTTGTAAATAAACAAAGAAGCAAGCAAAAGTGAATAAGTAAGGAAGCAAGCAGACAAGTAAGTGAATAAGCGACAGACAAGTAATGAGGCAAGCAAGTAAGCAAAAAAAAATCTTTCCTTTGTAGCTGTTTCTAAAAAGTTTTTTTTTCTTTCTTTTATGCTCTTAATATATTCAAAGACGATAGGCGTCATATTGGATTTCCCCGAATGAAAGCAAGCAAGCAAACAAACAAACAAACACAGGCACCAGATGCTTTCTAACTGAAGCTTACGTTCGTGCTTATGAAGAAAAATATCAGTCATTGACACTTTTGACAAGAAAATTATACCAGCTGTCTGCTGTAAATGCAACTGCGGGGAATCCTTGAACTTGTAAATAAGCACGTAACTCCAAGCGGTGTTAGTTTTAGCTGATTATTAAAGTATAGCGTTATGCGCATCGAGCCTCCGTTCTAATGGAGTTGTGAACATGCTTATTCATTTGTCTTCTACGCCTCTTTTTAAGGGATATGTTCATTTGATATTCGACGGGTAATATTTTGAAGTAATAATTGGATTTTGATACTAGGTTAGATTTTTATATTATATATATATATATATATATATATATATATATATATATATATATATATACATACATATATATATATAATTATATATATATATATATATATATATATGTATATATAGACAGATATATGGATAGATAAATAAATAAATAGATACATGCATACATGTACATACACATTTCAAGTGTTTTTTTTCTTAAATCAGTTTATGCGCGCGCATTTAATTTCTTGAGATATGGCCTTAGATTCAAAGCAATAGCACAAAAAAATGATTCTAGCTTGATCATGTGGACGTCCTTTCCCTCAGGGATGCTTGTGACGTAATGCTTATATATATATTTTTTGCGTGTGTCTGCCTGTGTCTGCATGCTTTTTTATGTGTGTGTGTCTGTCTGTGTCTGTATGTGTGTTTGTGTCTATGTTTTTTTGTTTGTTTGTGTGTGGTTGTGCGCGTGCGTGTACGTGTACCTGTAGCGCGTGCGTGCCTGTGCATCTGGATTTTTGTATGTGTGTATATGTGCGCACGCTTGTTCACTCTGAGTAAACACCTCTGCCTTGTAAATTAGAACAAGAAAATAGTTGCTTTTTTTTCCTGAAATAACCCGGGAACTGAGTCGCTATTTGTTCTTCACATGTTCAACCTTAGGGCAAGAGAAACGTGCAGATGGCTAGTGAACGCGAGAGATGAACATTTCTAAAGATAAGCAAGAAGCAAAACAAAAGTCCCCACATGGAGGAGCGCCAGACAAGCGGGCCACCATAAACACTACCCGGGGGGAGGTGGAGGAGGTGGAGGTGGAGATGGAGGGGGAGGTGGAGAAGAGGAGGGGGAGAGGAGGAGGAGAAGAAGAAGAAGAAAAAGGAAAAGGAAAAGGAAAGGGAAAGAAGGAAGAAAACAAAGAAGAAAAATAGGAAAGATAGGGCGCTGAATAATAGAGGATGGAGGATGAAAAGAAAATATAGGGGGAAAAGAAGGAATGGAACAACGAGGCGAACGAGAAAAAAGAAAGAAAAGGAAACAAATAGGAAGAGAAAGAGAAGAGAGACGCAAGTTGGTCGCGTCACGTGAAATATGCTTGCGATAAGGACATAGCTACACCCCCCCGCCCTCATCCCTCCTTTCCCTCCCTCCCTCTATCGCCCTCTATCCCCTCCCTCCCTCCTCTTCCTCCCTCCCCTAGATCGTCCCCCCTCCCCCCACGTATATAAATCGTAAATGTCTGCGATTCTCGTATTGACTTTTAAAACAATCGAAGGAAGCGGCCCAGTTAGAGGAGACTTGGGTTTATGGCGATGTGATTGAGGCTGTCATAAACCTCAACCCCCCACCCTCCCCCTCCCTCTTCCCTCTCCTCTCTTTCCCCCTCTACCCCTCTACCCCTCTACACTCTCTCCACCTATCCCCCCTCCCCCTCTTCCCCCTTCTCTAGTCCTATCCCCCCCATCCCTCTTTCCCTCCCCACCCATCTTGTCATAAACCTGCTGGGTATGAGATGGGGAAGGGGAGGGGGTGGGGGATGGGAGGGCATTGGTAGAAGGGGAAGGGGAGCGAATGCCAATACCAATGCGAATAGGAATGTGTATGTGTATGTGAGGGAGCGAGAGGTTGGGTGAGGAAGGTAGAAGAGGGAAGAGAGGTAGAGAGAAGAGGAAAAGAAAGGAAAGTTTAACGTTTTATAATTCGGGGAAGAAGAAGAAGAAGAAGAAGAAGAAGAAGAAGAAGAAGAAGAAGAAGAAGAAGAAGAAGAAGAAGAAGAAGAAGAAGAAGAAGAAGAAGAAGAAGAAGAAGAAGAAGAAGAAGAAGAAGAAGAAGAAGAAGAAGAAGAAGAAGAAGAAGAAGAAGAAGAAGAAGAAGAAGGAGGAGATGAAGAAGAAGAAGAAGAAAGAAGAGATGGCTAGAGGGAAGTCGATGACAGGAGATGGTAACGCTGCCAGCTTCTTTCTACCTCCCTCGTGGTTCTTCTTGGCTTCTTCCTCCTCCTCCTCCTCTTCCTCCTCCTTTTCCTCCTTCTCCTCCTCCCCCTATCTCTCTCAATTTGATCCTCTATATTCTTTTGATTATCAATTCTCTTCCTTCTTTTGATGATTTTTTTCCCTGTTTCTGTTTCTCCTCTCATGATTTCCCCGTAATTCCTAATTCTTCCTTTAATCTCCATATATCTCTCCGTCATTCATCCACAATGTCTTAAAAAACAACAACAACAAAGACAACAGCATCCAGCTATCTTCCTGGCATTTTCCAATATTTATCTTCACTTTTGTCGCATCTACCTTACCACATCTACACATTTACTCTGCGTCGCCATACCGTATCTCATCGTGTGATCTACTGTAGTCATATACCACGCTCTCCGCCAAACTAATCTCGCCCGTACCAGCAGTACCAGTCCCATACCTAGCCGAAGGAGGAGCATAAACTTCATCCCTATATGACCGCGTACCATTAGTGCTCCTACCATCGGGTTTTGCTATCATACAAGTTACCTACTCAAGAAACCACAAATGCTACCGTTTATACCAGTATGACATACCTAATACCACGAAAAAAAAACAAAAAAAACACAGGCACTAGTATCGTTTATACTAAGATGACATAACCACTTCTAAGAAGAAGAAAAAACTCACTATGGTTCTGTTTATACCAACCTGGAATACACGATAACACGAAATTATCAGTGTTATCATTTATACCAACCTGAAATACATATACCACGCAGGAAGAAAAAACATGTCGCCTCTACCACCTTCGGTATTTACTCTGACAAGATAATTCATGATAGTTACAAAGTCCATGTATGAAGAGACTTAGTCACTATGTATGCATGATTAACATTTCAATTCCGCATGATGCAAATGAGATGTACATTAATTACATTAATTATAATGATGGAATTTGTCAGCGCGAAACGTAGAATGATTCTGCTTGTTCCGGGTGGGTCTCTCTCTCTCTCTCTCTCTCTCTCTCTCTCTCTCTCTCTCTCTCTCTCTCTCTCTCTCTCTCTCTCTCTCTCTCTCTCTCTCTCTCTCTCTCTCTCTCTCTCTCTCTCTCTCTCTCTCTCTCATTCGTTCTCTCTCTCTCTCTCTCTCTCATTCGTTCTCTCTCTATCTATCTATCTATCTATCTATCTATCTATCTCTTGTTCTCTCTCTCTCTCTATCTATCTATCTATCTCTCGCTCGCTCTTTCTCTCTTTCTCTTTCTCCCCCTCTCCCTCCTAAATTCATCTATACCTTTTCATACTGACATATTTTACATTCAAACATACATACAGATATACATCCACGATTTAATACGACAACCGCACAACACAGACGTATGTATGTATCTTTTTTAACCGCGCATCGACACCGAGACGCAATTAACCTTCGGAACCACACTTTTACTATCAACACCACAAACTCCCTCCTTTAAGAGAGACAACAACCATGAAAAACCACTCTCTTACTATCAAAACCACAAATTTTACCCCCTCTATCCACGGTGTATATACCTTTCGCTCTCTCCCTGTTCTCATTGTAGCCACATCACCAAGCTCGTAACATCGCCCTCATAGCACGTTTTCTCATCACATTCTCGGGCCCGCCAATGGTCCTCTGTGTGTATGTGTGTTGATGTTGATGCGACGCTGAATGTTTAATTAGCACGCCGACTGACGGGTCGATAGTTATAGGATTTGCCGGGGGAGTCTAGAGTGGTCTTTTTTAAGGGAAGGAAATGTTGGAACTATGGTAGGGTGTTTTATATGTACATATATATATATATATATATATATAGATATATATATATATATATATATATATATATGTATATATATATATATATATATATATATATATATATATATATGTATATATGTATACATTATACATGCGTGTGTATGTTGATTGATTGATTGATGATGGCGTTCAATTTAGTTGTTAGCCTTTTGTTCTGAAACTTCGAACTCCGACGAAATCTCAGTGGCTGTGCATAATGTGTCTTGGCCTCCCCAAGCGCTGGTCAGCCTTGCCCCCCCCCCCCTTCTTAGGACCTAGAAGCCATTTTGGAACCATTTAAGCAGTAATAAAAATATTTCTGGATAATGGCTCCGCGTCGGTTTAGATCGTCGTGAAATGTCCTCCTTGTCCGAGCTGGCCGAGGGCAGAAGCAAGCGATTGTCGTCTCTGCGTCACTCATCCGTAAAGCCCATTGTTTATATCGAAAGAGAGGAGAAAGAGGGGAGGGGAAGGGTACTGTGGGAAGGGGGTGTAGCGAATGACCTCATGGTAAATATTACAGTTTTCGTCACGTGTTCCCTCGAGGTGATTGGTGAACACCGAAATAAAGGCGGAATGAGGTGCAGGGAGAGAGGGCTCTTGATGGCCGCCAGCGAGAGGGACAAGGCGCCATAAATATGATTTGCGACCGGGCTTTTGTTTGCGATGTATGTATGCTTGAAGTGGACGTGTATGTTGACGGGGGTGATGGATCCGTGAAATGGCCCGGATTAATGCAGGGCGATAATAAAATGTCTGGCTATGTAGAAACACATATTCTCTCACCCTTCTCCCCTGCCTCCCCATCCCTCCCCTCCTTTCCCTCCTCCCTACCCCTCTCTCCCTCCCTCCCTGCCTTACTTCTTGCATGAACGATTTTTGAAACTTTGCTCTCGCAGTTCACGAGAATGAATATGCGTCAGAATTGCCTGCCTTTTGTGCCCGGATCATGATCATAGACGCTAACAATACTCATTAAGTCTTTGAATTGCTAGCGCGCATCAAGTTCACTCTCAATCACGATAGCAGAGGGAAGGAGAAGGGAGGGAGGGAGATAGAGGGAGGGAGGGAGGAAGGGTGATAGAGGAAGAGAGATTGGGAAAGAGAGGGTGAAGAGGGATAGGGAAATGGAAAGGGGAAGGGAGAGAAAGAGAAAGAGGAATAGGGATAGGGATAGGGAGAGAGAAAGACCGAGACCGCATTATCTCCTCCATCACCTCCCTACCTACCTACCAGGCCAAGAGCATCGCATCCGCGGCGAGATTGTAACCGTGATCGTAGCGCAGCCAGCCTTTCTCGGGACTGTGCTTATTATTATCGCTGGAATCGAACGCATGAAAATTTCAGAGTTTGCTTTGACGTGATAATCCCGCGTTACGGCATGTGCTTGCTTATAATGCCGACATTCCCGACGCCTGCCTGAACTTATTGTTGACATTTTCAACGCCGGCGTGAACATTTTCCCAGCGCGCACATTAATTATTTGCGGGGCATTTTCTTTTGCTCGCGTGGGAGGGGAGAGGAGGGGGGGAGGGGTTCTTTTTAGAAATCTTTCTTAACGATATGCACGGACGTATATACACTTTTTAAAGAATACGTCACCAGTATATTGTGGAGGGTTTGAATGAGTTACTCGGGCTGTTGCAAGTTACTCTGTTTTAGGGGTGGGATGGGGGTGGGGGGTGGGGAAGTCTGTATTCTCTCTTCTTATTCTTTTTATTCCTTTTATTCTTCTTATTTCTTGTTTCTCCTTCTTAACGTCCCTTTTAACCAGATTGCGATTCGGGTGTAAAAGTTGTAAATTTTACATGAGGCAGTCGCTCTAGATGGGAAAGATATCGATAAACCACTTGGACCATTTGGGAAGAGGGGGAGGGGGGGTGTTTGTGTGTGGGAAGGGGGGGGGCAGTAATAACGCACCGTCGTTCACCGCTGAGCTTTCGATATGTCTGGTTCCTGCTCATTTTCGCTGAGAGCATCATGAGTTCTCTCTCTTTCTCTCTCTCTCTCTCTCTCTCTCTCTCTCTCTCTCTCTCTCTCTCTCTCTCTCTCTCTCTCTCTCTCTCTCTCTCTCTCTCTCTCTCTCTCTCTCTCTTCCTCCCTCCCTCCCTCCCTCTCCCTCCCCCCCCTCTCTTGCTCTGTCTTTTCCTGAAGCGTTTGCATAAATGAGTTCTATCATGTGAGAGCACATTTGTTGTGACTGATTCACGCGGCGGGGGACAACTTCGCCAAGGGACACTGTTAAGTGGGAAAGGGTCATGTCGTCAGTAATGTTTATTCTGTAATAGGTGCGCCGGTGCGGTATGTGTGTGGGGTATGCGCGTGCGGTTGCGGCCCGCTAACATCGCCGCAACAGAGAGCGCAACATGGTCCTCCGCCGCGGACATTTGCATAAGAGGTCCAGAAGTTTCTCCGTGTCTCTGATCCGCTTGGCGTCACCGTGGCGCTGGGATCTCTAGGGAAGCGGGGTGGCTTACGAGGGTCAGAGGCTGCCGGTAAGGCGCCCTTGGTGGCGGGGGCTGACTTGAAGGAGCCCTCAGTGGTGATGGCAACCTACGAGCTCATTTGTTGGTGGTGCAGACTTAGGACACTCACACCTGCACTTACACACACACACACACACACACACACACACACACACACACACACACACACACACACACACACACACACACACACACACACACACACACACACACACACACACACACACACACACACACACACACACACACACACACACACACACACACACACATACATACATACATACACACACACACACACAAACGCGCGCGCGCACAAACCTGTCGAAAACGTGCGTGCGAACGTGCAGGAGAGCGATAATTGCGTGAGATAAGCCGTGCAACGTGTAGAGCGGCGGGCAGGCCTAGGAGGAGCCGCTTCTCCCCGACGACCGCTTTACGAGGCGAGATGACAGGATAAGGAGGAGTTGCGAGTGATGGACGCTCCCCCACGGCGCTCTTGGGGTCCGGGACGGGGTCTTGGACGGGGTCTTGGACGGGGTCTTGGACGGGGTCTTGGACGGGGTAGCGCAGCGCAGGGCACCTCACAGGCCATTGCCGACGTCTTGTACTCACACCCTTGCAACACGGAGCTGCGGTAGAGGTGTCGCGAAGGCGTTGCACGGCGGCCGCAAACGACGCAGTACAAAGAGCCCTCCGAGAGCGTATCCCCGCGTGGTGGTACAGTTGTGGCTGGCGGGCGGGGTGAGGCGGCGGTGTGATGTACGGGGGTGGGGAGTGGGGGAGGAGAGGAGGGGCAGAAAGAGGGAGGGAGGGAGGGAGGGAGGGAAGGAGGGAGGAGTAGGAAGGTAGGGGTGGGGGAGAGGGGAGTAGGGAGGGGGGAGATTGTGGTCCAGACCGCGGGTTCGGACACAGCGCCGCCGGCAGGTCTCGTTAGCCTGGTGCTTTGATATGGTAATTTTACAGCGGGTGATTGGCAAAGGCGTTTATGCCATTGTGTTTTGTTCGCGGCCGCTAGTAGTTCCCGGGCAAGCCTGCGGTGGCGCCTGGCAGGTGTACAGCTGCTGGTCCTTACCACCTTAAAACGCCTCGCATCGAGATGAAATAGAGGCGCGGTCGGGTTATTGCTATTACTTTTACGGGCAGGGATCGCATAAGGCGTCCACAGCTACCCTCTTGGGTTATTCATCGCCTTTTCACTCTTGTTCATCCCGCGTGCGAACTTCCATCCCGTAAGATAGTCAGGAGGAAAGGAGAGGAAGGAGGGAGACAGGAAATGATATCTGCAGGTGTAGCGAGGGGCGCGCTCCGAGGGGCAGGAGGAGAAGAAGGAAGAAGAGGAGGAGGAGGAGGAGGAGGACGGCGAATGGCGGGCTTGATGGCAGGGCGGATGTACCCACCACACGTGTATTTAAATAAGACGCTATAAGCCGGAAGTTTTTGTGCAAGGTGTGACGAGCAGGCGTGTAGGGGGAGAAGGGAGGGGGCAGGGGAGGGCAAAGGGATAGAAGGGGGCTAGGAGTTAGGGGCTGGAGGATAGGAGGGGGGTAGGGGGCCATGGTAGAGTTCTCTCCACGCCTCCGCCTTGTTACCACGGTGTCAGGTCGCGGCAGGGTACTTTGTTCCGATGCAAAGTGCTGTTTTCGTTACTGATTATGCTATTGTTGTTGATATTTTTGGTGTTAGCGTCGTTGGTGATATTTCTTGATTAGACTCGCCTTTCGGTGTTATCTAATTACTGGTGTTATTATTATCATTGAATAATACCATTACATCCGTTACACTTTATGCTACTGATATCACGAATATTTAGAAAAAAAAGAAGCGAACAATGACAGCTCTAATTATAACTGTTTAATGAACAACGCGAATTTATATTCAGGTATATCTCATCAGATATCAAAGAGATAAACACAAGAGCAGCTCCGTCTGTGTAAGATTACGGATAATTGCCATGATATATATTTTTTTCCTTTTTTTTAGATATCTTCTTTTCCACTCGGTGATTCACGCCGATTTTTACGTCTGAAGATTGTTATTAGATAAAGTCTCGGGGGTTTCCCAGAGTGCCTGGCTTTCAGTGTCACTTGTTCGTTCGTTTATCATTGTTTGTTGTTTCTCGTTTCAAGTTTTATATCTTTGTTATTTTTTTTCTCCATAGCTACTTAGGCTTCATAAGTGTTTTTTTTTTTTTTTTGCTGTTGGTTGCATTTCCTAGTTATTACGTTATTTTCTATCGTAACTTTTGTCTTGTTGTTAGTTAGTTCTCGTAGCTTATGTCAGAATTGGTTGGATTGTTCTCGTTGTTAGTTATTTCACATAGTTAATTAGCTTTCAAAGTTAATTGGTCATTTCCTATTGTTGATTGCTTCTCATAGTTCATTGAATTATTTTCGTTGTTACATATCCTGCTGTTAGTTAGTTCTCATAACGTGTTAGTTAATTCTCATAGTTAGCCATTTTAGTTACTGCTCTTAATTTATTGGTGATTTTGCATTACAAGTTATTTCCTACTGTTATTTGTAATATATACTTCGTGATTTATCACTGTTTATTATGTTTCCTTCCGCTAGTTATTTCTCATTGTTAGTTATATATACTTTTGTTAGGTACTTTTCTTAGTTAAATCTCCTATTATTGGTTACGTCTCTTAGTTAGTTCTAGCATTCTGATTGATTTTATTTTTCTTATCGCGGGTACCTTTCTCTCGCTTTCATGTTGCTTTGCTTTCGTTTTGCGCGCCATTTCTCTCTTCTCTGTAATGGCGTCAATGTCTCTTTTTCTTTTGTTTTATGACGTGACGAAAGCTGGAGACGATTCGTTCATTTGTTTTATTGTTTCTTTGCACAGAGGGCAGAGTAATTGGGGATGACTTGCAACTTTTAACGTTTTTTTTTTTTTAAGATATATATTTTTTTGTCATTTTAGTTCGAACATTCTAGATCATGGATTTATATTATTTTGGATATATGTTATTTTGTCCGTGTGAGTGTTTGTATTTGTAATTGTTTGTTTGTATTTGTGTCCGCGTGTACGTTAGGGTATTTCAATAATTGCAACTTTTGAAATGTCATCGTGACTGTACAAAAATAGGCTCCATATATCATAAAAATGAAATGTGAAAAAAATCAGCTTGATCTGATAACGTTTAGGGGTTGCACTTTTCAATTTAATATATTACGCATTTCCGCGGAATTGGGGCCGCGCAGGCGGACGAGGTCCACGCACTTCGAACTTCCTCACTAACCTTAAGTGATGATAGTTCCCTTCCGAATCGCAATCAAATTTGTGTCTTTAGGTCATCAAGTTCCTTGCTGACCTTGGGCACATAAATATTACATGTAACAAATTCTTCACTGAACTTAGGCACTTAAATAACGCATATAACAAGTTCCTCGATGACCTTAGGTCGGAAGTCTTTCAATACTTCTATTTCGTCACTGACCTTAATGGCCTATAAAAGTAATGCCCGTGTTTCTTCAATAAGCATATAAATGTTAGTTAATGAATAACATTATTATACATTCTAACAAGCTTCTGTTGTGTTGCTATGTGTTTGTGATATTTTAGCACGATATAATTCGCTGAAAGTGATTAAAATTCAAACGTTTCTGGATGAGAAAATGCTTCGAAACCTGTGACTGAATTAAAGAATTATATCAGAAATTTGGACTGAAGACTATTACTAAACTAAATGCTATCACAAAAGTACTAAACATAAAGAATCTTATTATACACAGAAGGAGAGTTTGAAAGTTTCGTTTATTGGTACTGAAATCGTATCTTTTAAAGGCAAGAGACAACCGAGAGAAGTGCTACAAGAAGATATCGAGTGGTATGAAGCAAAGTTAAATGGTAGTGCTGGATCCCTTGGTTCTGTTGACCATAAAGCTACTAAAAGGAAGTTATACAGAAATAAGAGGAAATGTAGTCTGGCAAATAAAATAACTGAGTGACATTCAGGAATATGTGAAAACCAAACAGACAATGAACATGACAACGGAAACCAATCTTCGTCAACCTTAGAAGATTTGTCCACTCCTGATAACTGCCAGGAAAGAAACGGAAATACACCACGGAAATAATGCAACAAATTTTATTAGACTCCTGTAGTGGAAACTGCATTGTGGTGGAACGTCTCCAGTGAAGCTGTACAAGAGATACTGATGTTGTTTTTTTCTCAAGTAGTAGGCCTTGACAGCAGATTGATTCCTTCAGATACTACCATATTCCACAAGAAAAGGGAGGCAACTATTGGTAAAAGAGTTGACACTCTAGCTTCATTGAAGAAAAATAAAATATGAACAAAAACAATATGTCATAACCTCAGGGAATTAAACAGAAGTGATTGATTTTTTTTAGGATATAAAGGATGAGGTCCTTTTTAAGTGGCCAATTGACTTTAATGCTATTGACGGGTAACCATTCATGAACTACTGGACAGACAAGCAAACTTATTTTGTCTTGAGTCCTTAAAAGAATTTTAAAAACATGACATTGCCTAGGATATTTGCGCCAGTTGGTGTTAGGTGGTTAGGTTATATGTGTTCATCATTGCATGTTTGTATCACTTGATGTTGTACTTGATAAATTATAAAGTATTGAAAATGCTGATTTGCCATCCCAGACAAAAGTTGGCTTGAAATACAATCTTATTAGATGCTTGAGGACATTGCAAAAGAACCCTACTGTTATCAAAGGTATCTTCGAGTTCTCCAAGATCCATTTCTTTTGCTGGCGAAAAGCTGTCATTAGCACCGGGCCGACAATATTTCAGACAGCATTTGGGGCATCTTAAATGTGTTCAGAGTAGGGATCAGATTAGGGTTTGACAAATCCTACTTTGCATCCATCAGTAGATATCTGCATAACACAGATATTATTTTCATGCCACTCTCTCACGATGCTGACTGCATGCATGAGGCATTTGATATGTTGAAAATGGGATTGGAAAAAGCTGGATATACAAACCAGCCAAACTGAAAGATCGAATTCGGTACAATTTTTCCAATGAGACGTTATGCAACCTCAGCACAGACAATTTTGTGAATGTCCCAGGTTTTTCGGAAAGAGTGTTTAGTTCCCCTTTGTTCTATCATATACGGGAAGATATGAATAAGATATGCTAATTCCCGGCCATAATCAGCATTGTGAAAGACTGATTGGAGACATGAAACGGTCCTGGGACATCAATACCCTTGTCTCTATATCAAATATACGGTAATTGCGGAAGAGATTGAAAGGAAATGTGGATAGGGTAATATAATATATGTGAGAAGTTGTTGCATGTTACAGATATTGCCAATAAAAGATACGTTTCTAATTTGTAATATACTTTCACAATGTGTTATATTATGCTTAATTATAGAAAAAATACTCTTAAAAGTTAAAATCATACTATACACGATTGAATAAATCAACATAATTTGAATACATCGTTAAGTAATTACTGCTAAAATGATGAAGAAAATATAAAAAACGGGTAATTCCACCCCAGACTAAACTAATTATTTAATCGTATTTTTAGTATCTTTGAGTTAAAAGTGCAATAGGTAAATATTGATAAAAACAAATAAAAATGGTATCACTAGTCAAGAAAAAATAAATGGAGCCTACTTCTGAACAGTCTCCGTGAATTTGAAGGATTTTTCAAAAATCACCAATTATTGAAATACCCTAGTGTACGTACGGGTGTGTTTGTGATTATAGGTTTGTATACGTGTATGCATGCTTGTGCCTTTGTGTGGTTGTGTTTTCTGTATGTATACATGCATGACTGCACAGTGGCAGTCAGAAGATAGGTAAGGTTATGGGGTGAGTCAAGGGTGGGGGTGGGGGTCATCACCACCAGGAGAGTGTTTGTGGTTGAGATTGTTGCAAAGCCGCCCTGCCTTCAAGGACCTTGCTTCGGACCTTACTTCTTTTTCACCCTTTTTCCCAGTCTTCAAGGTCAGCATTCACTTTTAAGGTCTTGCTTTTTTAGCCATTCTTTCTTTTTAGTCTTTTTTTACGACTATTCTTTGCCGAGTTCACGGTTTTATATGGCGGTCTCCCCCCCCCCCCCCGCCCCCCGCCTCCTCCCCTTCCTTCCCATCCCCCATTCGCGGCTGGGAGGTGCTGGCGGGCGTGTGGGTTTTTGGGCGTGGGCGGAGGTGTTGATGGATAATGCACGTGTGCAGCATGGGGCTGAGGAGGATATGCGGGCGTGGATAGAACATGGGCGGGAGGCTAACTGACTGGTGGTATGGCTGGTGGGCGTGGGAAGTGTCAGTAGCGGTAAGCGATGGGGACGGTTGCTGGACGGGTGTGGGAGGCAAGGTGGGCGTGAGGGCGGGGTAGAGGAGAGTGAGTGAGAGTGAGAGTTATAGAGAAAGAAAGAGTAGGAGAGAGGGGGGGAGAGAGAGAGAGAGAGAGAGAGAGAGAGAGAGAGAGAGAGAGAGAGAGAGAGAGAGAGAGAGAGAGAGAGAGAGAGAGAGAGAAGAGATGGATGAATGGCGGAAACGAGCACTGACAAAGGGTGTGGTTCGTCCACGGCCGACCAGACCAGAGGCGCGGGGGCGTCGCGGGAATAGGCGGGCACAGCGGATCCCCGATTAAGGATTCCGAGCTCGAGGAAATCAAGATCGTGAGAGTCCTTTGGTAGAATCCAGTGCCAGGGGGAAGTAGAGTCGTCAGGATGGAAACAAAGATTAGAAGAACTTGAGAGTTATTTCTTGCCCCCCCCACCCCCACCCCACCCTCCAACGGTCCCCACCACTACTACTCCATATTCGTGTATCGAGTGTATGCACTTAAATCCCACTAATTTGCTAATTTGCCTGAGGTCGGCTTAAGGCGATTTGCTGTAATTGATCCAATTTATGTAATAGGAGGCTGCAACTGGCATTCAATCAATCCGGTGCCCTGCAAGGTTCGCTAATACCTTACACTCTCCCCTCATCCTCTCCCCTCTCTTCCCGTCATCCTCCTTCTACCTCCACCTCCCTTCCTCCCTCCCTCACTCCCTCACTCCCCCTCCCCCTTTTCTCATCGAGCCAAGGATATTGAGATGTGCGTCGGGAGATAAGCACGGTCACTCATCAGCCCTAGGGACGCCCTTGGACGGCATCCCGCAATCCCTCGTCCACGGCAGGGCATTACGGATGACTGGGATTGAGATTCGCTGGAGAGACGAGGCGACGACGGCGGCGGAGGCTGACGTTCCCCTCCCTCCCTCTGGCTGCCCGAGGCGACCGTGTGGCGGGGCTGGGTTGTGTCGGGAGGGAGGGAGGGAGGGAGGGAGGGGGGGGGGTTGAGGGGAAGGTTTGATTGAAAGGGTAAGGGGAGGGGGTAGGGGGGAGGGAAAAGGGGGGGTGAGGGGACGGGGAGTGGGTGTGAAGGGTAGGTTAGATGAAGAGGGGAGAGGGAGGGGGGAAGGGGAGGGGGAAGCTGAAAGAGAGGGGGCGAGGAAGAGGTTGGAGGGGGTGTTGATGAATGAAGAGGGAACGGGAAGGGGGTTGAGGGCAACTGGATAAGGAGGATATTGAAAGGGGGAGCTGGATAAAAGGGACAGGAATGGGGTTAAGGGGAAAAATGGAAGTCTGGATATAAAGGTAGATGGGGTTCAGGGAGTTTACGGGGTTTGGGTTACGCAGAGATTGGAAAACTGGATGAAGGGTGTTTCTTTTAAAACGGTAATTTGTCTTCCTTTTAAGCTTTCTAAAAAAAAGCCTTTGAATACTGACAAATAGAATGTCGATTATTTATTTTGATTGAATGATAAGATTAGTCGAACAAATAAGCGTAAAGCATGAGGCTCATTATACTGCCAGAAGTGAGTCTTCGGATGAAATGATTACCTGCCTACTCGACCTCCGTAAGTGGCTCATTACGCGTCCATCATGTTTTCGTCATTTATTAGTGTTCTCTTCTTTTCTTCTTTTCCATCGACTTCCGCTGTAAGCTTGCCGGTATCGAGGGTCTCGAGGAACCATTAACTCTATTTGAACGTTATCTTTTGTTTTCTCTTTCTTTTTTATTAAGTATAAGGGGCAGGCAGCATTGCATCCTTTTCATCCGAGCCGCAACCGCCTGCGCCGCAGCTACAGCCCCAGCGCGCCACACTTGCCGCCCGACTCCACAGCCCCCTCCGCAACCGCCGCAGCTGGCACCAGGCAGCCCCCGTTAGTCCTTCCCTTTATATCCTATTACAGATGGCGGCTTCCGGCTTACCCTTTCCCCTCCTCTTCCTTACTCTTTCTCCTCCTCCTCCTCCTCCTCCTCCTCCTCCTCCTCCTCCTCCTCCTCCTCCTCCTCCCTCTCTTCCTCCCCCTCTTCCTCCCCCTCTTCCTGTCAACCCCGTCCTCCCATCCTCTTCCAGTCGGGTGATGTGAATGCTGATGAAGATCGTTTAGAAAAAGGACCTGTGGGCGGCGTCCCTCCGAGCGGCGAGGACGAAGGGCGGCAGGAGGCAGGAGACGGCGCGGCGGTGCGAGGACAGACAGCATTCTCTCCTCGGCTGAAGACAAGGAGCCCTTCTATTCAGGCTCCCTTGATGGACGGTCCCTGACAATGGTAACTACTGCCAGTCCACAAGGTCGGGTGTCCTGCTCCTTCAACATGAGCAACCCGCCCTTACGGGCCGCCGCGTGATGTTGCGACGATACCTGCAGTAGCGCCGTTGCTGGTGTGATCAGTGTGGAGATCCCTGTGTGTTTCTCGCGTCGTGGGGGCCGGGGGAGGCGTGTGCTGGCTTTATTTTGACATCTAGTGTTGCCGTAACGTTCAGCTGAGGTTCTCGAGACTCTTATGACGATTTGTATTTCAGGAAGTGGTTTTGAAAAAGAGGGATTATGCATGGCAATGGTGGGACGGGTTTATATAGAAAAGGACTATGTACTTCCGTATGGCAATTACTATCAGCCGGCCACATTCGAAGGCGAAATGGAGACGAAGGGAGCATACAAGAGAACGCTTTTTTTTCGCTACTATACTGTCCATAGCGACTTTTTCGCTGTTTTATTGCACGACTTATATGGTTAAGATGAGAGTCCGTTTTCGTAAGACAATTACACCTTCCCGTCCGTTCACGTTTGTTGTGCGACGTGAATCACAAACGAGTTTTTTGTTCCTTTCCCCCTTTCCCCCTTTCACCCCGTCGCAGCTGATCTTGAGGATGTCTTGTTTAATTATCAAAGTGGCAAGCAGGTTGAAGGGGGGAGGAGGGAGGAGGAGAGAAGCTAATTAATAACGCACTGTGTATCTTAGTTAAGCCGTTTATTTTTTCCCGAAGTTTTATTCAGGCTGATTGTTTTTCCAGAACCGTGTATTTGTTGATCTTGTGTTGCCGGAGTGCAATGGGGAAGGCGAGGTGTTCATCGCGTGTGAGGGGCGTGTGGACAGTGGGACGGGGCAGTTTACTTTCGGCGGGGTTAAGTAAAGTGTCGGAGATTACGCTCGGAAACTTTATCTCTCTGTTGGTGTTAGTTCTGGTTGGCTGGCTGGTTGCTTGCTTGCTTGGTGGCTTGGCTTATTTGTTGCTGGGTTTGTTGATTGCATGCTGCTCCTTTTCTCCAACACGATGGAAACGAGGCCTGTGTAAGACATGTTGAAACGTGTTGCTTTAACTCCCCGTCCATTTCATTTGTCTCGCTTCCGGGTCTTGCTGTCTCCACGTGTAGTGCTTGCTTATGCGTCCTTCTGTGCAAGAGTTTTGTGTCCGTCAGCGCAATCCGCTCCGTCTACTCCTCCCTCCACTCCGGTGCCTGACTCACGTGTCCTCATCTCCTTCATCTCCCTCATCTCGGTACTCACGCATCCCTGACGGAGAGTTTGTTCACTCGTTCGCCTGAAATCCGAAGTCAAGCGGACCGTAGATGATGTTGCAATACTCATTAACTTAATTATGGAATCTCGTTCTAACGAAGTTCATCCATCTGAAATATCTACCGATCGACGGCACGAGACGCCGAAAGAAAGCTTTGATCTATTAATTTACTCGCCTAATACAATTAGGTTGTGTAAGCTTCAACCGTATAATAGTTATGAAGTCCAGATATTATTCTCTGACCCCTTTTTTTTCTTTTTCTTCTTTTAAAGTACATGGTTTTGTATTGTGTAATCATTTCTATTCACCTTTTATGGATAAATTTATATGAAAAAGAGGTTGTGGGGAGTAAGTTGAATAAGTCGTGTTAATCAAATGAAGAAATTATTTTTACTTCCTGACGTGTAATGTGTCGCAATGACGCTATGTATCTCTTTATGTCAAAGCATTTTTAATCTTCATTTATTCTGGATTTAATTAATTACAAATATGATAAGTTACTGAACCCTTCTTAACCCCCCTCCCTCATACCTCAAGCAAAATGAAAAAAAAAAGAAATTGCTGCTGCCAATGTCGGAAATTCAGTTCCCTTCGAGTTGAATGCTGGTAAATGCATGGCCGCAAAACGATGATAAATGCTCAGCGCAGTGGCATAATCCCTCAGGTTAATCCTCCAGTAATGCTGTGAGATCATTAAGTTTTTTCGCTCCGCACAAGCGAGTTTATATAGCTCGCTTTTGAATAAAGAGGTTCAGTATCACTTAGGCTGTTTATTGATCGCTTATTACGCTCGTTTGGTAGATCGTACCTGACGCTAATCATTTCAAAACCGTGAGTTTGTGATAATGATGGGGGGAGTGGGGATTTTTTTTTCTTCTTTGTTTTGAAAAATCTTTGCGATGATGATCATGGACTAAATTATGAAGAGTCCGTTGCCTTGCTTGCCGCCTCGCGCTTTCTGATTCCAATATTCTCTCTCTCTCTCTCTCTCTTTCTCTCTCTCTCTCTCTCTCTCTCTCTCTCTCTCTCTCTCTCTCTCTCTCTCTCTCTCTCTCTCTCTCTCTCTCTCTCTCTCTCTCTCTCTCTCTCTCTCTCTCTCTCTCTCTCTCTCTCTCTCTCTCTCTCTCTCTCTCTCTCTCTCTCTCTCTCTCTCTCTCTCTCTCTCTCTCTCTCTCTCTCTCTCTCTCTCTCTCTCTCTCTCTCTCTCTCTCTCTCGCTGTGTCTTTCTCTTTCTCTTTTATTTTCTCTTTACTCTTAGCATTTTGACATTTTCTTTGTCTCTTTCTCTTCTTCCCTGTCCATAACTTCTCCTTTCCCCCCTATTCTCATTTCCCTCACCTCTCAACCCCGCTTTCCTCTTTCTCCCTCTCCTTCTTTCGTTCTTTCACGGTCCCTAATGCAGTGATATGTCCCACTAACGCGCTATCATTGCTTTCGTCCTCTGGTAGGAATGCCCAAGCCCCCCCTCCCCCCCTTCCCCTCCCTAGTGGGAGAATCGCAGGTTTGATACAGGGCAATGTTTGCTGCACGCATGTAAACACTGCAGTAGACAGTAATCTGCCTCTCCCTTTCTCCCTCCCTTCCTCGGCCCTTCCCTCCTCCCCTCCCTTCCTCTTTCCCTCCTCTCCTTCCCTCCTCCCCTCCCTTCCTCTTTCCCTCCTCTCCTTTCACCCTACTTCCCTTTCTCCCTCTTTTCCTCCCTGCCTCCCGCCCTCCTTCTCTTTCTCCCTTCCTTCCCTACTCCCCTTCCTCCCTCCCTCCCTCCCTCCCCCTCTCCCTCATCCTCCTTTACTCGAATCCCTTCCCCATTTTCATTTTCTCACGCAGCTCCCCCCCCCCCCTCTTGATATTCCCCTCCTCGTACTCCCTGGCCTCTACGGAGCCTCAAACCGGCTCGCTAATTCCCGGATTTTGAAAAGTACGTCTGTCTCCCCTCTCGTGTCCCTCTCCTCATTCGCTCCCCCGAATCGCACTCCCTGTTGACCTCTTCCCTTTGGATATTCTCTATCTCTCTTTCTCTTTCTTTCTCTCTTTCTCCCTCCCTCCCTCATTCTCTCTTTCTTTTCCTCTCTCTTTCTCTCTCGTTTCTACTCTCCCGTCTCCCCCTTATCACCCCCTCCCACTGACTTCTCCCTCCCCAGACCTCTCCTCTTTCCCTCCACCACCCCCTCCCTCCCGACACTAACCTCCCCCCCCTCCCCCCTCATGCTAAACCCCTAGGCCAACTTAGTCGCCTTGTCCTTTCCTCTGCTTTTACGCTGGGCTTTACCGCGGCGCCCGGGTATTTGGGGCTAATTTCGAAATCTCTTTATTGTTTTAGAAAGCGGGCGAAACTTTGATCTCTCTCTCTCTCTCTCTCTCTCTTTCTCTCTTTCTCTCTTTCTCTCTTTCTCTCTTTTTCTCTTTCTTTCTTCGTCTCTCTACGCTGTCCATCTATCTGTGTGCTCGTATCCACGCGTAATCGTTCGTTTATTCGAGGCTCCTCTCCTATTTGTCTTTCCCTTCTCCCCCTCTTCCCCCGCAGAATAGGCATGCATGTGACAGAGAGACAAAGGAGACAGGTGCAAGGGTAGCGTGGGCATGAAGCGAGAGAGGGAGTGGAGAGGGAGGGAGCAGGGGGCGAGGGGCCGGGGGCGAGGGGCCGGGGGCGAGGGGTGAGGGGCCGGGGGCGGGGGCCTGGGGCAGGGCTAGGGCACGAGAGAGAGAGAGAGAGCAGGGTTGGAACAGGTTGTCAATCACGATGCATGGTCGGCGGCGCCACCCACGTCCCTCTGTATCGGGCGTTCCATCAGACGCGGCGTGGGTGATGCCCTCGGTGGCCCGCTCGCCACACCCTGGGCCTCGCCGCCGCCTCCTCCACCGGCGGGGGCTCGCTCTCGACGCATATGGGGCCTCGCGCCGCCTCGTGGTGACCTTCGTCGCACCTGGGGTCCCTCTCCACCTTATAAGGGTCACCCGGACGCCGCACCTGGGGTTCCCGGGCTTTCTTCAGGTTGCGTCACAGCCAAGGAAGTTACAAGGAGCCAATATCTATATCTATCCATCTATATATGTGTGTGTATCATCTATATATGTGTGTGTATGTGTATGTGTATATATATATATGTGTATATATATATATATATATATATATATATATATATATATATATATATATATGAATATGTGTGTGTGTGTGTGTGTGTGTGTGTGTGTGTGTGTGTGTGTGTGTGTGTGTGTGTGTGTGTGTGTGTACCTACCTATTCACATCCCTGAACATCCCCAAACACACTCAGTCCCAGGCCTCTCGTTGCACCTGCGGCAAAGGCCGTTTTCGAGCGTGTGATCTCGAGTCCAAACGCGGTCAGCGGGTTTATTGGAGCGCTGCTTCGGGCTGCGGTGGCGCGGGCAAGCCAGGTAGGCGGGTTCGCTAAGGGTAAGGTACAGGCGGCCAGATAAGCATCGTGGCAGGAGGTGGCGAACCGTTATATTAGGGCGACAAGTAAAACAAGTAAATCCCCTCTTTGTGTGTGCGTGTGTTTGTGTGTTCATGGTATTATGCACTTGTTTATGTTTTGATTTTTTTGATGTCTTATCATTCATGTTTTTAATTTATTACTATGGTAATATGATGCTGTTCTAATTGTTATTATTTTACTCTTATGGATATCATTGTTGTTCATGTTGCTGTAGATTAATTGCCATTACTACACTGACACATACATACGCACGTACAGTACACCCCACACACTACCCCATGCATAAATACATGAATACAGTCAGAATACATAGGCTACATACATATACATAACCTCACCTAGCATGAACATGTGCAAACATACATCCCGAACTTTCATACATACACCATATCCATGCAAACACGCACACCATCCGCATATTTGTTTAAAACATGATTTATTTATTTACTCATTTATTTATTTATTTCCCAGCATGTTTCTTTCTCTCCCTTTCGCTGAGAAATCTCTATAATGGATTGTTATTAGAGGTTATGGCAGGTGTGTGAGGGGAGCATTGATTAAGCACGAAGGGAGGAATGTGAAGGGTCGAGTTTGCGTGCATGACGGGTCGGCGATGGGGTCCCCTGAGCGTGCATGGCGGGGGGTAGATGGGCTGTATGAGAGGGCATGAAGGGAGGGCGAGAAAGGGGGGGGAGGTATTATTACCCGAGTGAAAAACAAAAGAGTGGGGGGGGGGAGAAGGGGTGAGAAGGAGAGGATGGGAGAGAGGGTGAAAAACATAGAGAAAGGAGGAAAGAGAGAGGAAGAGAGTGTGGGATGACCAACAAGAAAGAGATAAGTAGAGACATGACGAAAAATATAGAGGGAGAGAAAGAAGAAGAGTGCGATGGAGAGACTAGAAGAAAGGGAGAGGTAGAGACAGAAAAATAAGAGAGAGGGAAGGACAGGAGAAAAAGAGAGGAAGAGATATGTAAGAGAGATAAGTTAAGAGAGAGGGAGAGAGAAAGCAACCCAATGTATAAAAAAAAGGGGGGGGGGCGTGTGTGACTGTGAGAAGCAAGGTGGATTACGCATGACACGGCATGACCAGGGGGGTGAATGGCGCGGTCAGGAATAGGGAAGGAGAAGGGAAGGAAAGGGATCGTTCTTGAGAAGGCATGGCGAGGATAAGAGAGGTAGAGGGGAAGAGTATTGGAGGGGAAGGGGAAGGGGGGACAAGGAAGGTAGAATGGGAAGAAGGTAGAGAAAGGGAGAGAGAAGGGGTAGGATGGGTAGACTGGGAAGAAGGTAGGGGAGGGGAGAGAGGAGAAGGGGAAAGGAGACTGGGGAGGGAGAGAGGAAAAAATGGGAAGGGATAGAAGAAGAGGAAAAGGAAGAGGGAGGAAGGGGGAGAGAAGGGAGG
>NW_028234420.1:12258925-12283925 GCF_977035675.1 Penaeus japonicus
ACTTCGATGATGACTCGCGTGAAAAGTATTTGAAAAGAAAACACACTGCGTTCACGTTTACTCTTTGGTTTATAAGGTTGTTGGGTGAAATCTCCAGAACTTTCTCCCATAACCTCTCTAACCTGGTGATACTGACGCCCCACACACCCAACAACCTCTCCTCTCTTACCTGTCCTTTAAAAAAAGTTCTCCTTTACCCCTTTTGGAATCCTCTGTTACGTTTGCCCCCGTTTTCCTTTCCCGTCCGTGTACCTCTCTTCACCCCCGCGAGATCCTACGCCAGCGTGTCTTTCAATCGTTCCTCCTCCGAGCGGTTGATAAGGCGTGGTAGGGGCTGCAGGGTGCGACAGGAGCAGGTTGTGGACACGGGAGCATCAGATAAAAGAACCCCCGCCCCTCTCCCCACTCCCCTCCCCCACTCCCCGCTGCCAGTAGCCCATCCTGGGTGCGGACGCTAACAAGGCTCCGGTTAATGATTCGGCGGGTGAGAGTCACCAGGCGATACTTAGTGGACGAGGGCTCTTAAAGGACGTCTCGTGTTTGCAGCTGGCTCTCTCTCGCGGCCTCATGGCGGTGCGTCGGCGTCGGCTGGGTGATGTGAGCTGGCTTGGGGCGGCTTTGGCGGAGGATTTCGGCTCCGTGATGATTAATTGATGTCCTTAAAGACATTTAAGTAGATGTGACCGTCTTGATCGCACTGTCCCTGTAGGACACTGACCTGAAAACGGTGTGTAAAGCGTCCGTTGTGAGTACTAGTCGTTCCAAAGGTACGAGATTCGCGTTGGTGCTGCTTTATGGTTGAATCTTTGCAGACCAAGTCGGAAGCCGAGATAAGATTGGTGGTTAATAAATGAACCCGGGAGATCATTCGTGGACCGCGGAGGGACCGTGAAATAGGAGGCATTATGGTCGAGAACTGCTTGTAGCGGTGTGTTTACTCAAAACTGCAGAACCATTGTACGATTGTTCTAAATTTTTCTTGGTTTGCGTGACCACAAAAGGAGATTTCTGGGGTCCCTGTGGCGGCTAATGTGGATGAATGCACGGCTGTATGTTTGTGTGCGTGCGCGTGTATTTGTTCGTTGTGCGCATGTGCATTTATTCCCCCTTTCCCCTTCCTGTGTCTACGGTTCCGCTCCTTCGTGTTTTGGTCGATTCGATTTTTTCTCTTGCTTCATGTCTCCTTTCTCTTGTCCTTCTCTTTGCTTTTCTCCTCGCCTTTCCTCTCTTCCTGCCTCTTCCATTACCTGCCCCCCCCCCCCTTCATTCATCTCCCAACCTCCTTCGCTCTCCTCTTCCTCCTCCTCCTCCTCCTCATCCTTCACCCTCCTCCTTATTCTTCACCCTCCTCCTTCTCCTTCACCCTCCTCCTCCTCTTCTTCCTCCCCTCCCTCTATATATTTCGTTATATTTCGAGAAAAAAATTATGACGTAATGACTAATTTATGAAGTATCTAGGAGTAGTTGGAGAGAGAGACAGAGAAAGAAAGAAAGAAAGAAAAATAAAGAGAGAGAGTCCCTCATACTGGAAAATAAGGGAGGATGCGGGAACGGCCTCGGCTATGAGGAGAGAGAGAGAGAGAGAGAGAGAGAGAGAGAGAGAGAGAGAGAGAGAGAGAGAGAGAGAGAGAGAGAGAGAGAGAGAGAGAGAGAGAGAGCGGGGCGTGGGTGAGTGGACACATTGTAATAAGGTAACCTACGTTGCACCTCCAACCTAATCCACAACACCTGGTGAATAATCGTGTGAGTCGCATAAAGGTGTTCAGCCCTGGTCTGTCCGCTAATCCGGCCTGGTCCCCTCCCCCCTCTCCCTCCCCCTCCTCTTCCCCCTCCTCCTCCCCCTCTCTCAGCTCCCCGTCACCCTCTAGATCTCCTCCCTACCTCCCCAATGTCCCTCAGACGGGTCCCTATACCTCAGCCTCTCCCCCTGATTTTCCCATTTGCCTGAAATCCGTGTACCAAATATCTGCCCTGCTTTCCCCGGATTCGTTTGGCCTTTTCCACCCTGCCAGGCCCACCCTGCTAAGCCCACCCTGCCTACTACATGTCCTTTGGAGCATCTTCCCCCTACCTATACCGTCATTAGAACCTCCCCGTATCGCTTCACACCTCTTGTTTTCTTGCGAGAGCACATGATCATTTCCCCTAATCTCCTGACAATTCCTCGTTAATCTTTTTTTTAAAGCAAATTAATGGTCATTTTTCCGTATGAGCATTTTAGTCTAGTTTGGTTCCAAGTGGTGTGATGATCTTCCCGTTTGTCTTGATTCGTCCTTTTCTCTTTTATATCGTCTTCCCGTATTTTCTCTTATTCTTTCTTTCTCCTCTCGTCTCTCATCTCCTTTCTCCCCCTACTGTCTACTTACATACCTGCCTTTTCTTCTCTCTTACTCTCTCCCTCACCCATACTTTTCTAACCTCAAATTTCTATCCCGAGGTGACCCTGCCCCCCCCCCCCCCACACACACACACACACCCCTCCTAACCCCCAGGTAGGGGAACGACAGGGCATGTGTAGTAGAACTGAGGGAGAGGGGCCATGTGTTCCGCGGGCCTGGGTGTTGAGTCTCTCTCTCTCTCTCTCTCTCTCTCTCTCTCTCTCTCTCTCTCTCTCTCTCTCTCTCTCTCTCTCTCTCTCTCTCTCTCTCTCTCTCTCTCTCTCTCTCTCTCTCTCTCTCTCCTTCTCTCTCCTTCTCTCTCCTTTGCTCCCTCCTCCCCTTTCCCCTCTCTGTCTTTCCTCTCTCCCCTTTCCCTTTTCTCTTCCTTTTCCTCTATGCTCTCCGTCTCCCTCCCCCCCTCTCTCTCTCTCTCCTCTCTCCCTCTCTCACCCTGCCTGTGCCAAGAGAGCAGGGCAACTATGGCCGCAGCACATTCCCGGCCCGTCATTCCGCAGTCGAGAGTGGGCAGCAAGAATTAGCAAAGTGTGACGCGCCTTGCACACAGATCGTAACGTCTCGTCACCTTGCCGTTGAGGGTCGGCCGTGAGACGTGACGGGAATTGTTTTACCTGTTTTTGTTTGTTTGTAATTCCCTTTCGTTTTTTTTTTCTTTTCTTTCCCCGCTCTTTCTTTTTTTTCTCTCTCTCTCCATCTCTGTCCCCTTTATATTTAATTTCTTGGAAGGGTTTTAGACTCGGTGTGTTGTCTTCCACTTGACGGGGTTGGAGAAATGTCGCGTCGATGGAGAAGACATTGCCGATCGCTTTTAATGGCTTTCGCATTAGTTCTCCGCTTCTCGAGACTTGGCCAGGATCGTGGGAGGTTTCATAAGTCGCGTTTTATGTGCATAAAAGAAACGCAAACTTTATTATCCGACTTGAAAAATAACTTTCAGTTTCGATATTTTTGCCATATTTTTAAAAAGGAACGGGAATAGCCGTTTTTCTTAGAGGTAAGAATTTGCAATGTTATTGGCATTCGCATTTGGGAATGTGATATATTGTCACAGTATCTAATTATGAATAGAGACGTACATTGTAGGACATGCAGGATCTTAAAATCGAGGACAAATGGGTGTCGTGTCAGGTCCCAATGTCATCCCGCGCTACTGGTCTCGTCACCAGCTTGTCTCTACTACACGCGTCCGCACCTTCTCGTCACAAGGTACTCTCTCACCTCTCTTATGTCGGCTATATCTATCTAAGATGCTCTCACTGTGACGTCATTGTATAATGACCTTCTTGTTTCACGGTGGGTAATGTTGAAGACTTTTTCAGGGATGAACAAATGAGTAGATGTTTAGATCTCCCGGAAGCCAGGGTGAACAGGAGACGATATAACGCGGGTTAGGCGCCTCCATTACTCTCTCTCCTTGCTATGGGCGGGAAGTGTCTGGCCGTCATGGTCATTTTCTCACTCGTTACAGATTTGAGCGATGGTGGGATTATGATAGGAATTATGATATGGAAGATTATACCAAACTCTCGTACAATGGATAATTTGCAGCGGAGGAAATGCATGCAAGTGGCGTTTTTCTAGCGCGTCGAAGAAGAAAGAGAGAGGGGGTGGTGATGTGGGTTGGTGGCGGCATGGGAGACACAGGTCCTGCTCACCAGAGGCGCCCGCCTGTGTATAAACGGTGCCCTGTTTGGCCGCCTGTTTGTTTGGCCAACCGAGCTTCTCCGCCACCTGCTGCCCCCTCCCCCTCTCTCCTGCTCCTTTTCCTGCTGGTCCTCGGAGGCTTTAGTGAGCACATTGTTCAATTTATTGTTTCTTGGGATCCGTTGGCAGGTTAACGCGTACCACCGCAGTCGCCTAATCTACGAAAATTCGCCATTAATTGGCTACGGTTTAGGCTTCAGCACCACCATCTTGCGTGAAATTTGGGACTCAAAACAGCTCTTTCTTGGCGCTGGTCATTATTGTCTCGGACGGCGAGGGATATTAGTACTGGTATTATGGAAAGAATTAACGTGGTCTGCGGCGCCGAAACTCAAAACTCCGGAAAAGAAATATGAGAGATCTTCGTGCTGGTGGCTGGGCCGGGATTGTAGCGTATCGGTCGATGCGATAAGCCACATTACATAGATAAGATTTGCCGAAGTTAGGGAGATTGGAACGATAAACAGACCGTAATGGTGAGCTCTGTGGTTTAAGCTCTCGCGAGATTCACTCATTACATGCAATACGTGGATGCAATTAGGGTTTAACTAATCGTAATCCCTCACGCTGCATTCGGAATGAGGTTGGGGGGTTTTCCCTGTGGGTCGAGGAGGTACCTGGAACGGGGGAGCATTTCGGCGACGATTTTGAAATTGATTTCGACTTGATTCGTTCTTGTTCTGGTAGGCGGGGCTCGGAGAACACGTAAAGTTATGATGGATGGCCGGAATGATTGTGTGACACTGACGGATGTGGAGGGCTGGTGCCAGTGCAGGGTGGGTTGGAGCCCGGGGGGGGGGGGGGGTTGAGGAGGAGGACATTCTGAGGTGTCGGGTCCGCGAGGTAGCTTGTTGTGTAATTAGTGCGTGTTTGGCTATCTGGGAGGCTATTTATACACATGACCATATTTATTGATTCATATCTGATTTCGTTCTCTCTCTCTCTCTCTCTCTCTCTCTCTCTCTCTCTCTCTCTCTCTCTCTCTCTCTCTCTCTCTCTCTCTCTCTCTCTCCCCCTCTCTCTCTCTCTCTCTCTCTCTCCTCTCTCCTTCTTTCTCTCTCTCTCCTCTCTCTTTTCTCTCTTTCTCTCTCTCTCTCTCTCTCTCTCTCTCTCTCTCTCTCTCTCTCTCTCTCTCTCTCTCTCTCTCTCTCTCTCTCTCACTCACTCACTCACTCACTCACTCACTCACTCACTCACTCACTCACTCACTCACTCACTCACTCACTCATTCACTCACTCACTCAAGCACACAAACACACACGCGCGCACGCACAAGCACAAGGACAAACTCGTACACAAACACAAACTTTAAACTTAAACTCAAACACACATATACGCAAACACACAAACACGCACATATGCGCCAGTAATCATATATCTTCTATATTTAATGTCGCCAAATGCACTTGGTCACGAGAAAGCCCAGGTGAAATAGAATCGGCGGATGATTTACGCTCTTCGATTGTCATTGTCTTGAAGCAGATAATGATGATAAGTGTCTTGTGAAGTAGGGTATGGGGTATGGGGTAGGGGATATGGGGTATGGGGAGAGGGGGCCATCATAGAGTGGTTGTAGTTATGAAGAAGAGACCAAACACAAGAGGGCTTTGTCGTGGGCGCCGTGGCTAAACTGCCGTCACTCTCGAAACCCGAAACTGTTTGCCAAGCGGGGAAGGAGATGCCTGGAGCTGTGTGCTGTGACTCGAAGAATGCATCTCCCCCCTCCCCCTCCCTCCCCCTCCCTCCCCCTCTCCGGTCCCCCCCTTTCCCCTCCTCCCCCACTGCCATGTTTATGACAGGGGCGTGGTAATGGTCGGTGACGCTGGGTGGCAAGGGGCATCAACGTGTCACACTGTTGACACGAGAACACGGCTGGTCTCTTTGCGTTCATGCTTGCGCTGCCACGCCTGCTCGCAGCCGCCCGGCCCAGCGTTGTCTGCGCTCATTATCGTCTGCGGTGGGTTATGGAGAGCAAGAATTACAGATCATCTTGGTGCAGAGGAGAAATGTTTATAACGTCTTTATGGAATAGATATTCTGTTTGTTGTTTTTCTCTCACATTTTTTTTTTTTCAATAGAGAAGAGGAAATAGTTGTATGTGTGGGTCTCGGTGCTATATATTCGTGTGAATCTCCTTTGGTGTTTCGGTGACTTACGCTGTGGCACTGCAGCTCAGCAAAGGATTATTACAGGACCAGTCGGCTCCTTGCTGCATCTAGATGAATTGATTTGGTATGCCATATATTTGTGTATTGCGAAGACTGGATCGAGAGTGCAATGCATCTTGTTATTTTGGGTGGGTCGACTTCCCCCATCCCTTCATCTGTCCTTTTCATTATCTATGTCTCTCTTTTCCTTCCTTTCTTTCTCCCCCCCTTTCTCTCTCTCTCTCTCTCTCTCTCTCTCTCTCTCTCTCTCTCTCTCTCTCTCTCTCTCTCTCTCTCTCTCTCTCTCTCTCTCTCTCTCTCTCTCTCTCTCTCTCTCTCTCTCTCTCTCTCTCTCTCTCTCCTTCCCTCCCTCCCTCCCTCCCTCCCTCCTATTTGTCGCCACAAACCTTGCCTATGAATCCAGTGTTTGGCCGCAATAGTGTGCAAGTGGGCCTGCTTGACATACGCAAATGCATGCAAGATGGAGAAAATCAAGTACACGAGTTTATTAAAAGCGCCGACGGAAGTGGTGTAGACTGACAAGCCACTAGTGTCAGCTGAGAGGTATGTCAGGTGGTAGTTGTCATGCTGACACTGGGAGTCAAGGGTGGGTAGGTGTGTCTCGGAGGAGTGGGAAAGGTGGAGTGGATGGGGGGGGGGGGTGAGGAGGAGGGAGCATTGGGGTGGCACACGAGGGAAGCAGTTTCTGGCAGAGGTGGCCGGGTGGGTGTTTGGGTGACTTTAGTTAATGGTTCGGGGATGAGTAGGCTCGAATGATTTTACTCATGTGTGTTTTTTTTTATTGTTTTTTAAAACTATTCGAGGCAGTCCCTTTGTCTTTGGCTGTGGAGTAATGAGCGAGAGTGCAGCGCAGTGCCGATGATTCAAGCTCCGAGCGGCAAACGTCTTTAGTATCGGCTGGAGTATTTTTAGCGTCGACGAGTGCCAGAGGAGGAATGTTGTGGCTGTGTTTTGCGTCATCGAGTGTCGGTCGCAGCGACGGAATATGTGGCGGTTGAGTTGATGTCAGGCAGGGAATATGGTGGCAGTATTGGTGTCAGGACGTAGCTGGGGATAGCAGACACAGGAGTTGACGCAGTGCCAGATGCTGTCTTTGCCCCTGCCACCACTGCCGACGCCGTCGCCCTCACCCGCCCTCTGTTGACACGCTCACGCCCACCACTACCTACTGCCACCCGCGTCGAATAAATACAGATTGGTGTTTTATTCTGCAGTGATTCGTTCGACCGTCTTTATTTACCGTACCCTCTGTCTAGACGCGGACGGGTAGTATTTATAAACAGCTGATATCGTGTGCCAGCATGTTTTTCAGTCATTCGCCTTACCACTCCTTCTCTTCTCTCCTCTCCTCTCCTCTCCTCTCTTCTCTTCTCTTTTCTTCATTACTCTTTCCTCGTTCCTCTACTGTATCCTCCCTCCATCACTCATTCTTCCTTACTCCCTTTCTTATCCCTTGCCCCTTCCTTACCTCCCACCCACCCCTTTATCCTCCTTCCTTTCCCCATTTCTTTCAAGCCCCCCCCCTCTCCCCCCAAGAAAACACCTGGGCTGAATCTTGTAGATGACATCGGGACGTCTTGAGAATTTTACTTTTCCGAAATCTCGTCCACGCTTGACATCACAACATTACCTCACCCGTCTTGTTTATGCCACCCCCCCCCTCCCCCTCCAACTGAAGGCTCTGCCACCCGAGTGTCGCCAGTGTGAGGATGGCATCCGAGTGCCACGCCGGCTGTCACGGCTCTTGTGTTTCCCTCTGTTTGTGTGTGTGTGTGTTAGTGAGAGAGAGAGAGAAAGAGTAAGAGTAAGAGTGAGTGGTTTGTGGGTATGTTATATATATATATATACATATATAATATATATATATATATATATATATATATATATATATATATATATATATATATATATATATATATATATATATATATATATATATATATATATATATATATATATATATATACATATATATGTATGTATGTATGTATGTATATGCATTTATATGTATATACACATACAGAGAGAGAGAGAGAGAGAGTGTGTGTGTGTGTGTGTGTGTGTGTGTGTGTGTGTGTGTGTGTGTGTGTGTGTGTGTGAAAGAGTCTCTCATTCTCCTTCTCCCTTTCCCTTTCCCACTTCTTGTCTCCCTTGGCTTGTCACCCTCTCCTCTCCAGTCTCCCCACTTCACACTCCCTCACCCTCCCTCTTATCCTTCCATATTTCTCGCCCTCCCCCCCCATTTCATTTCTCCCCACCCCACACACCCCTTTCCCCTCATCCTCCCTCTCATCCTCTCTTTCCTATCTCTCGTTCCCCCCTCTCCCCCCTCTCCCCCTCTCCCTACAGCCCATATCTCTCAGAATCTCTCCTTTCTTCCTCTCCCATCTTCACATCCTCTCAGCCGGCATAGCCATCGTCTGCAAGAACTAGAGCCTCTGAGCCTAAGCCTTCCGTCCCCTTTCCCTTGGAGTCTCGGCCGTCTCCCCTCTGGAACCTTCCCCTCTGCTCCTTATCCACTCCTTCGTCCCTTGGAACGCTCTCTCCCCTCGGCCCGGCCTTCCAGTCCTCTTCTCCCGCTCCACGTCCGAGCCTCTGTTCCTCCTTTGTTTTATTCAGTGTCCGATTCCCTTTCCGATCGTCCATCTGATTCTCTTTTGTTTATAGTTTCTTCCTGCGTTCTTCGTTGCCTTGCGTCTCTCTCTTTCTCTCTGTCGTCTCTTAATTTCTTTCTTTTTCTCTATATTTCTTTATATTTTCCTCTCTGTTTTTCCTCTCCCTCTCCCTCTTCCTGTTCCTGTTCCCCTTCCCCTTCCCTTTTCCTTGCCTTACTCTCTGCACACCTCCTTGCCTCGGGTCTTCCTCGCCAACATTTTCCGTCGCCTTCCTCCTTACCTTCCTCTCCCGACCACCAGCCTCCCACCTCAGCGTTGGCGGCTTCACATTTCACAGAACATCTTGATACACTTATGAACCTCCTCCTTACCCCTATCTCTCCCTGCCCCCCCTCCCTTTCCTCCCTTCTGTACCCCTCCCCCTCCCATCCCCTGCCCTCTGTACCCCCTCTCCTCCCCTTCTCTTGCCTCCGGGCGCGCCGTTTATCAAGGTGGTGGCACAGTCGAGCACAGGTCGAGCGGCCGTGAGCGAATACTGGGTAATAGTCCACAACATTAATGAAACGCCGCCTTCGAGCTGAAGTTCCTCGCATACCGGAATGTCTCTTCGCTCATCCGGACCCGCTTCTTGCCAAGTCCCGATAGGCCTATGTATCCCGATGGTTTTGATAGGCTTTTTGCAAAAGTGCCTCCGATATACTTTAGTAATATTACCTTTGCAGATTTACATCTGACGGTTATGGGCAGTGTCGCAGTAATGGGCGTGGTTGGGTTAATTAGGGTCACGTGTGGCACCTTGGCACTGAGCCACCCACACTAGTAGGTATGTATGGTGCACCTAGCTTGCCGCCCGACATGTTCAGGCTGTTTGTACGTCATAAATCTATTTTTTATCACTCCCTCTCTCTTGGGGTTCCGAAATAGTTGGTCTTATATGATGCCATGTTTTCCTCCCCCAAGGTAAAGTAACACCTCGATTATTTTAGTGATATTAATGTCAACCTAAGGTGCCGTTGCGCCGTTAGTCATCGCGACTTCTCCGGGTTGCCCACTTTGCTTCTACTCAGAGCTCGGCTTAGTATTCGTTATATGATGGAAGGATGCATGTGTAGAAATGTGTATGTATAACTGTACAATGTACACTGTACAAGCGCACGCACATGTGTGTGCGTGTGTGTGTGGAAGGTGAGGGTTGTGTGTGTTATTTTTATAATTCTTTGTTAAGTCCTTTTCTTCCTTTCTCCCGCCCCTGGCACTGATATTCTTTGCTCTTTTCTTCGTCTCCGTCATCCTTCTTCCTCTCACTTCCTTTCCTTCATACTCCTGATTGTGAGAGGCGAGACGCACTTAAGTGTCAGACGTGAATAGCATGTCCCTCGAAGCTGGAAGTCAAAAACGATGAGTCTCCCCGAGCAGCCCAGGCATGTCTCTGCATCCCTCCGTCCGTTGTCCTTTGTCTGCTGACGCCAAGACGCCAAGCCCCACATCGCTGCGACACGAGTGGACGGCGAGGCTGAAGGTGACTCAAATGGTATTGGCATGTCATCTGTCCTCTGCAGGGTACCTCTTCTGTGGCGGGGAGAGGGGGGAGAGGGGAGGGGGATGGGTGGGGAGGAGTTAACGAGGGAGGCCGGGGTATGCGGATGACAGGGATACGAGAGAGTGAAAGTATACTGTTGCTGTGCATAAGGAGGAGGGAACGATGTGTTTGTCTAAGTGCATGGGTATGTAGGGGTGTTAGTGTTACTGCGCGAGAGATAATGGTGATAAGGCAGAGAGAGGTTTGTGTGGAGGCACTTGTGAATTGTGATTTTTTTTAATGGGGTTACTCTCAATGCATGAATGGATGCCGTTTGAGGGGTTCATGAATGGGGCTCTTGAGTGATAGAGAAGAATCTCGGCTGAGGTTTCCTTGGGACTTCTGAGTAACGTGATTGCTTATCGTAGTGTCCGTTAGACTTCAATTGCTAGGGTTGAAGAAAAAGACTAAGTAGTTATTCCCGGATATATTGCGCTTGGTTGGTAATAGATATGAAACTAACAACAAGGGAAAAAGAAGATTCAAGAAAGAAATATAGAAAATAGTTACACATATTACACCTACATTTATATATATATATATATATATATATATATATATATATATATATATATATATACATATATATATATATACATATATATATATATATATATATATATATATATATATATATATATATATATTATATATAATATAATATATAGTGTGTGTGTGTGTATGTGTGTTTGTCAGTGACGAAATTATTCTACGAGAAGGGAGGCGAAAATGAGGTGGCCATTGAGCAGAAGATTGCGAATCTGATCACTCGAAACTTGAAGCGACGAGTGGGCGTGGAAAGAGAATGCGAAGCGACAACGGCGAAGGGTTCTGCCGTGAGGACGTGGGCGGCCTGTATGCGCCCGCAACAAATGAGAGGTGATGGTATCGAGTGGGCCAACAGGGCGCCGCCCCAGCTTGTCGCAGGCCCGTTGCACCTGGATGCCGCCTGCACGCCGCCCACCTCCCGGCCCCCGACACCGTCTGATTGGGCGGCTCTTGTCCCCCTTCAACTGCCCTTAGCTTGGCGCGCGTCTGAGCATTTGTCTTCTGCCGAATGAGAAAGGGATCTGCCTTCGAGTCGGATGTCCTGTTTCTGACATGCCAGGCTTGTAGTTTTATCGTCATCATTTGTTCAACATTTATTTAAACATTTATTAGATTCAGTTTTGTTATATATATATATATATATATATATATATATATATATATATATATATATATATATATATATAATGTATGTACACACACACACACACACACACACACACACACACACACACACACACACACACACACACACACACACACACACACACACACACACACACACACACATACACTCACTCACTCACTCATATATTCGTATGTAATGTACACTGTGTATATATCATACACATACTTGTCAGTGCCGCCCTTCCTCCTACTTTATACCCGTCGCCCTGAACCGGGTTTGCAGAGCTGATACCCGACGATACCAAATAAAGATAGTTTGGTTGCAGACAGACAGAAGACAGACAGACAGACAGACAGACAGACAGACAGACAGAAAAAATAGAGATGGGAGGGGAGTGGCGAGAGCCAGAGAGACAGAAAAGAGATGGAAGGAGAAGAATCCGTCACGCGAAGAATTATTTGTCGCAAGGAGGAGATATCTGCTCCGAGGAGACTGGCAGGGGCTCCAAATTAGGCGCCAGTAATTTGTTGGTGATGATATCGCTGGTCCGGTGAAACTACGTAGCTCTCCTTCGTCGGGCAGGAGAGGAACCTGGAAACGGCTGGTTGGCAGGGGACACGGCAAGGCTGAAGGGGAAAGGCCTGGGGGGATATGTGATGGGTGAGACGGGATTTTGCAGGGGGGAGGGGGGTAGAGGGGAAGAGGGAGGGGGCGGCTAGCAGGGGTAAGGGATGGTAAGATTGATAGATGGTGGGAGAGACAGGATTAGCTGGGGAGGTAGAGGGGAAGAGGGACAGAGGGGGGGGGGGTGCTAGCAGGGGACATGGTAAGGCTGAAGGGGAAAGGGCTGGATGGATACATGATGGGAGAGACAGGATTGGCAGGGGAAATAGCGAGAGGGGGGGGGGGTTAAATAAGAGAGTTGATGGGGGAGTTGGCAGAGCTGGCGACAAGCAGGGAAGGCGACAAGGTTATATGCCGTCAGGGGAAGTGGTTATCAGGTTATCTGGCAGGCAGGGTGGCTTGAGTTATATGCCAGACGGGCTGCCTGTTACCGCGTGATTAATAGGAAGGGAATATGCAAATTTGCATCGAGCAGAGCAGTAACATCGTAAAAGTAAACATGATTTAAGATGCAGTAACATGAAATGTATTCCCCACTTGCACAGCTCATTTCAACACTTCCGCTGCTTTATTCCGAGCCCATAAATTTCCAGCCATTCCCAGCCCGAATGCATGACTGACGTGGTGGTTACAAACGCCGTCGTAACATCCTCCTCCCCAAAGACATAAAGGTAAAGCAGCGTGTTACGATGCGTCACTACAAGTTGCGTTACAAAAGAGTCACGTGACACATCACCGCATGTTGCTATTTAGGAATAAGACGTTATTGCTCTCAAGAATTTGAACACGTCTCGCCTGACCACTTCCGCTTCCTCGCCGGACTGCTGTCTTGAGTACCGCGGCCAGCCTTTCCTATTGAGTTCTCGTTAGGTTCTCGTACTAGGATCTCCTGCTGTGGCTGGGGTCTGGAGGGAGATCGACTGGGGTCTGGGATGGGGTCTAGATAATGGGCTTTGGGAGACTCGGGATCTGGAAGTGACACTGATTGTAGTCTGGACGCAAAGTTGTGCAGGATCTCGGGACTGATTGACTGAAGCAGAGACCGGAGATGTGTTTTGATTTTGGTCTGAACGGATGTGGATTTCGGTCTGAGAGAGGACTGATGATCGCGCGATGTTTACTTACTTGTATGAAGACATCTGCGTCAACGACAGATCAATGATACATCACCCGAAGAGCTGTAAATATCAGTCATCACGAGGAACAAAAAACGTTAATGATCGGTAACAGAGGGAGGGGGAAACAGGATGCGACTCGGGGTACTGGATGTAAATGCAGGTGGCAGGACGATCATCAAAGGGAAGATAGATGTACCTAATGGGCGGCGGAGGCAGCGCGGACGAGTTATGCGGACGCAGGGCGAGGAGGAAGGAAGACAAGGAGCAGAAGTCGGTGCGGCGAAGGAGTGAGGATCTTCTTTTTTGCGTGTGCGAGCCCAAAGGATACACACACGGAGCAGACGCCAAGAAATGGAGGATAGGATGGAGGAGGATGAGAAGAAGGAGGAGGGAGAATCAAGGATACCCGCCGATAATCCTTCTGGACGCTTCATAATGAGCTTCTGTAGCACAAGAGAGCAAGAGAGAGGGTTGGCGGAGCGAAGAGTAGGAGGAGAGTCGAGGGTCGCCAAGTCATTAGTGGGGAGGCGAGGTGACGACAAGGGGTTTATCACCCGGTTGGTCTCACTAACAAGCACTATTAATTAACTGATAACGATGCCACTGGTCGGCTTTTCGGACAGCGCGGACCTGCGCGTCGCTGCTGCCATGCGACTGACCAGTCTGATATCTGGCCAAACTCCTCTCTCATGCCGAGGTGTTTGCAGACGGTGTGGCTGTGTATGTATTCAGAATATGGCTTCAGATACATGGCCTTTCTAAATACGGTTCCAGCGCAGATCGGTGCTCGATTGGTTAATTATTGGCTGCAGCGAGACAAAACGACAAGGGTAATACACAAGGCGAAACAGACAGAGAGTAACAGCCGCCTTCCTTATGTGGGATGATCACAGGTGTCATGTCGCCGAGAACCTCGAGTAACTCTTGTTATGTCACATATTCCCCCGTGTGCCTCGTGTTATCTGACCGTGTGCTCGATGTGTAGATAATATTAATGAGATGCAAATTGACCGCCGCGGCACCCGGTAGCCGAGACCCGACATGGCGCGCGCACGTACGCTTTAATCTTGTGCAGAGCGAAAAGGTCTCGAAGCCAGCCAGGTCCTTACGCCCGCTCGTTACAGCAGCCAGCGCCATGTTGATATTTATTTACCCGTTTTTCCAGCTCGTGTTTTGGCCGATGATGTATTTTTACTCCCCAAAGATATCCCAGGACGTGAAGATAATGAGAGCGGCGAGGCGAGCGAAGGAGAGGGAGAGGGGGAGGAGGGAGAAGAGCGTAGGTGTAAATGACCTATTAAGAGAATTTAACGAAGAAGCCGAGATGCCTAGTTGAGATAGACCTAATTTGTATGCTGGAATCCTTATTTTGCCAGCCTCCGCAGCCGTATAATGCCCTAGGCTCCACTTGTTAAGCGTTTCTGATAGTTTTTTTTCTCTCTCTTTCTTTCTTTCTCTTTATTTTCTTGCTTCTTCTTCTTTTGCTGTAAAAATCGTCTTCTGAGTAAAAGAGTTTATAGTCGAATTGATATTAGATTGCATCGTTTTTATCTATTTTTTCTTCTCCTTCCAGGTATGAATGTGTGGGCGAGGTTGTAACCAAGACGGGGGGACGCTGCAGTGTGAGTAGCTAGCTCTGACAAGGAAAACAAACGCAGGAGGTGGCGGCCGGGCTTCCTCCGCGGCTGTATGATACATTAACCTGGCTCCGGGGGGCTGGGGGGTAGGGGCAGGAGAAGGGGCTAGGGTAGGGGTAGGACCAGGGGGACAGGGAGTGGAGTAGGAGTAGGGGTAAGGGAAGGAGACGGGGTTGCCTATCATGTGACCTCCTTCTTGATCGAGTCCCTGTTGTTGATCCTGGTCATTAACCCGATTTAAGTGAGGGACTTTTTGTTTTTGTTTATTTGTGTATGTGCGTGTGTGTGTGTGTGTGTGTGTGTGTGTGTGTGTGTGTGTGTGTGTGTGTGTTTGTGTTTGTGTTTTCAAACCCGTGCATGTGTTTGTTTTCACTCATGTCACATGACTCGAACACTAATATTCGCCATGAACATGTTCCTTCCCGCAGGGAGTTAGGATTTAACTGCTTAAGACTATTCTCCAGGAGTAAAGGGATAGCTGTCCCAGTAATTATCCACTACTCTCGTTAAGTCGAAGTATCCTCGTCCACTTCAGATCATTACGCTATTTGCCGAATTCCACGCCTTCCCCCCAACCCCCACCCCTTTTAAAAAGAAGTACGAGATTGCAACTTCAAAATAACGTACGATGTCAGTCAAGGGTGTGACAAGCCGGGGGTGCGGCGTGGCGGAGGAGCCTCGGGGGCCAAACCCTGATAAAGTATGTGGTGATTATCCATAATCTGTTTCGCAAATACAAACAGCACAGGTGGCTCTTAAGTGTGTTTGGAGGGTAATAATTATTTTTTGCGGCTGCTCCTCCGTCTGAACGCGACTATTGAATATGTGGGAAAGTGTTGGTCGTAAATCAAGGTGGCGTAATGAGAGAGCTGGCAGCTAACTACCCTCAGTCCTCCTTTTGTGTCCGAGCGACTTACTGCCCGACGTCACGAGATCCACCTGCCGCCGCCGCCGCCGCCGCCGCCTCTGCCGCCGTCACCTCAAGCGCGGTCGGTTGGCGGTCTTGGACGTTTCTGTGTTCTGGGTCGTGTTGTCGTTCATCTCTCGCTTTTTCTCGCTTTCTCTGTCGGTCTCTCTCTCGCCCCCCCCCCCTCTCTCTCTCTCTCTCTCTCTCTCTCTCTCTCTCTCTCTCTCTCTCTCTCTCTCTCTCTCTCTCTCTCTCTCTCTCTCTCTCTCTCTCTCTCTCTCTCTCTCTCTCTCTCTCTCACTCTCACTCTCACTGTCTCTCTCACTCTCACTCGCTCTCTCCCTCACTCCCTCTCTCACTCTCTCTCTTTCTCTCGCTCCTTCTCCCTCCCTCCCGCTTCCTCTTAATCTTCCTCTCCCCCCCTCCCTCCCCCTTTCCCTTACCCTCCTCTCTCAACAAAAAGCAAATTGATAATGAAAGACGCAGTATTTATGTTCGTGCCTCACTTTTTATCGGTTCTTCAAAGGCTAAAAATCTAATTCAAGGATAAAACCTCGAGTCGACTAATGACAGATGACAAGAGGAAAGAGGATTTCGCAACACGTTGTATGATTGCATTTTGATGATGTCTTGCAAGCTTGTACTGTACTCAGTTGATTGGCCATTGCACAAGAGACTGTATTTGAGAGTCGTGTCGAGCGACTTTTTAAAAAGAACAGTGAATCTGATTGGTATATCCTTGAGGCAAATACACGGGAGTATTGGTGACAGCTCTCCCGATACCATTCCATTAGTGATTCTGCGTGTGACTTATGTTAAATCCTTTGGGTGCCGACTGTCGCACGTGGGGAGGGGAGGGGAGGGAAGAGGAAGGGGAAAGGGGGAGAAGAAGGGAGAGGAGGGAGGTTGAGAAGGAGAGGAAGTGAGAGGAGGGGGGTTGAGGGGGAGAGGAAGTGAGAGGAGGGAGGTTGAGGGGGAGAAGAAGGGAGAGGAGGGAGGTTGAGAAGGAGAGGAAGGAGGTTGAGGGGGAGAGGAAAGGAGAGGAGGGAGGTTGAGGGGGAGTGGGAGGATGAGGAGGGAGGTTGAGAAGGAGAGGAAGTGAGAGGAGGGGGGTTGAGGGGGAGAGGAAGTGAGAGGAGGGAGGTTGAGGGGGAGAGGAAGTGAGAGGAGGGAGGTTGAGGGGGAGAGGAAGGGAGAGGATGGAGGTTGGGGAGGAGAGGAAAGGAGGATGAGGGGGAGTAAGGAAGAGGAGTGAATCTGCGTTTGCAAATGGAAGAAAAACTTATCATACTGCTCTTTTTTATCAAGTCAACAGATCCTCTTTTCTATTTTCTCGTCTGATTGCTTTTTCTGTTTAATCGTTTCATTTGTTCGAATGAAAAGCAACCTCCTCCTCCTCCCCCCCCCTCCACAAACGTTCTAGAAGTTGGAAGTTGAAGTGAATTTAATAATTTTCCTTATCGCGAAGTTGCAGCGACTAATGCTAGATATGCGTGGATGAGACAGCGATTCCACCTGAGTATTAAACAATATATATGAAGGAATGAAGAATAATAGATATTAAAAAAGAATGAAATGACAGGGTGGACGCAGGGGTAGGTGAGGGTGTGTGGTGGTAAAAGGTAGTGTCATTGGATGATTAGCCTGGGGCACGTGGTGAGGGCATGTTGTGATAGGGGCTGAGGTAAAAGTGTCCGAGCTTTGAAAACGAGAAGAAACTATTCTGTGGAAAATTAGAAGTGAATTGAGTAGGACGAAGTAGTCCGCGCAGATCACAAACTCGCAATGTATCGGTGCGAAGACAGAACTGGGCCTTGGCGACTGCGGCGACGAGCGCAAAACGGCTCAAGGTGGACGTTGCAATCCCACGGAAGGCGAAACGGAGTGATTCAGACACGGAGGGAAGTGATGTGACACGGCAAGACGTCGCGGATGACTCTTAACACGTCGCGGGAGATAAGGAGTGACGGGGCGTCTGCGCGGAGAAGGGAGATGTTGCTGGCTTGTCTGACGACCGGCGAGGGAGGATGACGAATAGGAAGGAGGCAACGCGACATAAGCCCGGATAATGGTGGGAAGAGATCTAGTGGGTGATGATTACACGGAATGACGAAGAAAGCAATCATAGGCGGGCATCTCAATTACCGGTGTGGGGAGGCAGCGCCACCACACGGGCGGGCGCGCACCGTAATGATAGCGTCCGGCAAGACGTATGAGATGGGTCAGGCTCACCTCGCGTTCTTCACCACACAAGCAACCCGGGAAAACACACACCACGGCGCCCTAGCAATTATGCCCTCCGGCTCGCTAGAGTTCCTAGATTCGCTCCTCTTGGGGATTATAGACATGGGGCGTTCTATCGAGAAAGAGTTATCGGGAGCTTATTAGCGCCGGGGTGGACGCGGGAGAGCTGCAGCTGATGGTAGAACAAGGGCTCTTGGCGGTAGTACATCGCAGGTTCTCGGGGGTGATTTCGCAGTCAGCAACTATCGGGTTCGAAGTCTCCTGGCCCTAAGCGGGGGATGGTGAGTGCGGATCTCGCGTCCGCAATCAGAAACAGAAACAGTTAACACTCTCGGCTGTTGCTGCTTTGTCATCGAGCGCACCGAAGGATTCGCAGTTGCCCGTCCTGTCCCGAGGCTGATCATGACTCTAAACTCTCGCAGGAAGTGTGATAAACGCCGAGGGCAGAGGCAGACAAACAAGTATGATTTGTAACTAAAACCTTGCGCACTTTTTGCTTTAGCTGTGTGAGAGGGCTTGGTGACTGGCCTGCGACAGGATCGCTGCTGTTGTTCGAAGGGCTTTCCCGACCCGAGGAAAGTCCCGGCGAAGGTCATCGGGGTCATGGACTCGGGGTCATCTGGGGGGGCCATCGCCAGCGCCATCGGGGCGAGGCAGCCTTACACCCTCTGCCAACCACGCCCACGCCCACTGCGATCATCGCAATCAGAGCTCGATCGCACCCACGGTGTCGCTCGTTGTTTAGACATCACGTAGACTGTCTCACTCAAGCCGCCCACTGATTGTCATTGTCAGTGGCGTTCAGATCGAGTGATGATTTGCTTCATGGGATTCGGAGACTTGTGGTTCTCGGCTGTGGTCCTTTTGTAAGGAATTTAAACGGGATTGTGATCCATCTTCATCCGCTGCTTTTATTTTTGTCAAGTGTTCCCACTTTCCCTTCCCGTTCCACTTGCAACCACCACTTCCTCTCCCCTTTACTTCCCCTGCAACCACTACTTCCACCCCCCCCCCCTTGTCACCACTAGTACTTCCCCTCTTGCAGTCACCACAAAGCTGGCTCTTCCTCCTCCCCTTCCTTCCTCCAGTACTTAACTACCCCCTTCCCCTCTACCCCTCACCTCTCCCCACCCCCTCCCCCTCTATCTTTACCCCCTGCCCTCTAACACCTCTCGTCTCCCCTTCCCCTCCCCATTTTCCCCTCCCTTCTACCCTCTCATCCCCCCTTCCCCCCCTTCCCCCCCCCCCCTTCTCCACACGGAACCATAATCCACTATTGATTAAACTAGACATTGCTGCGGCGAAACGTACTGCCGCCTTCAAATAAAAGAATTTAAAGGGAAGAAAAAAATGCAGTGAACTTTTTCTTGACGTCTTGGCTTCAGACTGACCAAGAGGATAATTCTTGAAAATAAGAACCGTGAAGAACGTAAATAAGAGCTGTGGCGAAAATACGACGTCTTTGTCTCGTAATATCATAGGAATAACGATCATCACGCCTGCCAGGTGTCTCCCGAGTATGTGTGTGTGTGTGTGTGTGTGTGTGTGTTTATGTGTGTGTGCGTGTGTGTGTGTGAATGTGTGTGATGTATTGTGCATTGTGTATATTGTATTGGGTATTGTTTTTTCTTCATGTATGCGTTTGTATGTTTATTTATTTGTTTGTGTGTGACGGGAAGGGAAGAAAGAAAAAAAACGAGTAGTAGAAAAAACACAGAAAATATCGGGTTGGTTGAGTGTTTGTTTTTTTGGATATATTTTACCGGCAGTCACGATATGAATTGTTGCGTTTAAGTGGGAGTCTCGCAGGTTCATGCCACTGAATGCTTCTCCCTTCCCCCTGTCCCCTGTCCCTATCCCCTCATCCCCTCACCGCCCCCCCTCACCCTAACTCCTCGTCCTCGCTCTCCCTCTCCCTCCTTCACTTTTTTCCCCTCTTCTTCACATTCCCACTTTTCGACGGCTGGTTACAATTTTTTTATTCAGCCTGTTTTCTTCTCTCCCGGTTTCTCAAAATCGCTTCTTGAAGGAAGTCGCCACATTGATTCGTCGAGTACATAATTCTTGCTTTTTTTGTATACACTGTACATTGAAAACGCTGGTCTGAATGGGTGTATTTAGTATCGAAGGGCTAGTAAATAATGGTTGCTTGAAGTGGTTGACGAAGAGGGGAGAGGGGGACAGAGAGGAGAAAAAAATGTGGGGGAAGAGAGGGGGTGAGCGAGGGTAGGGGGAGAGGGAGAGTGGGGGAGATGATAAAGGGGTTGGGACAGAGGAGAGAGGGGGAAGTGGAAAGAGGGAAGGAGGGGAAGGAGGGCGCCGAGGTTGGGGACGAGGGGGGTGAGAGAAAGAGAGAGAGGAGAGAAGGGGAGAATGGAGTTGGGGTGGGGGAGAGATCACTCACAATACTGTAAACACAGAGCTGTGAACTAGGGGTTTTGACGACATTATCATTCAGCAACGGATCATTACGGGTCACCACAATACCGCGGAACTTGTGGCGCGATGGCGGACCGCAAACCATATTGATGGGTGCGTTGGGTGGGGGTGGGGGGGGAGGCGAAGCGGAGGTGGGGATATTAAGGGGGGATAGAGGGGAAAAAGAAAGAGAATAAGAAAAAATAAGAAGAGAAAATGAAGAAGAAGAAGAATGTGGAGGAGGAGTAGGAGAAGAGGATGTGAGTAGGTAAGTAATAATAAGAATAAATAGAGGAGAAACGGAGAAAACAAGGAGGAGGATAAGAAGGAAGTGGAGGTGGTTTATGTCCCACAATGAACGACAGGGTTTCACACGTGGAAGAGGTGGACGGCGTTAGGCTGGGATTCGGAAGGAGTGGATCAAGTCGAAGTGTAGAACGAGGGGAGAGGGGACCAAGAGTGAATGGGTAAAAAGACAAGAGAGGGGACGAGTGGGATGAAAAGAGGGACGGGGCGGTAAGGCGACACCTGCAGGCGGAAGCTACGGCAGGCGGATACGTCGCCTCGAGTATAGGGGAGGAGGAGGTCCGTTCACCTCAAGGTTACAGATCTCACGAGTCACCTCTCTCGAATCGAGCTTCCGACCTGAAGGATTGATGACCGTGGCCGGCGGGGAGAACGGGGCGGGGCCTTGGAGACACATAGAGGACGAAGGGAGATAGCTAATCCCTTTTAGTTCGGAGAGATGAATGGACAAGGCATTGTGTTGGGATCGGTCGGCGGTGCACGGTCGGATTCGCCGCTCGCCGCTGCCCAGCGTGCACCGCGAAATCGATCTCTACTGCTGCTCCTGCGGATTGTTTCCGGTTGATAATTCGTTAGCCCGGAGGTGGTGGAGCCTCGGGCCTTGTCCTGCGCCGTCACCTCCAGTCGTCGCTCTCTCTCTCTCTCATTTTCTCTATCTCTCTCTATCTTCCTCTATCTCCCTCTCCCTTTCTAACACCTTCTCTCTGTCTCCCTATCCCTTTCCCCCACCTTCTCTCTGTCTCCCTCTCCCTTTCCCCCAGCTTCTCTCAATCTCCCTCTTCCTTTCTCCCTCTCTCTCCCTCTCTCTCTCTCTCTCTCTCTCTCTCTCTCTCTCTCTCTCTCTCTCTCTCTCTCTCTCTCTCCTCTCTCTTCTCTCTCTTTCTCTTCTCTCTCTCTCTATCTCTCTCTCTCTTCTCTCCTCTCTTCTCTCTCTCTCTCTTCTCTCTCTCTCTCTCTCTCTCTCTCTCTCTCTCTCTCTCTCTCTCTCTCTCTCTCTCTCTCTCTCTCTCTCTCTCTCTCTCTCTCTCTCTACCCCCCCTCTCTCTCTCTTTCTTTCTCTCTCCCTCCCTCCCTCCCTCTCTTCCTATCCCCCTATCCCTGTCCCTTTCTCCCACCTTCTCTCTATCTCCCTCTCCCTCTCCCTCTCTCTCCCCCTCCCCCCCTCTCCCTTTCTACCTTTCCCTTTCCACCCTCTCTCTCTCTCCCTCTCTCTCTCTCTCTCTCCCTCTCCCTCTCTCCCCCCCTCCCCCCTCTCCCTTTCTCCCTTTCCCTTTCCCCCCTCTCCCTTTCTGCCACCTTCTCACTATCTCCCCCCCCCCACACACACACACAAACGAGGGGTTTGCCTCGCTGTCTGTCGCCCCTCAGCCCGCCTCTCGACCCCATTTGGGTCTCGGACATTTCGCCTGACTCTGCCGTACGAACCTTCCCTTGCACTCCAATTGAAGTAATTTCCGAGTCTTTTCAGTTAACGGTTGCATCCGCCGACTCCCCATTTCGGGTGGGAAGATAAACCTAGAGATTGAATAAAAGATTGTGTATTACATTCCGCGTGTGCTAACCGTAGCATGAGCCCCTTTCTGCTACATGGGGTGTTACATTATGGCAGGGTAGTTAGTGCTGTAATGGCGCGCTCCCCCTCGCCGTGTTTGTAAACACCACATGCTCTGTACGTGTCTGGGCGCGTCCCTCTTGCGTCCATGCAGGACCATTTCGTTTAGTCCTTTTTTATTGGTACGTTGAAGGCCCGTGTGCGTAAGCGAAGGGTTCCTTTGCAAGGACTTAGTTTTCACAACAGGAAGTTCTGTTGGAGTAATATATCTTGAGCATTTTCCTTCTGATGTGTGCGCTGGCTTGGTCATCGGATCAAAGGTCTCCGCTCAACTAGGTTTCATATACGTATTTTAGACCAATTTTAGGGCTTAATGTGTATATCTGTGGGCGCACGCATGTGCATTTGTGCCGTTTAGGGAAGATTTCGCACACAAATAACCGGAATTAAATGTCGAAGAGGAAGGTGTAATAGTCGTTTAGCCGATCATTCTTTGTATAATGAGAGAGTTGTCAGCACACGATTTAGCAGCGCACATGCTGCTACCGCATGTATGGCCACAAGAAATGTACGAACCTTTTACAACAGTGCGTACCCTGCTTCCTCAGAGCTCGTCTCAAGGTACTCCAGGTTCGTCTCTCTCACCCTCTCCCTGCGCGCAGAAAGCTACCTGGAAACAACTAATTATTTTACATCCTCTTGCGAGCACACGATCTTCACCTCGCCGAATTAACACGCCAGTTTGTAAAACATGTATAGGAGTAATTACTGTTTCATCGCCGGGCAACTCATTCAGTGTGGGAGAGATAAGAGGGAGGGGGGGGGGGCGAGGGCTAAGCAAGGTTGCAGGGGGGGAGGGATGTGCATAAGTAAGTAGCAAGCAGGGTTTAGCAGGGGGATAAGCAGGGCGAGGTGTGATTTTATGAAGGGGAGGGAGAGGGCGAGGGGCGCGGTGGGGACAGGTAGGGCAAGGGCGTGCTGGGAGGTGGGCAGGGGCGGCGGCGGTGGCGGCGGGTCGATGCTTGGATACTGCTCACGTAATTTAAGCCACAATTATTGCACTGTGCGGTCTCGGTCTCTCCTGCCTTCCTGCTGCAAGGCGTCCCTCGCCCGCCCGACGACGACGCTCGCTAAGGAACGGCCGCGTCTTGACACTAACGGAGGGGTCGAGGGTGTCACCCTGTCACCAGCTGAGATAATGGAATATTACTGCAAGACAAGAGAGCCGCGAATGTTGCATGAATATTAGGTGAAGGTCTGGGAATAGGATAAAGCGAGTCAGCGGGCGGGGAATATTAACGTTGCAAGCGACTGGGAGTCTGATTAACATGTACGATTAAGAACCAGTGAATGACATTTTTTACCGACAATACTGGGCGAAATTGTAGATTATCTATTAGGCCTAGATGATATGTTAGAAGGAAGCTGCATTAGTAAGTTTTCAAATATATGCTTATTTGAAAATAATTGTTTGTTAGAAATGGACTTGTTCTTGTGGTGAATGTTATTTATGGCTATAATCATTAACGCAAACATACACACACGCACGTACGCAAACACGCATACACAAGTACACGCACATGTGTATGTGTGTGATAATATGTATGTATGTATATATATGTGTGCCTGTAAGACAGTCGATTGCATGGACGGAGCCAGGAGCGGAGGCGAGCCATGTATAAAAGAAAACACGTAAGAACGGCGATCCATGCGTCTGCCGGCGCCGTACCCATAATGGAACGAGGCGCACGAAGACGAGTGTGTGCCCTCGTTATCTTGAAAATGCGTCGCAGAAGACAGCTACCAAGTATAAGAATTTTGGGAGCAAATGTTAGCGTGCAAACCGTAGCGGGAGAGGCGGCAGCGTGGCGTCCGGTGCCGTGCATAATTCACAGCCAGCACGCACACCTTACCCCTCTCCCTTCCCCCTCCCCGTCTCCCTTCTCCCTTCCGTCTCCTTTCCCCCTTCCTTCCTTCCTTCCCTTCCTTCTCCCTTCCTTCCTTCCCTCCCTTCCCCCTCCCTCCCTCCCTCCCTTCATTCATTCCGTACCTTTCTCCCTTCTTTCCTTCCTTCCTTTCTTCCTTTCTTCTTCCCTCTCTCCTTTTCCTTCCCCTCTTCTCTTTCTTTCCCTTTCTGTCCCTTTCGCGACCCTTACCCCTCTTTCTGTTAGCACCCTGTTTTACTGTCCGCGAGTACACACTGTGCTCCACCAGCAGTGTATTAATTATCTTCCACCAGCATGTACTCTGTTTCTCCTATTCCCTTCCCCTCCACTCTTGCTCCCTCAGTTTCCACCCTTAACCTCATTCGTATCCACTTTAACTTTTGCCATTTTTCTCTTGTGATGTATTATTATATGTGTCCATTCTGTTCTCGCAGTATGAATGAATATACGTGTACATTATATATATATATATATATATATATATATATATATATATATTATATATATATATATATATATATATATATATATATATATATGTGTGTGTGTGTGTGTGTGTGTGTGTGTGTGTGTTTGTCTGTGTCTGTGTGTACTCGCGCGCATAGTCGA
>NW_028234420.1:12288925-12291425 GCF_977035675.1 Penaeus japonicus
CAGAGAGTGCTTGATCGCCGGCGCAGGGAGGGAGCAGTGGTCACGCGCGGCCGTGTATGGCGGTGTCGGGATTGTGTTTGTTTAGATGCCGTATACGTACGTACATACATCCATCCATCCATCCATACATACATACATACATACATACATACATACATACATACATACATACACACACACACACACCCACACACACACACACATACACACACACACACACAACCCCTACACACACACACACACACACACACACACACACACACACACACACACACACCACACACACACACACACACACACACACACACACACACACACACACACACACACACACACACACACACACACACACACACACACACACACACACACACACACACACACACACACACACACACACACACACACACACACACACACACACACACAATCACACACACACACACACACACACACACACACACACACACACACACACACACACACAATCTCACACACACACAATCACACACACATACACAATCACACACACACATACACACACAAACACACAACACACACACACACACACACACACACACACACACACACTCTCTCTCTCTCTCTCTCTCTCTCTCTCTCTCTCTCTCTCTCTCTTTCACTCTCACTCTCACTCTCTCTTTCACTCTCACTCTCACTCTCTCTTTCACTCTCACTCTCACTCTCTCTTTCACTCTCACTCTCACTCATACTCACTCACTCAAACACAATCCGATTTTCCCCAGCTGCAGAGGAATCTCCATCTGCCAGCCAGGACGGCCGAAGCACGGGTGTCGGTCGGCCGAAAGTCGTACAGGGAGAACGGCGGAAGGGGTTTACGGGGTGGGGGGTGAAGGGAGGAGGGGGTGGGGGGATTCCTCTGGTATTCATGGTGTTGACAAAGACTGATATTGCATGTAGGGGGGAAGGGTAGGGGTGAATGGGGTGGGTGGGGGTGGGGGGGTGTGAGAAAGGTTTGTCGGTTAATTAGGAAAACGGTATTTATCTGTGATCTTAATAGCGCGTCGACTCGTGTTAAGGAAGAGTTGGCATACTCGATTTGCTCCTGTCATTACCTCTTATCATGCGGTTTCTGTCACGTCGGATTTCGTCATGCAGCCATCTCCCCCCCCCCTCCCAGCCCCTCTCCCTCCCTCCTGACACGATTGGCGCGGGCGTTTGCAATTGCAGCGAGTGGCGTCTCTTCGAGGTTATTGTTGCACGTCAGATCATTGTTTTGATTGATTGAGGAATTGTCGATCTTCGTATAAATCTTATTATTATATCGTGAGATTAGTTGGCTGTGTATGTGCTTCAGAACGGGTCTTTTGCGTAGGTAGTGAATGATTTTTTTTTCTATACTGGTAGTAAAATGGAATAACCCCCAGAGTAGAATTTTCCTCCCTTGCCCCCTCCCTTTCTCCTTCCCCTCCCCCTCTCCTTCCTACTCCACTTTCCCTTCTCCTACCCCTCCCCTCCGTAACCCCCCCAATAGGACCATATCATTCGCCCATCACAATCACATTACTCGTATGTCTGTGTGTTGGTTCTTCATTCACTCACACTGTGCACGGCCGACGGAGTATGAAGCCCCGCCTCCTCATGCACACTTCCGCTCCCCCCTCCCCCTCCCCCCTCACCATCCCTCCTCTTCTTCTCTCCCCCCCTCCGCTTCTTCCCTCCTCCCCCCTCCCTCCCAGACTCTTACTCCCCACTCCCATGTAGGTTTTTGTTCTGGCTCGTTATGTGACCTCCTTATGCTATTTAGACTCACAGCTGTCGTGTCTCTCCTGCCTCAACACCCACCACACATTACCCACAACCCCCCCTCCCTTCCCCCTACCCTTCCTTTCTTCCTACCCTCCCTCCCTTCCTGCCTCCCCTACCTTACACCCCTTTCCTCCCTTCCCCCTCTCCTCTATTTTCCTCCCCACATTCTCCTCCCCTCCCCTCCCCTCTACTCCCTACCTCTTTCTCCCCCCCCTCTACTCCTTACCTCCCTCTTATCCCTCTACTCCCAACCTCTCTCTCCCCTCCCCTCTACTCCTTACCTCCCTCTTACCCCCCTCTCTTCTATTCTCTCCCTCCCTTTTACTCCCTACCTCCCTTCCCCTTCCTCTGTACTCCCTCCCACCACCTCTCCCTCCTATACTTATACTACCCACTTCCTTTCTTTCCGCATGCCCTCCGTTTACCCAGAGCTTCGCTAGAGTCCACGCCCCCCCCCCCCCCTTTTCCAGGAACTCCCCCTTTTACCTCACCCCACCCCCCATCCTTCATTACCCTCTGTTTACCTATACCATATTGTGTTTCCGTGGGTTTTGCTGCCGAGACAATCTATTGTTTTTGCCTTTTCTCTCTCTCTCTCTCTCTCTCTCTCTCTCTCTCTCTCTCTCTCTCTCTCTCTCTCTCTCTCTCTCTCTCTCTCTCTCTCTCTCTCTCTCTCTCTCTCTCCCTCTCCCTCTCTCTCTCCCTTGCCGGT
>NW_028234420.1:12296425-12298925 GCF_977035675.1 Penaeus japonicus
TTAGCCGCTGAATTGCTTGTAATTTTTCAATGAATGTGCGGAGCTTTGCTGATTTACGGCAACATCTTCCGGTGAGAACGGGAGGATTTGCGGCAGACACACGGTAGTGAATGAGTGAATAAATGAGGGCGGATTGCTTAATGGGTGGGTGATTGAGTGAGTGAGTGGGAAGTGTTGGATGGATGCGTTAGGTAATGGGTAGGTAGATGATGAGTGGGTGAATGCATGAATAAATGAGTAAGTGGCCGGCGAGGAGAGGTAAAGCCCTCTTAAGTGATGCAGTCCCTCTGGTTTCCGTCTTAATAATGACGTCAATCTGTTATGTAGATTTTTCCACACTGATTACAGGAGCACATTCTATCCAATTGTTCGAGATGCATAATTCAGCCCGTCGTAAATTTGTTATGTGACTGACACTCGAGACATGGGAAGAGTTATTGTAACCACAGACGTATTTTTGCTAATTATTCACAACTTTATTGCTATTCTGTCAGGTGTTATTACGAGTAATGACTAGCTACTTGCATAAACTCGCTAATTATTTACAAACAAGCGGCCGTTAATGACATATAATTAGTAACGGCACACCGCCACCATTACCACTAATAACAAGAGTGATAAAAGCAAGAGCGGTAATGAGGCCCAGCCTTGTCGTCAAGCAAGAGAGGAATATTGCCGATGAAGGAGATAACGCCGAGCTCTTCTGGGAGCAGCGGAAGCGTCGACGCGGCAACAGGTTTTAAGACGCGGCCGTCCTCGCTGCGTCTGCGACCGGAAGAGCACGTCGGGAGTGTTCCTCATCATCGGCAGGAACAGCCAAATAACTGCCTTTCACTGGAGAACAACAGTCGAACACGCATGTCCGTTGTTAATGGAGACAGCAGCCGCATAACACGCGTTCCTCCCAGTCATTGCCAAGCGGGGTGTAGGGCGAGAACGAAGTGCTCTGCTTGCATGGAACTGTGCTCTGCTCTGCTGCTAATTACGTTGCGATTGCAGTGCTGCAGAAGCGACATCCACATAGAACGAATAGCCAACACAAGAAAAACAGTAATGAAACCTGGAGACGACGCAATGCAGCTGGTGCTGCACGTCGCCAGAAAGCAGCAGAAATAACAGCAGAAATAGCACAAGGCCAGCCAGCTGTTCATCAGCAATGCTTGGCGTATCCTTTACCAAATTATCGAATGAACTTCTTTCCTTTTTATCCGTGAACCGTGATGGAATTGGTTTGAAGTGTTGTACAAGATAACATTAACATATCAAAGGTAGAGGCTCTGGCAGGGGACGCCGGCCCACTGATCACAAACGTCAGCACCGCTCGCTGCGCACGCCCCCCCCCCCTCTCTCTCTCTCTCTCTCTCTCTCTCTCTCTCTCTCTCTCTCTCCCTCCTCCTCTCTCTCTCTCTCTCTCCTTCTCTCTCTCTCTCTCTCTCTCTCTCTCTCTCTCTCTCTCTCTCTCTCTCTCTCTCTCTCTCTCTCTCTCTCTCTCTCTCCCTCCCTCTCCCTCTCCCTCTCCCTCTCCCTCTCCCTCTCTGTCTTTCCCTCTCTCTCTCCGTCTCTACCTCGCTCTCTCCGTTTCTCCCTCTCTTTCTCTGTCTCTCTCTCTCTCTCTCTCTCTCTCTCTCTCTCTCTCTCTCTCTCTCTCTCTCTCTCTCTCTCTCTCTCTCTCTCTCTCTCTCTCTCTCTCTCTCCCCCCCTCTCCTTCTCTCACTCTATCTCTCTCTGTCTTTCTCTCTCTCTCCTTCTCTCCCTCCCTCTCCCTCTCCCTATCTCTCACTACAAATCGTCCCTTTTTTATTGCATAGTTCAGAATAAATGTTCAAGACGTAGTTCACCCACTTGCTCTGAATGACGCTCAAATTCCCCGGTAAATCTATTGCAAATTGTGAGCGAATCAACATCGTGATGCTCCCCCTTATCCGCTCGCCTTCCTTGTTCCTGGTATCTGTCCCCACCTTGTACTACCAGCTGTACCCCGCGGGCACTAGGCTTGTGTGGTGAGGCTGAGGGGCGGGGTGGGGTGGGGGAGGGTAGAGTGGGGTGGGTGGTCATAGGGGGGAAAAGGGACCGCCCTCCAACCGTGTACATGTTTGATCAAGAGTTGATGGATCCTTTTCCCTCTTACTGTTATGGGGGTTGATTCAATTGATTAGCATTTTTTAAGAGCATTTCTTTTTCTTTTCTATTTCAAACCATTTTCACCGTTTTGTTATTTGTTTGTTTTTTTTTAACCGTTTTTATAATTTTGTATTTGTTTGTTTCGAATTTATTTATTGAAATATCTCGAGGAAGTCACCACTAGTGATGCCACGCTCCCGTACACCTGTTCAACCCTGCCTCACCCTGCCTCACCCTGTCACTCTCTATCCCCCTCCTGCTTCCCCACCATACTCCCAACCTTACCTCCCTTAGCTCATTCTCCCCCCCCCCCACATCCCTCTTCCTCCTCCTCCTCCTCCTCCCTTCTCAACCCTCCCCTCCCCTTTTCTCTCCTTCC
>NW_028234420.1:12301425-12303925 GCF_977035675.1 Penaeus japonicus
AATTATGTATATTCTGACTTTGAATGGATGGGAACAGTGTGAAAATCAATTGTGCACTGATAGCCAGCGGGGGCAGGCTGTTTGTTGTCTAGTTGTCGTATGATATATTCACTTCCAGCTAGCTTACGGTTGCAACAAAAAGTGGCCTTTATTTTGGGAGTGACAGCGTATTGACACGCGTAGTGCATTTGGCAGTGTTCATTTTTTATTGTTATTACTGCTGAGCATTAAATGTATGCATATACATTAACGGCTATACACACAACCATTCACACAAACACACACACACAGACACACACACACAGACACACACACACACACACGCACACACACGCACACACACGCACACACACACACACACACACACACACACACACACACACACACACACACACACACACACACACACACACACACACACACACACACACACATTTCTAGGTGGAGTAAGAAATAAACTAAAGAATGGCAAACAGACAGGCAGGCCAATCAAAAACAAGAGAGAGAGAGAGAGAGAGAGAGAGAGAGAGAGAGAGAGAGAGAGAGAGAGAGAGAGAGAGAGAGAGAGAGAGAGAGAGAGAGAGAGAGAGAGAGAGGGGGGGGGAGGTATCAGCGTTCGATGCCCACACACGCACTTCCTCCCCTGAAACTGAAAAACGCCCATGTCAACCAGGGCGTTGTTGGTGGCAGCCCTTGTCCTCTCAGCGCCGAGTGGCCGTGTCGAGCCCCAAAGTACACGCGGCGGCCGAGTGGTGGTCTTGGAGGTCGAGTGTTGCTGAGGTCGATTTGGTGACACCGGCTGTTTGTGTTGGTGGGCGTCGCTACGCTGTTTGGTCTCACCGCAGTGGAAATATTTTTGTTGCCTCGCGTTCAAACGGCCAACTGTTTGCCTTGGAACGGAGGATTTTTTTTTTTCGTGTTTGGGGGGGGGGGGAGTATGTCGGTCGTGGTATATCAGAGTTTGGTATAGGGAGATCTGTTGGTTTAACGAGTTATTCGGATTTCAAAAAAAAAAGAAAAAAAAAATGTTTCGGGGTAAAGCAAGTGGTAATGCGGTGTATTTTCGACGCATCAGTTTGTAATATTAAAATGTTTGTTGTTTAAACGCGCGTGATTAACAAGTTGCTGCTTTGATTAGCAGGCATTCGAAAATTTTATTTGTATCCTCTCATATATAAAACGCGTGCCTGGATAAAGGGTGGCGGGGTGGGTATAGAAAAGTACATCGACATGCGGACTAGAGATGTTAAAAAGTATCTGTACCCAAGGCAGACGCCACGTGCCCAGCCTAGATGAAAGAAATAATCGCCAGTAAATGCTCAAGGATACTTTATTTTTTTTCCCTTTTTTCCTCATTGTAAGTATACAGTCGATGGTGTAATGAGATCAAGAGGATGCTATCCATGATGTTGACACAGGCGAAGCTACAACAGACTACGGTTATCGTTGTAGGATGAATGAGGGTGTATTTGTTGTCATTAGTTACCATTAGAAAGGGTGAGGGGCGAGGCCATTGTCACTCGAGGGGGGCGAGGGGTGTAGATGTTGTCATTCGGAGGGGAGTAGAGGGGAGTGTTTGTTGTCATTTGTTGTCACTGGGGTTTATTCCCATTGTCCAGTCATGTAAGCCCCCCTTTCCCCTCCTCCCCCCCTTTCCCGCTCTTACTAAACAGGGGACGAGGAGGAGGGAGGACGAACGGAGGGGAACGCGAACATGGCGTCCTTATTTCTCCCACAGCGAAAGCCATTCTCTTCGTTGTATTGATATGAGTTGTTGCTTCGACCACTGTTTCCAGACGCGGGTATCGGCAGGCGAATGGGCGCGTGCTGCTGGACCATGCCACGCGGAGGTGGTTATATCGGGGTGGGCGCCAGACAACCCGGTCTCGATAGGGACCATTTTTTTATCGGTAATATTGACAGATTTTAGCGTCGTGGGCGAGACTGCGATGCGCGAATTACCTCTAGGGTCGATCTGTGCGTTGGATAATCAGCGGACATGAGCTCTACGTAGAGTGTCAGCAGAGGTCGTTTTGCTCTCGTTCGCGAAGGCGATTGGCGAACACGCGCGCACCCTTTGTAATGTCCCCGTTTAAACAGAAGTAGATGATGTGTCCCTGTAGATAATGGGAAATTGAACGGGATCACTGTTTGGCGGATTGAATTCTTCTTGTGAACATTTTAAAGGGTTTTGGTAGTGATGCGAATGCTATAGTGTTGTACGACTACAGCAAGTCAAAAATGCTGGGTAATGTTTAGGTAATTCTTTGTGAGAGTGATCTTGCACTCATACAGACAATGATCCGAGTATGCAGTTATATACAATGTAAATTTAATCAATGATGTAAACTGCAGGCGCTATCTCTGTAGATCGTTGGTGATCCTGCAACTGTAATGCAAGTGAACGGCTAATCTTTCAAACAATGCAATGATGCAAGTTATATATATTCAGGACCGAGCAATAGGGAATAAACTGTACAGCATTTCATTGCGCGGAGGC
>NW_028234420.1:12311425-12336425 GCF_977035675.1 Penaeus japonicus
GCCTCTCACGCAGTCTTCAAATTTATACCGATTATCGCGTTTGTACGAAAGCGTCTTGCGAGCCATTACAATCAGTACTTTCTACAAAATTCAAATGGAGAATTTCGTCACCCTTTTAGCGAACTAGGGGAGGCAGGCCGAGTGCATTACCCAAATCCTGATGATTGTTTTCGCTGACATGGAAGTTCTAGACTTTAAGCTCGTCTTAGAAATGTGTTCATGTGCAGTTATATAATACGAACGTTTTGAAAACAGCCTAAATGCTTATCCGTACGGTTTGCGAGCGAGTTTTTTGTTATTTACGAATATGTGTACAGGTGCGCGCTCGTGTGATAATCCCTTCAGTAGGTACATTGGTAGTTTAGATGGTAATGACAGAATGGCAATAATAATGATAGTAAGACGACGATGATGATGATGATGATGATGATGATGATGATGATGATGATGGTGATGGAGGAGGAGGACAGTAATAATAGGAGCAATGATAGTAATTTAACAGATCATTTAGCCTTCACTCTCTCTCTTTCTCTCTCTCTGAAACCCTTCCTGCCCAGCGCCTTCCAAGCTTATGCACATAGCCAGTATGTATATGTATACATGCGCTATCGTCATGTAGCCCGTCGCTCCGATTGACACGGCCCGGTCAGCCCGAGACGGGGCATTTCCTGGGTGAAGCCAAGGACACGGGGCAGCTGCGTGGCGGCCCATGATATAAGGCTGGGGCTGGTGACACTATCAGTGGGTATCTGGACTCCCTCGTGCCCATCAAACCGCCGCCATTTTATCATGGCCAGGGACGCGGCGTGAGGCGTTTCCGTAATGTGCCATCGGGTCCCGATGAATATTAATGCCGGGCCTCGTGCAATTTGCATGTGGACGCATCGTAATTATTAACCGAGTTTAGTTTGCCATGTATATGCATTACGGCTTGCCTTTGGGATTAATGAAGGACAAGTTGCAATATACATCAGGCTATAACGAGGAATGTTGATAGACGTTTTCAAAGGAGTAATTGTCGTTCGCGAGGGGCCCCGGACAAAGAAGAGATGCGACAAATTTCTGGCCAGCGGATGCTATTGATATGAGCCACGCGGAGGCTCCACTAACTCGGCCGATACTAATTACTAATAGGTGTGGGGTGAATTCAACCCCCCACCCCACCCTTTCCCCACCCTCCTGCAACTCCTCTTCTCCCTTCTATTTCTTCTCCCACTCCTCGACTCGGCCCCCTCCACCCCCACCCCCTTTACCTTCTCCACCCCCTCAACCTTTTCCTGCTCCACTCCCTCCTCCTTTAGCTCTTTCTCGTCCTCCCCCTTCTTCTTCTCCTCCTCCCCCTCCACTTCCTCCTCCTCCTCCTCCTTCTCTTCCTGCTCATTTACTATTACTTCTCCTTTCTTGCACATCCCTTACCTTAGCCATCCTCTCCTCTTTCTCCTTCTCCACCTCTTCTTACCTCTCTCTTCATCCTCCATCACCTCCTCCTCCCTTTGGAAGAAGGAGAATGGAAGAAAGAGTATGAGATAATAGGAATGCAGAAAAAAAAACAAGAGGACGGAGAGGAGCAGAGGGGGGGAGGGGAGGCGAGTGGCCAAGAGTGTGCAGTGATCAGCGCGGACACCAGCATGGCGGCGGGCGAGAGATACTGGAGATAAGGCGCGATAAGTATGTCTTGGGGGTATCATTGTGGCGCGGCTCTGAGGCTCTGGTAGTGGGGCGAATGGGGTAGAGGAAGGGGAGAGGGGGGGGGGTGATTGGGGAGGGCGTGGGGGGGATAGGGAATTATACCTCCTCTTTGTTCCCGGGTCGAGTGAGTCCTGCATCTTCGCAGCCTCTCCCTCCTCCTCCTCCTCCTCCTCCTCACAGCATACATACTCTCACTCTCGCGACACTCCACACTCTGTCCGGTCCACCTGGGTAGCGAACCTCTTTTGCGTTAGGTCTTTTAGGGATCGTCTTGCTGTTTCACTCGTAATGAGGGAGATGATTAATGGGTAATGGGGAATGGGAGGAGTTTGAATGTAGGTTGTAGGAAAGGGATAATGGGTTGACTTTTTTTTTTTGGGGGGGGGGAGTAGGTAAAGAGGGTTGAAGGAAGAGAAACTTTTATGTTGTGGTTGGGTTGGGTTTGAGGTTGAGTGTGTCGTGGTCGTCTGGGGTAAGGTGGATTTTTTTTTTTTTTTTTGAGAGAGAGAGAGAGAGAGAGAGAGAGAGAGTGTGTGTGTGTGTGTGTGTGTGTGTGTGTGTGTGTGTGTGTGTGTGTGTGTAAGTGTGTATGATTGACAGAGACAGACGAAGGCAATGAAAGGGAAGGATGTTGATATTCTAATTAAACCTGGAACCTGAAGGTTTGGTGATTTGATTGATTAGTGTCTTCATAATGTAAAAGGAGTCTCAGGAAGAGAATGGTAAATATCCCATCGTGTCTGTAGTGATGAAATTATCGTGATGATATAAAGAAATCCCGGTGACTAAGACATATATGCAAACGAAAGAAGACATAATATTTATAATGAAAACAATAATACTCACGAACCAACCTAAATGAAATCACGCGAACGAATAAATGCAGAACAAATTCCAAAGGAAAAAGTGCTTGACTTGTAAAGACGAGAGTTTTTTTTTAACGTCAGACACAAGACTCTTCGGATATGATAAAACGGTCGACTGAACAGGTTGATGATAAACTAATGCATAATAATTGCCATTGAATCAACACTGCATATTAGCTAAATTAAAACCACCTCGAGAAATACACAAAGAACTGAATATATGAAAATAGAATGGGTGGGAAGCCGAAACGAGTCGGGGCGAGGGCGTTAACGGAAGGAGAACTTGACTTGTAAAGTAGAAAGGTTTTCTAATGGACGGGTTGAGGTACTGGACGCTTGGGAGATGATAACGTCGGTGCCGGCGCCTAGTACTTCCCTGTGTCATGATAATCGCTTGCTCTCACTGGGCCGATAAGCCTGCCTTTGGCCCATTACGTGTTGTATTGTGTGGTCAAGATGGGAGGGAGAGAGAGGGAGAGAGGGAGAGGGAGAGGGAGAGGGAGAGGGAGAGGGAGAGGGAGAGAGAGAGAGAGAGAGAGAGAGAGAGAGAGAGAGAGAGAGAGAGGGGGGGAGAGAGAGAGGGAGGGAGAGAAAAGAAGAAGAAGAAGAAGAAGAAGAAGAAGAAGAAGAAGAAGAAGAAGAAGAAGAAGAAGAAGAAGAAGAAGAAGAAGAAGAAGAAGAGAGGGGGAGGGAGAGCAGGGAGAGGAGATGGTTAAAAGGATGAAGACGAGGAAGAAGGAGAACATCAACAACAACAAGAGTGGCTGAGAGAATGGGGGGAGGGAGAAAAAAAGAGCGAAATGGATTGAAACGAAACGAAAAGAATAAGTAAGAGGGGAAAATGAGAAGGGAAGACGAAGGAGGAAGAAGAGGAGCGAGGTCGCGAAATGAAAGGGCGGGGATTAGAGTAGACGGGGTAGGAAAGGAGGGAGAAAAGAGAAAGGGGAATTACGGACAGAGAATGTAAAATGGAAAGAGAGGGAAAGGAAGAGAGGGAGAAAAATAATGATTATGATGATAGTAATAATGATGATAATAATGATAGGAAATACAGAAAGAGAATGAGAAACGAAGCGCACTTACAGAAAAAAGTAAATAAAAGGATACAAAAATAAAAAGGCGATACGAACGCCCGCAAAGTAGTCCCAACGCCCACAAAGTAGCCCCAACGCCCTCAAAGTAGCCCTGAAGCCTAAACGCCCGTGCGAGGAAATGCCGCGAGACAATGTTGTTCTAAGGTACAGGAGAGATATTGGGGGGGCGGAGGGGGGGATGAAGGTGGCATCCACCGAAAATGGCGGAATTATCTCGAGGCATTTCCGGCCGTTCTCTCGCGAGGGTTCCCTAAGCTCCTTGGCGAACTGAGTCTCTCTTCTTGATATTAGTTTTGAATTTCTGAACTTCAGAAGCTTGGTCTATCACACACAGGTGGAGGAGGTGGGAGGAGGGGGCTTCCGAGTGCTAGTGTAATCCCTGTAGCTATCGCGGGGGGGGGGGGAGAAAATGGCGGGGATTTGTTCATATGTATGTGTGTCTGATTGCGAGAGGGAAAAAGAGAAAAATAGAGGAAGAGAAAGAAAGAAAAAAAAAAAAAAGAAAGAAAGAAAGAAAGAAAAAGAACGTAGTCCGCATGGGCGGCGGGGGCAGGTCTGTGGGCGTTGCGGCTAAAGCAGGAGGGAGAGAAGAAGAAGAAGAAGGAGGAGGAAGACGGAGAGGAGGTTAACACGCAGGTACATCAAGAGGTGCGGGAACCCAGCAGCAACGAACGTGACTGTGTGCTCCTCTGACCAGATCACATGGCGAGTGGCGTGACCATCCAACCTGCCCTCGCTCTTAGGGCATGCGTTGTGTCCTCGCCCTCCCTCCCACCCATTCTGCCGCCCCTTACGTGTCTTCTCGTCTTTCCGTCACTTATTTCGCTTGGGGTCGCGCGCGCCCTCGTCTTCAGGTTCTGTCTGGTTCTCGCTCGCTGTCTGAGTCTGTCTGTTGGATTCTCTCTCTCTTTCTCTTTCTCTTTCTCTATCTCTATCTCTATCTCTTTCTCTATCTCTATCTCTTTCTCTCTCTCTTTCTTTCTCTCTTTCTTTCTTTCTCTCTCTCTCTCTCTCTCTCTCTCTCTCTCTCTCTCTCTCTCTCTCTCTCTCTCTCTCTCTTTCTCTCTCTCTCTCTCTCTCTCTCTCTCTCTCTCTCTCTCTCTCTCTCTCTCTCTCTCTCTCTCTCTCTCTCTCTCTCTCTCTCTCTCTCTCTTTCTCTCTTTCTCTCCTTCTCTCCTTTTTTCTCTTTCTCTCTTTTTAACTCTTTCACTCTCTCTCTGTGTCTATCTATCTCTATCTCTATCTCTATGTCTATCTCTTTGTTTCCCACTGTAACTCTCTCCTTCTGTGTCTTACCCATTCTGCACCCACTTAGCATGATCTCCTCTTGGTATTCGCAGTGTGCACGCAACCACACCCCTACGCCCACCGCTCTCCAGTGCGTTCCGTCTGGATTGCACCTGCTCCCTCTCCGCCCACCAACCCGACGACCTCACTCGGGCTCGCAAGTCACCCACCCTTAACTTCCTCCTCCAACCCTTCTTCACCCTGCAAACCCTTCATCACTTGGGTCCTTTCTCTATTCACTTACACCCTGCGTCCGCTCACCCTACGCCCATCCGCCCAGGGCTCGCTTCTGCACCGGATACGTCTTATTAAGTACAGGGAGAGATCAGGTCAGTGTGAAAATGCACCTAGAGCCACGCGGCGTAGAGTTGAGCGGGGATCTGGGTCAGTGTGAAATGGAGACACCTACTGCAACAGGGCCCGGAAAGGGTGAGAAAGGAGAGGAAGAGCAGCAGCTGGCGGCCGCTCATTGTGAAATTACGGTGTCCAGATCAGCGGGGTTCCGGGGCCGTGCGAAATGAGTACAAATCAGCATGTTATTGGATCAGTGCGGGATGAGTGTACCAAAAGCAGCAAGCGACCGGTTTAGTGTTTGGGGAGCACACATCACAGAGTGGAGCGGGTCATTGAGAACCCGAGTACATGTGGAGCAAGGGGCGAGCTTGGTGTGAATAGTAACAGAACGGCGGGCTAATGAATACACGCAGGTCATGGAGGGTTAGGTCCTGGCTTGGATGGATGGATACCTGCAAGGAGAAACGAGCCGCGATGGAGCGAGTTAAATCATTTAGATAATCGCGGTGCGTGTCAGTGTGAATAATCACAGCCGAGACGAGGTGGTGCCGGGTCAACGGCGGTGCGCGCGGCCTTGTCGTGGAAGGAGCAAAGCTAATCATTATCGGAGGTGGAAACAGTCCGGATCGCTGCGTGTAATTGCCGTGAGGAGTCACATAGGGCGGCCGCCTACCGCCCCTCGTGCCCAGGACGAGGCCAGCCGGCGCGCGGCTTTCAGCGATCGGTAATAGGGAAGCGATATCGGGCCACGCTGTTGATTGGCGTTGGAAGAAGAGGAGGAGGTGGAATAGAGTCTTAGTCGTAGGAGGAAGAGGAGAAGGAGAAGAGGACTATGAGAAAGAGAGAAAAAAGGAAGGGAGCCAAGAGCAGGGAGGAAGAACAGGAGAATTATGAGGGTGGGAGGGCAAGGGCTCGCTGGAAAAGGGGAGAAGGGAAGGGAAGGGAAGGGGAGCCTTGCCGCTGCCCCTCCATCACCTACGAGGCCGCGCTCCTTGTTGATTTGTTAATAGGGTCGTTTGTCCGTCGGGTAAAGGCAAGGCGGCGAAACGAGGTGCAAATTATCGGTTTGACGATGATTCTCCGTTGACGATAGAGGGGGAGGGGTGTGTGGGGGGGGAAGGGGGAGGGGGAGAACGGACGCTGGGACTGTATATTTCACACCTTGTTCCTCAGTCGCCGTCTCGCCGGTTGGTAATGGTTCCAAATTATGGTGATATCACACGGCTTGATTACAATACTTGGTAATAAATGCTGACGTAATTTTGAAGTATGACCTCCGAGAAATTATCATAGCTCTGATGATGATGAAAGTATCCTCTTAACAATTTTCAGTTTCGCTCAGACGTGTAATCGTGTTTTTTTTTCTTGTACTTCTCTCTTTTTTTCTTCTATCCGGTTATGTCATTTATTTTTTCTTATTATTATTTCTGTGTCGGGAGAATATCTAGCACCCAAACCCTTTATAACTAGCCTGAACCCCGGACCTAACAATACCCAGATAATCACGATAATTCAAGGGTCGTAAATAACAGCTAATATACAATTCGATTAGGATAATTGGTAAGTGTAATTGGTGTATAAAATTGAATATTTATTAGCATCAACGCAAGGCTCGCCCACCGCTCTCAACTTGGCGAGGGCGATGAAGACCGTATCATCTGTTTTAGGATATATTATATCTGATTGCGTCTTGCGTGCGGTGTGTTGGCACGTCGCCTGCCCCCACCCCTCTCCTCCTTGCGCTCTCTCTCTCTCTCTCTCTCTCTCTCTCTCTCTCTCTCTCTCTCTCTCTCTCTCTCTCTCTCTCTCTCTCTCTCTCTCTCTCTCCTCTCTCTCTCTCTCTCTCCCTCTCTCCTCTCTCTCTCTCTCTCTCTCTCTCTCTCTCTCTCTCTCTCTCTCTCTCTCTCTCTCTCTCTCTCTCTCTCTCTCTCTCTCTCTCTCTCTCTCTCTCTCTCTCTCTCTCTCTCTCTCTCTCTCTCTCTCTCCCTCTCTCTCTCTCTCTCTCTCTCTCTCTCTCTCTCTCTCTCTCTCTCTCCCCCCCTCTCTCTTACTTTTCTTTCTCTTTCTTCCCTCCTTTCCTATCTCCTCCTTCCCCACACTGTTACGTTTTACCCTTCTTCTTAAAAGAAAAAGCAAAAAGATCTTCGCGCGTTGATAAATCTTCCGAGTGAGACGCTTTTACTCCCAACTCCAAGCGGACCGTCGTGGTATTTGTTATGGCTGAAAACTAATTTACACTTGGCGTTTGTGTAACCGTTTTATGCATGCAAATGTCTGGCTGGGCGGGGGGGGGGGTCTTGTGGTGGCTTTCCCGTTTTCGCTGCATTACATAATGGTTGTGTACGCCGTGCATCCCGTCAGTGGTTTAACGAGAGTGTAGGATTTTTTTTATTTTTTTTATTATATTTATATATATTTTTAAATTTTATTTATTATTATATATATATTTTTTTTTTTTTGGGGGGCAGGGTATTAGATTAGATTGTTTTTATTCATTTTTTGTTGTAAGTTGGGTGGGGGGGGGGGGGCTTAGACAATGGGTATTTATGTGTGTGTTGAGGAAATGGATTTCTTTGATGATGAGGTGGGTATGGAGGGGAGTGAGGGGCGAGGTTGGGCAGGGAAGGGAAGGGAAGGGAAGGGAAGGGGGTGGGGTCGGGGAGGGGGGTGGTGGGTCTGCTGCATCATCTAGGGCCAGATTTATTTACCTCCTCATAAGTCAGGGGGTCTTTAGAGGAGGCGGACCCGCTGTCTCATTTCCTGTCCTATCACTGCTCTCACGACAGCTCTCGGCGAGGAAAGGGTCTCTATATATATGGATTGGCGAGTGTTTTATTTTAACACCCACACTTACGTTCTCTCTCGCTCTCGCTCTCACCTTCACGCACATACACACAAACAGAGAAACAAATAAGCAAGCGTAGATGTACATGCGCACGTACGCATAGACACAAACACGTACGAACGTACGTCCACAGACAAGAGATCTAGACAATACAGACAGGGAGACAAATAGACCCCCAAAAAAGACATCAAAGCGATCTCAGACTATTTCGTGTGTGCGACTTCCGGCCCCCCGTCATTCATCCTTCAGTCTGGAGAGAAATCAACTGGATCAGGGAAGCCGTACAACTACCCGGATATAGTGACCGCTGTTTAATGCCGCCAGCGGGCTCGGCGAGAGGGAGTAATAAGGTTGGCTGCGGGTAATTTGGGCGTCGTTTAATTCTGCCCAAGGGACGACGGCGACGGCGCAGGAAAGGGTCTCGAGGTTGCCAGGCGGCTTCTCGGATGCGTTTCTTTGCTCTAAATAATGGAAATAAAATGAATCGGTAAATGAAATCTGCCTTAAAACCAATCTTTATCCTTGTCGCGGTTCTAGTCCCACGGGTTTGGTACTAATCCCAGTCACTGTCCCTTTTCTCGGTTCTAGTCTCCGGTTCAGTTTCTCACCCGCTCGTTTTAGTCCCATTCCCAATCTTATTCAAGTCCCAGTTCTAGTCACAATTCCCAATCGCAAATTTCCATTCCCAGTACCAGTTCCTACCCGTCTCCCAGATCTCATGCTCCATATTGTTGCCTCCCCTGTGGTTTTCTCCCCACCTCCCCCCCCCCACCCCTCCCCCCATGATCATCTCCCTGGAATGTGTGCTTAACCCCCCACCCCCACCCCCTGGGGTAGGAACAGGCTGTCCCCGCTCTATAACAAGTGATATTTTCTCTTCATTGGGTCGAAAATTGTACATCTCTCGCTTAATGGTATTGGTAATGTTATTGCTTTGGGAAGAAGTGCTCTTTAGTGATAATTTGAAAAATAATTCATTCTTATAATTTTTTTTTTCTCTCTCTCTCTCCGAACTATTTACTAGAGGAGGAAATTGCGGTTTCGAGCGTTTTAATTCGGCGCGAGAAATGCAAGCTTTGGCGCGGATCGTCGGGGCGAAGGTGGACCCAAATATGGCCGGGCGAAAGACGAAATTTTCGGGATGGTGGAGACTCGAGTGTTTGCTGAATTAATAAGGGTGATTGTGGTATTAGGAGGTTCACTTGGGGCATGGACGAGGGTGGTGGAACGTGGGTATTGGGCATATGAATAGTTATTGGGGCTAGGAAAGGGTGAAGTTCCATTGTAGAGGTTTGTTGTAGGCAATAGGCGTAGCTTTTAGGAAATGGGCGGTTGGTGGGCTGAGGGCGGTGGGCGGTTTCGCAACACAGATTGGAAAGAGGGCATGCGAGTGGGCGGCGGCGGGCGACTCAAGATTGGGCGGGAGGAAGGCGCTAACACTTGCCAGCTGTTGCTCTCTCCCCGGGCCGACCCCGCACCACACTTAATTTCTCTCTGATTACATACACGATATATTATAGGTTTTTAAAGCTTAAATTGTCTCGGTAATTTACTTGGCAATAAAACCGACAGGGGCTTCCGGTGGATTTTTTCTTTTTTTCAATCGAGTCTGTAAGGTTCATCTTTTTACTCTTCGACGTTGCTGAGGCGCCCTTACGTCCACACGTCTTAAGGCTCATGGTTGCTGGCGGTGACACATTGAATGAAATATATTTGCAATCTAAACTCTATTGTCCGTAAGATCTATAGATTGCGATGGTGCCTTTGTTCAGAGGCTATTGGACTTATTCATTTTCTTAGGCGTCTTTTTTTTTCTCTTAATTTCTTATCTTGAGTTCAACTTCACGCGATAAGTTTTCTGCGAAAGAACTTGATCTTTTGGGGGGTCATGCAGGCATTTTTTGGGTTGTTGTTTTTATTTATTAATTATGTATGTATGTATGTATTATTTCATTTGAGCTTTGTATGCTCATTGCTTGCTTTCTGTTCTTCGCTCCAAGCATTTCCTTCTTCAATCATACTCATCTTCTTTAAGTAAGATGTTTGAAAATCATTTCAATTCAGTGTTGATCATTTTTTATACATTTTTAGTTATTACGACCAAAGAGGTTTTCGAAGTCAGAAAAAGAACAATTTGAAAAATAAGGTTTTCATGCTCTTGGGTGGATGGGAGGGGAAGGGGGACAGGGATAAGGAGGAGGAGGAGGAGGATGGGAAGAAGAGGGAGATAGAGAGACGGGAAGGAAGAGGGAGGTGGGGATTTAGGAAGGTCTCGAGTGCGATTTTCCTATCCAAGGAATAATGGGAATGTGGGTGGGAGCGGAGGAGGGGGGAGAAGGTGAAAGTGTGCTTACGAGATGCAAATTTAATGCCTCTTGTTCATGGTTATATTTTAATAGTTAAATGAGAAGAAGAAGAAGATGGAAAGGAAGTAGTATAAGGAGATTAGAGAGGAAGAAGGAAATGGAGTAGAATAAGGAGATTAGAGAGGAAGAAGAAAAGGGAGATGAAAGAGGAAGAATGATAAGAAAAGGAAGAAAAAGAAGAAGAAGAAGAATCATAGAAGGGTGATAGGAAAGGAGAGGAAGCTGTTCTTCCTCCTTCATTTCTCTCTTTCTTTTCAACACTCCTCTTCTTCCTCTGTTCTTTTTTGTTCTTTCTCTCTGCAAATTCTTCTTTTCACATTCTTTCTTTTTCACATCTTTCATTTATTCTCTTCCACTTCCTTCAAAATCTTCTTTCAAAAAAAAAACAATTTTCTTCAAAAATCTTCAAAAACCATTTCACAAAAATTCTTTTCAAATTAACTCAAAACGATTCTTCCTACAAGCTGTCTGTTCGCCTTCTTCTTCTTTCATTCAACTATTTTTTTTCTTTCTTTTCACCGCTCATCAACACATTCAACCAATCTTCAAAAACTTTCTTCACGCACACGCGCATTGTATGCCGTCTGTATTACACAAACCTCTTCGTTCTCCCTTCTCAAACCTTATTTCGTTTTTCTCCCTCTACAAAACAAAAACAAACAACCACAACAAACACCACATAACAACCATCGTTCATTATCTTTTTCGTATTTCTCTTTCTTTCCTTTTCTCGTTTCCCCTCTTATCTCCTCGGCGTTCTCTCTCTTTTCCTCGTATTCGATCTCTCTGCCTCCTTTCTTCGATCTTCTCCTGTTCCCTTTTCTTGTTCTTCTTTCCTATCCGTTCCCGGTTCTCCACCCCCTCCTCTCTTTCTTTTTCTCTACCTTTTTCTTTCACCGTTTCAGATTCTTTTTCTTTATCGCTTTCTTCCGTTCTATCTCTACCTGTTTTTCGTCATCCCTTATCTTCTCCTTTCGTTCCTTCTGTCTCTTTGTCTCTCTCCTCTCTCACTTCTGTTCTTCCTCCTCTTCTCTCTGTTTCTTTCCTCCCTCTTCCCTTCTTTTTCCTTTCTCTCTTTTTTTCTCTTTAACATACCAAAAAATTACACAACAAACCAAAAAACACACCTTCGGTAACTTCTTACAAGACCTTCGTGTCCCTCGTTCTTTCCTCTCTTTCCTAAATCCTTTCGTTCTTCCATTCTCTCTTTTTTATTTTCTATCTCCTTCTCGTTCTGCTTCATCCCACCCAACTCGACCTACTCTTACATCCCTCCCCCCCTCTCTCTTTCCTCTTCTCCCCGTCTCTGTCACAAACTCTTTTTTCTAAACCTCTTTCGTTGCAAGGGGAATTGATATCGAAATTGAAAATTCGTTTTTCTCTCTGTCTCTCTTTTTTCTGTGCATCTGTCTCCAGCTCTTTCTCTCCCTCTTCGTCTCTCTCCCCTCTCTCCTTCTCTTTTTTTCCTCTCTACTCTTCCCTTCTCTCTGCCCATCTTATATCTCCTTCTTCCCTTTTCTCCTCACCATTCTCTATCCCTCTCTCTCTTCTTCTCTCACCCGCTCGCTGTTTCGCTCTCCTCCTCTATCCCTCTCTCTCTTCTTCTCTCACCCGCTCGCTGTTTCGCTCTCCTCCTCTTCCTCCCCCCCTCTTTCTCCATCTTCACTCCTCTCTCTCTCTTCTCTCTCCCTCCCCCTCTCCCTCCCTCTCTCCCTCCCTCTCTCCCTCCCTCCCTCCCTCCCTTTCCCTCCCTTTCCCTCTCACTCCCCCTCTCCCTTTCCCTCTCACTCCCCCTCTTCCTTTCCCTCTCCCTCTTTCTCTCTCCCTCCCTCCCTCCCTCCCTCCCTCCCTCCCTCCCCCCCTCTCCCTTTCCCTCTCCATCTCTCTCTTTCCCTCTCCCTCTCTCCCTCCTGATTCTCCTCTACCCTCTTCATCCCACCTTTCGCCCTTGTTATTGACTTGACCATTTTTCCTCTATTCTCCTATTGTCCGCCCTCGCAACCCCCTTTCCGTCCTTCCCTGCGAGTGGCCATTAGCTTCAGCTCCTGTCCAGGCGACTCCGCTGTTCTCCTCGCCTTCCCTCACACGCCGCAAGTCACTTTTTCCCCTCTTTCTCTTTTTCTCTCTCTCTTTTTCTTTTTTTTCTTTCTCTTTGTCTCTTTTTCTCTCTCTCTTTCTCTTTTTTTTCTTTCTCTTTGTCTCTCTCTCTCGCTCTCTCTCTCTCTCTCTCTCTCTCTCTCTCTCTCTCTCTCTCTCTCTCTCTCTCTCTCTCTCTCTCTCTCTCTCTCTCTCTCTCTCTCTCTCTCTCACTCTCACTCTCTCACCGTTTTGTGTGTCTCACCCTTCCAGTTCTTAACCGACAATTTCATTAATCCGACCAATTACGGGAACCTCGACATCCGACAGGCAGCGCAACGAAGCAGCATTGTGTGTACCTGGAAAGGCATTATACCATTGATTACCTGAGCGATTATACCTGGCCATCACGATCACTTGCTTGAGCGCGGTCGCCGTCGTGAGCTGGCGCGGCTCGGTGATTATGCTCAGTTTTATAGTTGAGTTACGTGGTGGGGGTGGACGGGGGTTGATGGGGGTGGGGGTGGGGGTGGGGGGAGGAGGAGTACCTTATGTGGTCGATTCCCCCTTGTCCCCATGCCCCTCCCTCTCCCCTTGCCATTCGCTTTTCTTTACTTCCTTTTCTTTCTTCTCGTTACTTTACCCCCTACTTCACTTTTCTTTTCTTTTCTTTTCTTTTCTTTCCCTTCTCTTCTTCTCTCCTTCTCTCTTCTTCCTTTCCCCTTCTTTCGTCCCCTCCCCTCCTCTCCTCTTTAGGGTCTTAGGGGGGGGGGGGCAGTTGGTAGTACCGATCTTGGGGGACCGGAGGAATGAGGAGGGGGAGGGGGGTATTGCAGTACGTGTTGTTGCGGGGAAGTTAATAGAAGTGTTTTTTCTCTTCTCTTCCCTTCTCTTTTCTTCTCTATCAATCTTCTCGTCTTTCTCTCTCTCATTCTCCTCCTCTCTCTCTCTCTCTCTCTCTCTCTCTCTCTCTCTCTCTCTCTCTCTCTCTCTCTCTCTCTCTCTCTCTCTCTCTCTCTCTCTCTCTCTCTCTCTCTTTCTTTCATTCTTTCGTCCTTTTCCGACCTCGTCACTCTGCAATTATTAGATTTGATGGCCAGATATCAGAATTCGCTGTCTTATTCAGGAACAGAGGATAAATTTTTATTATTGTTTGGTTAAGTGGCCAGAACTGCCGGTCGGTTTGCTTTTATGGCCGTGTCAATATCGTAAGGAAGTTGGCTTTAATTTTTCAGCCCCTTACTATTCAGGTGGTGAAACAGCGGATGAAGAGAGAGATAGAGAGAGAGAGAGAGAGAGAGAGAGAGAGAGAGAGAGAGAGAGAGAGAGAGAGAGAGAGAGAGAGAGAGAGAGCAACAGCAACAGCAACAAACATAGAGGGAAAGACACAGAAACACAGAGAGCGAGAGAGAGAAAAAAGAGAGAAGAGTGAAGAGAGCGAGCGAGTGAGCAAGAGTGAGTAAGAGAGAGAGACAGAGACAGAGACAGCAACAGCAACAAACATAGAGGGAAAAAGACACAGAAACACAGAGAGCGAGAGAGAGAGAAAAAAGAGAGAAGAGTGAAGAGAGCGAGCGAGCGAGCAAGAGTGAGTAAGAGAGAGAGAGAGAGAGAGAGAGAGAGAGAGAGAGAGAGAGAGAGAGAGAGAGAGAGAGAGAGAGAGAGAGAGAGAGAGAGAGAGAGAGAGAGAGAGATAAAGTATTCATGCATGAGTTTGGGTAGTTAACGTTAGCGGTCGTGGGTGCTGGGCGTGTGATCCCCCGGTGCTTCTGGTGCTCGTTTTCTATTGTATTGCGTCGGGCTGGGGATCACGCTCGTTATATTAGGTTCTTCGGGAGTGTGAAGGGAACGCTTGCATACCCGCGGCTTGCTTTTTTTTCTTTTCTTTTCTTTTTTTACCGATCTGTTCCTTAGGTTTCTTTTGGATGTTGTTATTCGTTTGGCTTTTGTTATGTTTTGATGATGTTTTTTGTTGTTTTGGTTGGGTCTTGTTTTTGTTTTGTTTTTTTATTATGATTTTATGATGGTATTTTTTTGGTTTGTTTGTTTGTTTGTTTCTTGCTTTTTGTTGTTTTTGGTTTGTTATATTACTATGATTCTATTGTTTTTTATTATTTTTTTTTTTTTAGTTTTTTTTTTTTCGGTGAAACGTTTGCCCACTCGGTAGATATTTCTCCGTGTGAGTAAGAGCTCGGATTGTGTGTAATGGTAAATTGTGCATGATTTCTCGTCGTCGTGTCCTTGGGTATGGAAATAGTTGCGAGTCATCAGGGTGAGCGACTGCGGGTAGATTTCAAACGCAGGTTTTCTGACGTTTCATTCATCTATCTCTGAGAAATAAGAAAAGGTAAAAAAAAATGATCATAATGGCTCGAGTTTACGACCTTTGGAATTGGAGGCTCGTGAGGTGTTTGTGTGCGATTGTTGAAAGGGATGTGTGTGTTTGTGTGATCGAGTCGGGAGATTCACACGGACCAAGCACGCTATAATCTCTCTCTCATTCTCCTCCTCTCTCTCTCTCTCTCTCTCTCTCTCTCTCTCTCTCTCTCTCTCTCTCTCTCTCTCTCTCTCTCTCTCTCTCTCTCTCTCTCTCTCTCTCTCTTTTTCTCTCTCTCTCTCTTTTTCTCTCTCTCTCTCTTTTTTTCTCTCTCTCTCTTTCTCTGTTTCTCTTTTGGTTCTGTCTGTCTGTCTCTCTCCTTCTCTCCCTCTTTCCCTCTCTCTCCCTCTCCCTCTCCATCTCCCAATCCCCCCTCCCCTCCCCCCCTTTTCCTTTTCCTTTTCCTCCCCCTCTTTCCCACTGCAGTATTGAAGACGGGGATAAGGAAGAAACAGCCCCCGGGGCCCGAAATGATCGTGGCAGCAGCGTGTAATATGATTTTTCGTGTTGCAGAGATGTATATATGCTTATTCGTGGCAGTGGTTACTTAGAGCAATGTTTATGACACTTTATATCACTGTGGAAATTCCGCCATCGCGTGTTGTTTATGTACAGCGGCGGGGTGGTTGCAGGCAGCGTGACGACGACGCTGAGTTGGGGAAGGAATTTATGTCGTTCGGGGCGGGTTTAGGGGGCGTGCGTGCGCGTGCGTGTAGGCGTGTGGCTGTGAGTTTGTGTGACGTTTTCTCTTTCTCTGTCTGTGTGTTTTTGTTTGTTTGTTTGTTTGATTGATTGATTGTGTCTTGCGGGTTGGGATCCTACTACTACGTGCTTCTGTGTTTTCCTTGTATGTTCCGAGTGCGCTTTGAAATGGATGTATTTTAGTACATCTAGTATGTATGTGCAGGTGTGTCGATTACGAATGTGTGTGATTGCATATATACCGTGGAATTTTCGCTCGCGTCTCTGTATGCATTCATGTGCGTATGTGCGTTTGAGTGTGTGTACGCGAGCGAGCCACCAGCCAACCCCTTATCGCCTCGCACCAAACTTCCGAAATTGTCACCTTCGACCAGCAGGGTCCGAGTTGCGGCGCTGATGTGTATGCTTAGCGCGGAATATGTCCAGTATTTATGTTATGTATGTTGATTGTGCGGCGGTCGTGGCGGTGGGCGGGAGTGTCGCCAGGGTGTCGCGTGTGGTGATGACGGGTCTTTGTGATGATGGGTCTTTGTGGTGACGGGTCTTTGTGCCGGGCGCCCAGCTCCCAGCATACCTTCCGTCGCTGATGTGGCCGTGGCATGCACCTGCACTCCACGCCCGCCGCACTTAATTGCCCACTTAATCTTTAATAAAAAGCAGAAACGTGTTTTATTTTCTGGGGGAGTTTTCTGGCGCGGCGTGGGTCCCCATATGAAAATGTTTTTGCGATAATGGTTTCTTTCTAATGTGGTGTTAAAACTTGGAGTCGGGGGAGGTGGAGAGGGGGAGGTGGAGGTGGAGGAAGAGGAAGCGAAGGAGGAGAACAGGGATGTGGGGGGGAGGGGGGGGGAGTGCGATTGGAGAAAGAAAACGTGGTCTGCAAGAACGAACCCCAAGAACCGGCGAGGTACGCTTGGGCAACGGGGCTACGGTTCCTGCGAGCGTCCTGCGAGAATGGGATTTGGGAACGAGGTAGGATCCTTCGTGGGGCGCCGTCAGGAAGGCAGCCCGAGGGCGTGGGTTATGTCCTGTTGATAGTGGGTCTTGATGTCTGCACATTTCCCACCGCCAGATTGCCTTTTGCAATAAATATGAAAGCTTTTTGCATATCGAAATGAATAAAGAATGCCATCATGAGTTACGCGGTATATAAAATGCATGTATATAATGTTTTAAAATGGATGTGGAATGCCATAAAAATGAGAAAAAAAGATGAAAATGTTGAATTAATTTGACTTTTATCGAGCCATTAGAACAAAAATGGGATACCTCATTAGGAAGTTAGTGTCATTAGGCATTGTATAACTTACTAATGTATGAAATGGCGAATAAGTGGCGCGGTTGGTATTTGATGCCTCTAAAATCTCCATGTATCTTAATTGCATTTTTTTCTCTCCCTCTTCCAGGTACGTGCACTGTGGTCTCGGAGGAACCTACACGCCGGTAACTATTGGTTGATAATGCCATTACTGTGCAGGGGACGCTGCGGTTGACACTTATGAATGATGTAGATGGTGCCGGACTACAAGGGCTAACGTCACTCATCGTAACAGGGGGGAGGCAGCGGACGAGTTACTCCGGAAGGAAAATGGACGATTCGCTGCCGCTTCAGAATGCAGTGGAAAGAGGGGGCGCTTGATTATTTATGTATCTTTATACCTGTGCAAAGAAAGGGAAGGGGAGCAATCCTTGGGAATAAAAGCAGCAAAAATTAGAACACATACGAGAGAGAGAGAGAGAGAGAGAGAGAGAGAGAGAGAGAGAGAGAGAGAGAGAGAGAGAGAGAGAGAGAGAGAGAGAGAGAGAGAGAGAGAAGACGACGAAGAAGAAAAAGAAGAAGAAGAAGAAGAAGAAGAAAAACAGAAACAGAGAGAAGTAGGTACAAAGGGATCTCGGATAGTCTGGATCCCCGAATCAGAGAAGGGCATGGTGGTAGATCAGCAGAATGTCTTATGAAGAAATCCCGTCAGGAGATAGCAGGAGAAGGTATCCTCTGCATGATAAAGGGCTCGTGGGGAAGGACAGCTCTCTCCCTCTCCCTTTTGTTCTTCTTCCTTTTTCTTGTTCTTCCCTTTCACGCCTCTGTCTCTCTTGTTCTCACCCACCCCCTCCCTCCTTCTTTCTTCCTAGTGCTTTCCTTTTCTATCGCTTCTTCCCTATTTTTTCTCCTACCAGTCTCTCATTCTCGTTCTCTTTTGTTACCCCCCGCCCCCCTTCATTCTCCGTCTACCTTATTCTCCCTCTTTTTCTTATCACTTGTCCCCACTTCGTTTTATTCTCTGTTCGTCCTCTTCCTTCTTTACTCTGCCCCCCTCCCCTAACGCCCTTCTGCCCTCCCTTTCCTCATCCCCTATCCCTTCTCCCCCTCACTGCCCTTTCCCATCCCCATCCCCATCTCCATCTCCCTTTCCCTTTCCCTTTCCCTTTCCCTTCATCATTCCCCACCGCGAAAGAGAGAGAGAGAGAGAGAGAGAGAACGAGAGCCCGAGCGAGAGCGAGAGCGAAAAAGAATAAGCTCGCGCGGAATGCCATCTACAGCGCCAGCAGGAAGCAATAGCCACGCCGCGTTAATCCCCGGCTGTTGTATCCAACCTAAATATTTGTGTGAGAGCATCATTGATTCCTCGAGACCAATTGATCGAGCATCTCCCACCCCCGGCCCTTCAGGTGGGCGGCCGGGCAGAGGGGGAGGGGGGGGGAGGGTTGTATGGAAGGGGGAAGGGAGGAGGTGGATGGAAGGTGGAAGGGAGAGTGGAAGAAGGGGATGTATGGTAGATAGTGTTGGGAAGGATGTTTGTGGATGGAGGAATGTGGGGTTGTATGGAAGGTGGAAGAAAGAAGGAGGTGGATGGAAGGAAGATTGGAAGAGAGGGTGTGGAAAGGGGGCGATGTATGGGAGGTGGAATGGAGGAAGGGTGTATGGGATGGGGCGGTGGGGAAGGGAGGGGGGGGGCGGTAATGCTGACTAATGATAGTTCTGTGGATGCCTTTATTCCGTCCAGGAAACCACACTATAGAGCCGCTGTCTACTTTAGCTGTTCTGCTCGAAGGGAGGGAGGAGGACTCGGGATGAATAGAGGGGAAATCGAGGGCTTTTGCTTGTGCATTTCTCTGTCTATTCTTTTATCGTATGTTTTCTCTTTCTCCTCTTCGCTTTTCTTCTTTTCTCTTCTCCTCTCCTTTACTCTCCTCTACTCTACCTCCCTCCACCTCTCCTCTCCCTCACTCTACCCTTCCTATCCCTCTCTCCCTCACTTCCTTACTCGTCCTCCCTTCCTTTCTCCTATCCTCCCCCTCCCTTCCTTCATCTCTCCCATACTATCTTTCTCCTTTACTTCCTCTCCTCTCTTCTCCCTGTTTTCCTCCCTCCCTCCCTTCTTCCCTCCCTCCAGCCCTCTTCCTCACTCCCTTTCTCCCTCCTACTTGTATTACGTCCCGCCCCCCCTTTATTTTTAGCATTATTCTCATTATTATGATTATTGTTAGTATTATCATTACCTTCATTGTTATTATTGTTATTATTCCTACAATTACTATCCTTGTTATAGTTATTGTTATTGTTGTTGTTTTGTTATCTTATTTTATTATTTTTTATGTACAATTGTTTGTTCATTCATTAATGCATGTCAACAAAATGCTTTAGGCACTACCTGACGATTATTAAGGAGAGTTAAACCGCTATTTATTGTGAATAGATAATTAGAGCGTATTTTGATTTATATCTTGTATGACTGTGGTTGTGGTTGTTGTCTTAGGAATAGCTTGGGGTTCTGAAAGGCCGTGAGACGTCTAGGATGGGAATGAGAAGAGAGAATGAAGAGAGAGGAGAGAGATAAGAGAATAAAGAACGGAGAACAGAGACCGGGGAGAAAAGGGGGAAAATAAATGTAGATAGAAAAAAAACAGAAGAAGAAGAAGAAGGGGGCGAAAAGGGAAAGAAGCAAGACGAGGAAACTAACCCGCGTCCAGGGAGGCGAGAGAGAGACCTCCGCCTCCGCCTCCATCCTCCCCGCCGAGGCAGTCAGCGACTCCCACACTCAACGATACAAATCCAATGGCTTCGGAACGAATGGATTCTTCAGGGCTCTCACAGCAGGAACCGCAGCGCCCGAGCGACAAGTGCGCCCCGCTCGAGACGAGGTGAAGGAAGGAAGGAAGGAAGGAGGTAGGAGAGGTGGAAGAGGAGAAGGAAGAGGAATAGGGAGGCTGAGGAGGCAGGAGGGGGAGTAAGAGGAGGAAAGAGGAAGAGGATGTAGGAGGAAGAGGAGGAGGGTGCATAATAAGAATAAGAAGAAAAAGAAAAAGAAGGAAAAAGAAGAAGGAGAAGGAGGAGGAGGAGGAGGAGGAGGAGGAGATAAAAAATAAAAGGAAGATGTAAAAAGAGGGAGAAGACAAAGGAAAAGAATTGGAAGACGAAAGAGAATAAAGAAAGTGAGACGGTAGACTAAACAGGTGAGCGCGAGAGGGGGGGGGGTGAGTGGGTTCGTTCTTTCGGGTTCGTGTAGTATTGCTGATCTAAAGTGATTTTGACACTTTGACATTGAGCTGGAGGTGAATAAGCAAGTCTCAAGAGCCTTTTGTGTTCATTGATAGCCAGGTTATGGATGTGTATATATTTTCTTTTCTTTTTTGTGTGTGTGCATAAAAAGGAACGAGCCAGCGAGTGTGCGTTTTTTTTTTTTTTTTTTTTTTCATTGGAAGTGAATGCTTTGCGGTTGTAAATAAAATAGCGATGGGGGAGGAGGAGAAAGAGGGGGAAGGGGAAGGGGAAGGGGAAGGGTCAGCTGAAAAGCAATTAGTCACACGACAGTAAGTATTGTGGTCGAATTGAAAGATTTTCATTCGCTTCCTCGTCTTTCTCCCCCTCTCTGTCTCTTTCTCTTTCTATTTCTCTATTCTTTTTTTTTATCTTATCATTTAGCACCCGTGAAGCAGAACGACCACTTCCTCTCGCGGATATGACGCACGTATGTCTCCTTCTAACAGGGGAAAGAAGGAATCCCAATCAGAATCCGGAGGTTGAAGAAAAAAAAATCCCAATCAAGATTCACTTTGGGGGATCCAGGGCACAAAAGGCGTTGTACAGGAGACGCGCATAAGAGAAAGGAAGTGGGATCAAAGGCGAAACCCAACTACGGTTTGTAAAGGGACATGGCGTCTGCCCGAGTGACCAAGTCGGTGAAAGTGACCCCTTACAGGCGAGGTCACGTGAGGGAGAGAGGGGGAGGGGGAGGGGGAGAGGGAGAGGGAGAGGGAGAGAGTGGGAGAGGGAGACCAAGGCGATTTGACTGACGGAGAAGAGAAGAGGTGATGGGGATGAAGTGTAGATTGAAGAGAAGGGAAGAGAAAAGAAGAGAAGAGGAGAGGAAAGAGAAAAAATGATAATGATAATAAGAGAAAAAAAAGTAGGTCAACCTCGTAAGCTACTTGGCAACATGTCTCACTCCGAGGGCGACACACACACCTGTCTCACACTCCAAGATGTTGAGGTAAAGCGGCTTAAGACTGTCTGATCTTAACGTTACAGCCCACGGGAGGAAGTTGCACATTTAATCATAGATTCTGAGAGAGAAAACTAAAGCTCTCTTAGCCGTTTCGCGAATAAAAGACGAGGGAAATGTATGTATAATTAAGTGACAACGGGAGAGGGAGATGGAGAGAGAGAGAGAGAGAGAGAGAGAGAGAGAGAGAGAGAGAGAGAGAGAGAGAGAGAGAGAGAGAGAGAGAGAGAGAGAGAGAGAGAGAGAGAGAGAGAGAGAGAGAGAGAGAGAGAGAGAGTGAGTGAGAGAGTGACAGAGAAAAGGGGAGAAGAGAAACAGAGGTCGTATCACGTTTCTTCCTTCCGTTGATAAAATTGGATTAGCAGTGATTAAAGAGCGAGAGGGAGAAATGGAGGCAGGGGGAGAGGAGGGAGAGATGAAGGGAAGGGGGAGGAGGGAGAGATGCAGGGAAGGGGGAGGAGGGACAGATGGAGGGAATCGGGAAAAAGAGCGAGAGAGAAAAAGAAAGAGAGAATGATTAGAGAGAGAGAGAGAGAGAGAGAGAGATTGGAACAGACAGGCAGACAGAGAATAGGCCATGAGTGTCATGAGAGGCGTGAGGTCGGGTTGACTAGGGTGTGTCGGCCTGAGAGACGGAGGACTAGGGGATGGGGGGGGGATAAGGGTGAGGGGGAAGGTGAGGGGGACAGTGTTGTGATAGGGTGGCGGCCCGCATTACACGGTCGGTTAGCCTCCCTCTTCGCTTATACGCTACGCTTGTTGAGGGCGCCCCGGGCCTTCTTCGGCGTTTGCGTTGTGCGGCCGGGGTATTTGGATGGGTTTTTATATTTATCATTTATTACATATTCGCGTTTTTTTTCTCGGATTCTGTTTCGTAATCCTTTTCTTGTTTTTTTTTTTTTGTTGTTGTTGTTGTTTGATTTGTTTTTGTTTCTTTTTTCTTTTTTGAAGTTACTTCTTGTTTTTTTGTCTTTGTGATAGGTCGGTGTGGATTGCGTGGGTCTATTTTATGGATGGCTTATATTTTTATGTTATTTTTTGTACGTTTTATTTATGTTTTTGTTTTGTTTTATTATCAGGTGAATGTGAAAAATTTTACCCGTAATTTTAACTTCCATTTATTTATTATTATTTTTTTTCACATTATCCTTCATACACTGCATTTACCCCCTCCCCCCTCCCCCTTGATTTTATGTTCTTGTTTATTTTTATTTGTAGTCCGAACAATAATTTTTGTTTACCTCTTTATAATTTTTTTTTTCTCCGTTGTCATTTTATTTTCCTTACTTCATTATTTTCTAAATATTTTTTTTACTGGTATCACTATAAATCGTTCCTTGTAAATATATATATTATATATATAATATAATATATTATATATATATATATATATATATATATATATATTTTTTTTTTTTTTTTTTTTTTTTTTTTTTTTTTTTTTTTTTTTTTTTTTTTTTTTTTTTTTTTATTCCCTCCTGCTATTAGCTAATCGTACGATTCCTACCTGCCTCTTTACCTTATAGTTAGGCCTAAGGTAATTGCAACTTTCCATCCAAATTTTAGTTCTTATCGGCTTTCACATCTGGGGAGAGGGACGTTCTCTGTTATTATATTGTTATTATAATTGTTATTTTCATTTTTTTCTTTTTTATTATTATTAGTTTTATAGTTATGATCATTATGATTTTGTGAGTGATTATGACTGTATGATGTTCGATGTTGTCTTTCATAATCGATGTTTGTTTCCAGTCGTTTCTTCTCTTATAATTCTCTCTCTCTCTCCCTCTTCCTCCCCCTCCCCCTCCCCCTCCCCCTCCCCTCCCTCCCTCCCTCCTTACATCCCTCTCTCCCTCCTTCTCTCCCTCCTCCCTCCTTCTCTCCCTCCTCCCTCCTTCCTCTCTCTCTCATTCTCTCTCTCTCTCTCTCTCTCTCTCTCTCTCTCTCTCTTTATCTTTCTCTATCCCTCTCTCCCCCAAGCCCCCTCATCATCACCTCATTTTCATCCTCATCTTCCTTTCTCTCCCTCTCCCTTCCCTTCCCTTCCCACCCTCCCCTTGTCTCTGACCATCAACGCGCACTGTAACCGTTTCTGCCCGTGAACTGTGAGTCCGCTCGAGCCAAGAAATGGTAATCCATACGTCCCTTCTACTTCGCGAACGACACTGGGACTACACACCAAGTGAGGAGGATTTCACATGATTTACATTCGCCGTTTTATCGTTTCGTAGCGTGCAGTAAGCTCCTCTCGCTGCCGGAATGTAAATAGGACGCCATTAGCTCCTGGGACAATAAGGCTGTCCAGTGATGGCTGTTAAGAAGTTAGAAATCCTGCGACTCCTTTCGCCGCTGATAATAACGCCGGGGCAGTAGTCGTTTCGCCGAAGGAGGAGGAGGAGGAGGAGGAACAGCAGAAGGACGAGAGTAGGAGCAGGAACCGGCAGCCATGTTGGGTCGGTGGGGTGGTGGTTGCATGGCTGACCCAGAGCGCAAGAAGTGGGATGTACATCGAGGTGCGAGGACTCCAGCGCATGAGGAAGAGGCCCTCCATCACAAGCGGCGGAGGATAAGCCGTAACAGCCTAACTCTTGAGCTAGATTACACTCCATAGCCAAGAATCAGCATGTTAATGGACGGGGTGCTCCCAGCGCGGCCCAGCTGCCAGTTATCATTTCCTCCGGGGCGCCGAGGATCAGCCGGCTCTCGAGGGTGCAGGGGCCCTCGTGGTGCGTCAGGGGGAGCGAGGGGCCGCTCTTCACTGCCTGAGGTATCGGGGTCCCGCGGGTTGTGGTCTCATGCTGCATTTGGGCGGGGGCGTGGCCGTCTTTGGAGTGCAGATTGCCTAGACTAGGAACACCGTTGATGACTCTAGAATCAGGATAGCACAAATCTCCAACGCCCGGAGCGGAACTGACGAAAGTGCCTTGTGTGGCCGCCTAAATATATTGGGAATGTCATCTTCCTGCAGGTGTTCGTGCGACGTCAACATGCCTTGTTGCAAATCATGGAATTCGGTAAACACCAGAAAGAAGAAAATATAGCGATGTGAGAGAGAGAGAGAGAGAGAGAGAGAGAGAGAGAGAGAGAGAGAGAGAGAGAGAGAGAGAGACGGAGGGGGGGGGGCGAGAAAAGGAAAAGTTATAAAAAAAATTCACTTCAGGAAATCTTGTCATGGTAGCTGAAGCCCTCATCTACAAAGGTGACTTACAAGTATTATTAGGACAACCCCCAGAGCTGTGTGTTATCCACCAATTAGGCGCGGTCATTTGTAGGCCCGTCCCTCCCCGCCGTGCTCTTCTGCCTCTACCTGTTGCAGTCCCCAGCCCTCCCACGCAGCCCCTCCCTCTACCCTCTCCCTCTCCCTCCCCTTCACCACCCCCTCTCTCTCCTCTTCCACCTCCCCTTCTCCCTTCCCTCCCCCCCTCCCTCTTCTTCCTATCCCCTTCCCATCGCCATCCCTCTTCCCTTCTTGCTAAGAGGTCTCGGTGCTTCCCTAAACCTCCCTTACCCACCTTGAGGAAGATGAGTAAGCACGGCGAAGAACGAGGGTAGTGAATGGCCCATTGTCTCGCCGCGTGAATCCCACGTCAGTCTTGTCTGTTGCGGGAGACGACATCCGAGGGAAGGCAAACTCCTTCGGGGGGACGAGAGCCACGAGGATTTAGCGGCGCCGGAGACTTCGACCGGCGATCAGACACAAAGTGGCGTCGATTTGTTTCTCCTTTCTTTCGCTCTCGTGGTTCTAAGGCTGCTCTGATCGTCAGCACGAAATCTAAAGGAATCAGTCCTCTGCCGCGCTCCGGTCGGAAGCCCCGGCCATTTACAACGTTGACTTACGTTGCCTCCTCCTTCCACGCCCTCGCCCATTAACACCATGAAACCCCCCCGACGCCCGTAATTTTG
>NW_028234420.1:12341425-12353925 GCF_977035675.1 Penaeus japonicus
TTATTTCTCCTACCATTACCATTCCCTTTTCCTCTTCATCGTCGTCTTCCTTCCCCTTCTTCTTCTTCTTTTCCTCCTCCTCCTCCTCCTCCTCCTCCTCCTCCTCCTCCTCCTCCTCCTCCTCCTCCTCCTCCTCCTCCTCCTCCACTTCCCGAGTTGCTAAGAACAGTAGAAAAAATGTGAGGATAAGAACACATAGACGAACAAAAGAGAGGTCGTTAGGGTCAGTGGCGGTGTCACATGCGGGCCCGCTGATAAATAACTGGAGGCGCGGTGTTGGTTATACGTGGTTACCGTCCAGTTTTTTCTGTCCTTTTTACTGGGCGATAAACCTTTCTTTTAGAGCAATTCTGCGTGTTTACCGCATCGGAGATTAGGCTGGAGTCTTATTTGCAGAATAATGGAAGAGGGTGGCGGGGTGGAGGGGGGGGGGCAGGGGAGAGGCAGTGGGAGGGTTGCAGGACTAGGAGGAGTAGAGTTGCGGGTGCCCCTCTGGCCTCGCGACGGGCGGCCGGCGGCGTTGTCAAATTGCCCGTCACGCCACCAACCACACCAATTTGGCAACACTGTCACTTCCACGCCAACTCACTCTCCCACTCAACCCTTTGTTTCTCGACTTCATCTCCAAGGACCGAGGAACCCTTGGAGGGCCGAGGGTGCGAGGAGGGAGCGTGTATGGGTGCGTAGGGTGGCGGGGAGGGTGACGGGAAAGAGTGTGGCGTGGCGGAGGCGAGGTAACTGGCAATGGCGGTGCAGGCTGGTGGCGAGGGCGGCAAGAGGCAAGACACCCACCTAGAGTTCGCACGCGGCCCGGGCTGTGAGGCTGAGAGGAGTGGACGTGTGCGTGTGAGGAGGGCGCCACCGCCCGCACCCGCCACGCCACCTCCAGCCTTATTGCCTCGCCACGCACGGCCGCTTTTGAGGTAATCAGATGACGGGGTTAGGCGGCGTGGTGGTGCTGGGCAAGCCGGTGTGGCTTGGTAGTTGTTTTAATGGGAGCTCGTTTATAATGTCATGATGAGGATGAGGGGCCAGACAGGTAGACGCAGGGAGCGCCACGGCCCGGCCAGCTTAGGAATGTAAGCTGTCAGCAGTGCGCGTGTCCACTGATAACGCACACATGTTACCTCTGTCACTCTCACCCTCACACCACGCCACGCACTCACTCACCCTACACACGCACTCGCATAACAAGAAAGTGTCCCAAGGAAGAGCGGCGGCGAAGGCGAAGGCGAAGGGGGTCTCGCGGAGCCGCGGGGGCAGCGTGGTCGCCGCTCCAAGAGGCGTCGTTAGCGAAATGTGGGAGCGATAAGGCCCGCTGACGTTGATGTGTGGCGACGTAGACGGTGCGGCACCTCACGCCCCAAGCCCCACAACTGCCGCCGCGGACGCCCACCCCCAGCACCGCCGTACACACCCGCCCACAGGACCGCACACATTAACACACTCCCGCCCCCCTGCACAGACAGACAGACACCCCCGCCACACTCCCTAGCCCCCCCACCACAGCTACCCACACCTAGGCGGAACTTTGCAGCGGACTGACACACAGACACACTGTAAGTGCCATTTCTTACACGATAACACCAACGCACACACATATGCATCCGTACCCATATTCCTGACTCAACCCAAGTTCCACTAGAAACTTTAAAACTTTCGTAGACGGCTTCCTCCCTCTTCTCTTCCTCCTTCTGGTCATGCTTTTCCTATTCCTTCCACACTTCCTTTTACACTTCCTTCTATTCCCTTTCTAACCCTCTTCCTCTTTTTTCTACCCCCCCCCCTCCTCGTGTGCACACACAAACGCATGCACACATAAGCGTCCCCGCACAGCCAGTTAGAGGATAGCATTTCATAGTCTCATAGTCGTCTACTACGGCGAGAAATGACAACCTGCGAGGAAGGGGGAATACGAGGAAGGTCGTGAAACTGATCTGTAAGGAAGAGTAGGCGAAGGAAGGTCGTGAAATAGCGGGAAAGAGGAGGACGAGGAAGGTCGGGTAATAGCGAGGAAAAAGTGGACGAGGAAGGTCGTGAAATAGCGGGAAAGAGGAGGACGAGGAAGGTCGGGTAATAGCGAGGAAAAAGTGGACGAGGAAGGTCGTGAAATAGCGAGGAAGAGGAGGACGAGGAAGGTCATGAAATAGCGAGGAAGAGGAGAACGAGGAAGGTCGTGAAACACTGGACGATTCCCATATTTTTTCCGCTTCAACCGGAGTGCAACGAGTTTATTTTCCTTTTCTTTTTTCTTTTTGATATGAAGGGGGGGATTTTCAACGCTAATTAGGTGTTTGCTGTCGAGATTTGCATCTATGTATTTATTCAATTTTTTGTACGTTGTGTTTATTTTTCATGTTTGTTTATTATTTTTTATTTTTTTACCCCTTCCATTAATATTTTCATATATTTATATATTTATTCATGTATTTATTAATATGTTTACGTGTTTGTTGATAGATACACTTATTCCTCACTAAATAGGTGCACTTACACAAACGGCATACACTCTCTTGACGGCAGCACAGAAGAAGCCCCCTCCCTCCCCCCCATCATGCCATAGTGTCACTTACCCACGAAGTATGAATGATTTACGACCACATGCTAATGAGGTAGACACATCCCATTACGACATTCACAACATGAATAACCCATGAAATCCCCCATGACGCATCTTGGAATCAAGACATTTCACGCCACTGGCCGATGGTGGGTGGGTGTGTGTGACTTGCGGCGGGGCTGTGAGCTCGCCTGTTGAATCGTGACGGCCGCTTGCCTCGGCTTGCTGTGGCTTGCTGTGGCTTGCCGTGGATCACGGTTTCGTTAAGTGGATCATCATTACAGCGGTTTTATTCTCTTACTCGATATCCAAGTGGGTGTTGTTAACGTCTGCCTGTATGTTGCGTTGGTTGAGGAGGTATTTATGTTCGGTCGCCGTTTTAGTATCCATCGCTGAAAATGTTTTGGCGTATTAATTGTTCTGCATTTAGACACGAGTTGCCCTAATGAAGTAGGATTTGCAGAAGAGCTCTCCACGCCATCCCCCTCCACCTTTCTCCTCCTCTTCCTTCTCTTCCTTCTTTTCCGCTTCCTTTCCCTACTCCTTTTCCTCTTACTCCCCTCCTACTCCCCCCCCCCTCCTCCTCCTCCCCACCCACCCTCCTCCTCCTCCTCCTCCTCCTCCTCCTCCCCCCCCCCCCCCCCTCCTCCTCTTCCTCCTCCTCCTCCTCCTCCTCCTCCTCCTCCTCCTCCTCCTCCTCCTCCTCCTCCTTCTCTCACTGTCTCCCTCGCCCCCTCCCCCCTGCCCCCTCCCAGAGTTTGATTTACAGAGGAACAAGGACATGATGTATCATTACACAACATCCTATGCTGTGCCATGGTGCCGTCAGACTGTGGCGTTGCTGGTTGCGTGGGTGAGAGATTAGCTAATTGTATTGGTTGAGATGGTGCCGGTGATGGTGATGAAGTGTACCGTAATTTGGATAATCTGTTAATAAGATGATTGCATGGAGGGAGGATATTACCATGGGTTTGCTACATTTTTTGTGGGTGCATGTGTGTGTGTGTGTGTGTGTGTGTGTGTGTGTGTGTGTGTGTGTGTGTGTGTGTGTGGGTGTGTGTGAGAGAGAGAGAGAGAGAGAGAGAGAGAGAGAGAGAGAGAGAGAGAGAGAGAGAGAGAGAGAGAGAGAGGGAGAGGGAGAGAAAGAGAGAAAATAAATACATAAATATATTTATGAATATATATATATATTTATATATGTACGTATGTATGTATTTATGTACGTACGTACGTACGTATACACGCACAACTAGATGTATTTGTATAAACATTCGTATGCGTACATTCACAAACACGTGCTTCTCATTTCTTTCCATTCATAATATATTTCTAGACATGCTTAACCACCCGCACTAACGATCAACGTCGGTGCAGCGTTTTATGTCCATATCAATAAATCTGAAAAAATACACTTTTCCAAACTATTTTTGGAAATGGAGCAGGGTGTCGGAGGCTCCTGTTCGCAGGGTATCGAAGGCGTTATGGCGGGCGGCGGAATGGGAGCCCGGCTGTGAATGAGTGCGGTAACGAGGCAAGAATGGCGGGTGTACATTCCAGCGCCACTGGGCCGCGCGCGCTTTGTTCCCCGCCCCTTGTTGTACCCCCTATCCCCACCCCCTACTCCTCCCCTTGCCTCCTCTATCCCACCTCCGTTTCTCCTCCTCCTCCTCCACCACCTTTTCATCCACTTCTTCTTCTCCCTCTTCCTTCTCTTTTTTCTTCTCCCTCCTGCTCCTCTTCCTCCTCCTTATCCTCTCCCTCTTCCTACTCTTCCTGTTTTTGTTCTTCCTCTTCTTCTTCCCTTCCCACCTCCTCTTTCTCTTCCTCTTCCCCCTCCAATCCCCCCCCTGCTCCATCGCCTTCAGTCCCCCCTCCCCCTCCTCTCGTCCCCCACCCCCACCGAACTCCATGCCGTGTCCGCCTCGCCTCCATGTACCTATCCATATTCGACTTGGTTTAATACTCTGTAACCTATTCTGATATATCTTAGTATATATATAAATATATATATATATATATATATATATATATCAATGTCTTTAATGTCTTTGTCTCATAGATTCTTGAAGTCTGTAATTTTTAGTTTTCTTTTTTTCAAGACGTATCTTTCTTTCATTTTTTTCTCTCTCTTTCCTGCTGGACGCTTCTGTGCTCACTCCGTTTTTCTTTTGAGTTTTCAGTTCTCACACTTTTTATTTCATTTTATTCTCTCTCTCTCTCTCTCTCTCTCTCTCTCTCTCTCTCTCTCTCTCTCTCTCTCTCTCTCTCTCTCTCTCTCTCTCTCTCTCTCTGTATCTCCCTCTCTTTCTCGATCTCGCTCTGTCACAAACACACACACGTGCACGCAAATTCAGTCACCCGCTCACTCACTACTTAGAAGCGAGAGAGAGAGAGTATTAATTATGACACTGTGTACCCGAAATGCAAGGGCGGTTTCGGTAACGTTGCTTCAGCGTTTAGCCTCACTCTCTTCTGCCAGAGGAGTGTAGCACAAGGGATTATGTTTTTAAAAGGGAGACTAGGTCTTGAAAATGGACTTGAGAGAGCATGTTCCTTTCTGCGACTTCTTTGAAAAGATTTATTTCTGTGAGGGAGTGAACGCGCGCGCGCGCGTGCTTGTGTGTGTCTGTGTCTGTGTGTGTATATATGTATGAAAGCGTGTGTGTCACCGTGTGTATATGAGTGTGTGTGTCCCCAAGCTGCATTTAAAAAATGTTGTATCCAATATATCCACATGTCATCTTCAGATACCGACATGTCAGAAACTTGTGTGTCCCAATCCTTCAACACAACTCCCCCCCCCCTCCCTCCCCGTGTCACCCATCTCCCTCCTTGCCCCTCGTCCGCCATCCTACATAGCTTCCTTATCGTCTCCTTCCAAGACAGACAAGTTCAACTCGACTACCTTCGGGCATTTTGATGGCCTCTTTAGTATTTTTTCCTCCCTTCTCTCTATGTCTCAGTATCTTTAATAGCCTCATATTTCACGTCATCTTTTTTTTTTCTTCTTTTTCTTTTTTTTAAACCACTTGAAGTTTTTTTTCTTGTTTTCCTCCCCCCACCCTTCACCCCCTCGCTGGATGTTATTTAGAGTGTTTGATCACGTGAGAGAAGTAATTACTTGGTGGAACGTGATGACAAGCGATGACGTGCCTTGTGTAATTGTTTATCTTGAGGGGAAATGTAGTTGGTTGATAGATGAGTAAGAACGCTTGTTGAGTAATTACAGTGTTAGCAGTGATAAAGATTGAACTGGGGTTGCTGATGATCATGATGACGAGGGGTTTGGACCGGTTCTCTTCTCGTGAACTCGTGAACGTGATGATTACATTATGATGGTGATAGGGATGGGGGAAGGGGGGGGAGGAGGGAGGCAGGGAGGCGAAGAGCGATGGGGGAGGAGGGAAGGAAAGAGCTGGTCGTTAGTCGTTTGTCCAGCGGACACCGGTAGTCGGGGCGAGAGGATGATGAGGAGGTCGTGGTAATGGGGGTGATGTGTGTGTTGGGACGGTCAGTGTGGCTGAGCAAGGGTCGTTCGTGCCATTCTTGTGGGTCGTTATCGTCGGGTTATCACAAGTGGTGTGTCGGACACGGGCGGCGCGAGATAAGGGGCGGTGTTGCGCACTGTTTGTGTAGCTTCTTGCCCGCTGCTCCTCCGACCTGCCAGCTCTCACCACCCACGTCCACTGGGATCGTCTGCGGCGTCCAGGAACCTCCCGGCCGAATCCTGCGCCTTGTAGGGGAGGCCAAGGGCGGCGGAGGACAGGGAAAGAGGAAAGGGAAAAGACTGATGATCATAAAGAGGGAAAAGAGTGATGATCGTAAAGAGGAAGGTTTAAGGAATAGAGGATGAGAAAGGTGAGGAGAAGGAGAAGGAGAAGAGGGTCATTGTTCCAGTTAATGGAACCATGTTGAGGCCAAGATAATTGCTTTTGTGTAAATGAGGATGGTATTAAGATTATCACGGTGATAATGATAATGAAGGAGAGAGTGACGTTGGCTAACGGGGGCACAAGATAGCCACCTATTGCCCCTTGTGTATAGGTGGTGGTGGAGGTGGTGTGCGCTGGCAGCTCTTGACAGAGATAAGACTGTTCCCACCGCCCTTCCGCCCACCCACACGCGCCCGCTACTTGTTACCTCAACGCCCCTTCCTTGAAAAAGATATTCCTGCGGCGCTTCGTATGATTTTCAGCTTGTATCTCTACCACGGCCTTAAGAATCGCCATCTTGTAGAGAAAGAGTGAGAGCTCCACCATTGGTCCAGACGGCAATAGTTTCCCAGCCAGGCAGACCTTTATTACAGACTCGGGAGCAGGGTGGCTGTTAGGCCGCTTTTCTACGACTTGATGTAGTTTTGTAAATCACCATAATTAGATTCAATTGCCAGTCTCTCGGCGCTGGGAGGAAGGAAGGAGGATGTTTATATTCATCACGGGCGGACCGAGACTCCCGCGGTCACCCCCAGCCGTCTCCAGCGCGTCTATCAGGAGCGGGCGAGGCCAACAATGGGACACCCTTGCCTTCTCGAACGCAGCCGAGGTTAAGCCACGCAAGAAAATGCTGTATCACTTTCGCCCCCAGAAGGCCCCGAAGAAACAGAGAAGAAGGCAAGGTCTCTCCATTTTGTGTTTCGCGTTTGTCGGGTTCGAGTTGCAAAGTGCTCCGCTCTGCTACCATTGCCGGATCCCGTGTACAGGTGGAAGAGGAATGCCGAGTAATTAGAGGCAGTTGGATTGATATTGAATGTTGCAATATTTACAAATTAAACAAGACAATGGACCATTAAGCGCCTCGGGTACGTGCGGAGAGCCGGGTACTCATTAACGACGAGCTTTGCTAAAATACTTAACGGATTTTAGGCGTAGCTTTATAAGTTGTAGTGGACACTTGGCTGTGCAGTATCCGCGTTATGGTTTTTCTCTCTCGCTGTCGACATCAAATGAATAATTGGACAATGCAAATACAACCGATGAACACTGCACCAGACAATGGGATCTCGATTGCGTGTAGTCATTTCCCTCATTCTCTCTCTCTCTCTCTCTCTCTCTCTCTCTCTCTCTCTCTCTCTCTCTCTCTCTCTCTCTCTCTCTCTCAATCTCTCTCCCTCTTCTTCCTATTAGACCCTTTCTCTCGTGCATTTTGCACATTAACTCGCATATTAATCACAACCGTCGTTCAGCTCTGACGTCTCTTTGTGTGCGACTTGTGGCGAGGTGAGAGCGAATGGGTCGCAATTGACGCCGTAAAGAGGTTTCTAGAGGCTTTATGAAGCACTGATGGCGGCGAGGGCAACCGAGCGTGCAGCACCAGTTGTGTCGGGGAGTGATATACGGGCGGGGGGAGAAGGGGGGCGGACGGGAGGGTTGGATAGGGTGAGGGAAGGAGGGGATGTGGGCGGGAGAAAGGGGGTGGGCGGAGGAAAGGGTGTGGAGTTCGGTGGAACAGCTAAGGGGTGAGGGTGAGGAGGGATGTCGGGCGGGGAAAAGGGTGAGGGGTTAGCGACGAGGAGGACGGAAAGGGATAGGATGAAGGAAGGAAGGAGGGCCATTGGGCGGGTAGATGGCGTGTGGGGCTGAGGGACTGGGGGGGGGGGGTTACGAGAAGTGGTGTGGAAAGGAAAGATGATGATGATGATTATTGGGTAATGAGGGTGAGAGGAAAGGAAAGGAAAGAGATCTCGGTGAGATCGAGAAAAAAATGTCGTTTATCGGGAATGTTTCGAGAAGGAAATTAAGGAGAAAAAGGAAGAGATGCTTGCAAACAAGACGTAAAAGGGAGCTCGTTTTAACATTATCGTCACCATTACCATCACCATTGTCGTCACCACCGCCACCACTACCATCACATCTTCAAGCCCACAGAGAATGTTTAGCATGATCAGCAGGGGAAAATGTTGGATAACGATAGCACGTGTAATAGAAATGCAGATGGATGTATTTACAGTTGCAGTGTTTTTACACGATTCATCAGGCTGGGTAAACATTCATTAAGACATGAGCCACTGGAGGTTGAGGTACATGTAAACATAAACAAAGGAGTTCCGGCGAACGAGAGACACGGCGCAACACAGGAAGGCGAAGGCGGCGCGTGCATCGGCCGTTAATTGCGAAAGGAAAAAGCCAGGAGTGCTTAGCGATTGTTATGATTCTATTAACGGTTACAGTGTCGCCACTTGCGCCGTCAAGAGCTTGTGATGGACGGCCGAGTTGTTGTGCGGCCACTCCACTCGGGGACCGCTGGCCGAGGGGTCAAGATGGGGCTGGCAACACTTGCCCTGTGGGGCCGTCCAGCGCCACCATGAATATGATAATTTAGGGCCAACACTACACCTCTCTCGCCAACAAGGAGGAGAGGCTTGTGTTCTTGTTCATTCTGATTCCTGCTAACGAAGAAGCCATGATACCAGGAGGCACGTTACCTGGAGGAGGAGGGGGAGAGGGGGAGGGAGAGGAGGAGGAGAAGGAGGAGAAGGAGGAGGAGGAGGAGGAGGAGGAGGAGGAGGAAAAGGGGGAGGGGGAGGGGGAGGGATGGGGGTGGGGAGAGAGGAAGAGGGGGGAGGGGAGGGGAGGAGAGGGGGAGGAAGAAGAAGAAGGAAAAGAAAAGAAAAAGGGGAGGAAAAAGAAGAAGAGGAAGGAGAGGAAGAGGAAACCGCCGCCGTGGTCTAGGAGGGAGGAAGGGGGGTGGGAGCATGGAGTAGGGGAGGGGGGAGCCAGGGCGGGATTGCTCTTTCTTAAAAGACCGAGCTTCGTTATGTTTAGAGAACAGAAGAGAAACAGGGAGGGTTTTGTTGTGTGCACTAAGGCAACGCTTAGATGAATGGAGAACTTTGTGTGCAATTTGAATTATGGAGAGTAAAATCTCAACCTTGATTATTATGCAAATTAGTACAGCAACAACAGAAAACGGCACCTTGTTCAGATAATGAGCCAAGGCCTCAGATACAGATAATCGCCCCCCATTCTATATAACTAATAATGTTGCCCCATGCCCCATGGTAGCACTCGGGGCTTAGGAGGTCCGAGGGGAGGAGAGGGGGGGAGGGGTGTGCGCTGGGCAGCTCCGCCGGCCCTCCGAAGCCACCTGGCCGTGAGCTGTGTTATGGTACATTAAACACCTCCACGCCGGCCCTGGAAGATACATGCGCCAGGTATGCCGAGCTGGGCTAGATAAGTGTTAGCGGCGCGCGACATGCGAAAGGTTTAAATACCTATCAAACGGCCACTTAGTATCCTGCATACCACCAGGACGGTCCACGCGCCGGTGCTACGCCAGGATGGAGAGGGAGAGGGAGAGGGAGAGAGGGAGAGAGGGAGCGGAAGAGGGAGAGAGAGGGAGCGGAAGAGGGAGAGAGAGGGAGCGGAAGAGGGAGAGAGAAGGAGAGGGAGAGGGAGAGGGAGAGAGAAGGAGAGGGAGAGGGAGAGGGAGAGAGAAGGAGAGGGAGAGGGAGAGAGAGAGAGAGGAGAGGAGAGAGGGAGAGGGAGAGAGAGAGGGAGAGAGAGAGGGAGGAGAGGGAGAGGGAGAGGGAAAGAGGAAAGAGAGAGAGAGAGAGAGAGAGAGAGAGAGAGAGAGAGAGAGAGAGAGAGAGAGAGAGAGAGAGAGAGAGAGAGAGAGAGACTGACTGACTGAGACTAGTGAGAGTGATATGTGTGTATGTGAGTTGAAATTGAGATAGAGAAAGAGAAGAAGGAGAAGGAAAGAGAGAGAGGGGGAGTTGGCAGGCGGAACGTAGACTGCGCGATGTGAACGTTAAGCATTTGTCTGGTATTTAAACAAGTCCGGATAAACATGTTCTCTCCTTTCGGAAAGACGAGCGATTGCTGGAATGTATATTTCCGATGAAAGGAATCCGATTTTTTCTCACCGAAGAGGAATTTCTGTGCATGCTGTCGCCCGCGCAGACATGGATTGTAACTCATTCCGATGCGGGGCTGTAGCGTATGGTCCGCCCGCAGCACCAGGGGGCCGGGGCGGGTGGGGGCCTGGAGGATGTGGAGGGAGGGGGGGTAGGTCGGTGGAGGAGGAGGGAGGAGGGAAGAGGAAGGTCAAAGGAGAAGGAAGAAGGAGGCAGGGGGAAAGGAGGGACAAGGTAGGAGGAGAGAAGGAGGGGGAAAGGATAGAGGAGGGAGGAAGGGCGAGAAGGAGTGAGAAGAAGGGAGGGCGTTGCGCTGCACGGCAGGGAACGGGGCAAGGGAGGATCACGAACACATAGCTGAGGGCGCTAAACTTCATGTCGACGCGGGACCTACAAGCTGCCTGTAATATTTTGAATGTGCGAGCCGCGCCGCCATCTCACCTGGAGTGCCCAGAATGCTGCCCTCCAGCTTTTTGTCGGCGGTGGGCGACGCCGCTAACGATCCCGCCATCATTGCCAGTACGCACACACTCACACGTCCGCACACGCTCTCGCGCTCCGTGCCGACTCGCCCCGACTCACCCTGACTCATCCCTCGTCCATAGCGTTTTATGGCATCCCCGTCGCCGCCTCGAGGGTCGTACATAATCACGCTTATCGTTTATCGGCGACTAATGAGTCCGGCATCTGCGCGCCGCCGACCCCAGGGGCCGGGCGAGCAGGTAGCGAGCGTCGGATGTTGGTATTTGCCTCGGAATCTGCCTCATCATCGGTGCTTGTTACGGCCCGGCGTGGCCCGTGTCTGTCGCGGGCCGTGCAGTATATGCGTGTCGGGCTAATAATTCTGTCACACTGCTGCGCAGGGATGATTATGGCACTAAATGTGTTGTAAACAGACAACCTACCCCCCACCCCCACCCCCTCATCTGTAGTATAAGAGTTGGGCTGGTGGTGGTGGTGGGGGATGGGGGGAGGGGGTGTACAACACAGCGTCTTCCTGAATGCCGTAAAAATCGCCTTCGGATTAAGATACGAGGTGTGATATCCTGTGGCACGATGAAAGAACGCGGCAGTTATTTCCCTTGTTCTGTGTCGCAACTCTGTCTGTCATTATTTCGTTAGTTACTCCGAAACTTTAAAGTGTTTAAGCGGCGGTTCTCTCTGATGATTGAGTAATGATCATATTATGGGTAATCAAAAATAATTTGAATTGCTGGGCTTTGCTCTTAATATACATGTCTGACAGTACATTACGAGGTCGTGAGCAGTAGACACGCACACCGTCACCGTGTAATGAAGTACAGGAGGAACGAGCCATGAGTAGTAATGAGAGCACGCGGCAGCAGCAGGTGGCAGTCCGGACACCGTCGTCGCCCCTTCGCCCCGCTTCTGACGCCATTAGGACTCGTACCTGCCGACGCAAGCTCTCCTTTATCAAAATATTAGTGTCGAGATGTCTTCCAGGGATTTTTACACAGCTACAGGGGCTAGGGGATGTCAGGGGCAGCGGCAGAGAACATGCTACTAGCACCGCCAGCGACGTGTCTCAGATAGTCCGGCTCGTAAATAAGATTGTGGGGCCAGGACGCTTGCTGGACACAGGGAGGGGGAGGGGGATAGAGACAGGGAGGGGGAGAGGGATAGGGTTAGGGAGAGGGAGAGGAAGAGGAAGAGAAACACAGATGGGGGAGAGGAAAACGAAGGGAGGGTGGGATGAATGGATGGAGAGGGATGTGTAAAAGAGTGGATGTAATACAGAATGGGGCACAAAGGTAGATAGTCAGTGAGTAATATAGGGAAAGAAACAAAAACAGAAATAAAGTAGGTAGATGAAGAAGTGGATATAAAACATTTAGAATGATATTGTACATTGAATGGGAATTATGATATTGCGAAGTAAACATGCGGAGTATTTGAAGTAATCTTGTGTTTGACGTGTTCAGATACAAATGCAATTATATCTAAAATTCGTAAAAGAAATGACGAATAAAAAGAGCAAACATATCGATATATAGGTGTCCTGATGGGAAGTTTTACTCCTAAGTATGGACCAGGAATGTAAATATCTTCACGAGAAAAAGTATA
>NW_028234420.1:12363925-12366425 GCF_977035675.1 Penaeus japonicus
CACACACAATATATATATATATATATATATATATATATATATTTATTTATTTATATATATATATATATATATATAGTGTGTGTGCGTGTGTGTGTGTGTGTGTGTGTGTGTCTGACCCCGTGTTTGTATGTGTAAGAGTAAATGCCTAAATGTGTAAGAGTAAATGCCTAAAGGAAAGGCATACATGTTCGTATTTTTGTGACGATTTTTTTTCTTCAAAACTAAAGTGAATAAACACATTTTTTCTGCCTTTGTTTATCATTTCGTTTTTATCCTCATTTTTAGTTTAGCAGCTCTGTTCTCGTAATTCTGCACTCACTTTTTTTTGCTGAGGACTTGTCACGTTTTATATTTTTAAGGACATTTTATTTTCGTGTTCCTTGAGTTGCGGTTCAGGACTTAAGCAGGAAGCAGCGGGAATAATAGAGGAGGCGTTTTTCCTCCAATTCATTTTCTTGTGTTATAATATATATATATATATATATATATATATATATATATATATATATATATATATATATAATGTGTGTGTATGTATGTATGTGTGCGCACACGCATATACATACACAGTTTGCGTATACGTATAGTATAATTAAGTTAACATAGTTTTGGATTAAAGTGTATAATCATTTTGATTAGTACCTATGATATATACGCATATAAAATTACCGTTTAATAATATGTTAAAGAAGTAAATGGGTCATTTGGGAACACGCCAATGAGAGAGAAGAGTGAATGGGTACATGTGGAGGGGTAGGGGTTGGGGGGGGGGGGCGAGGAGACCGAGGAGACCTTCATGGCGCCCCATAAGGCCAAGTCGACCCGCGAGCCACGTGGGAGTGCCATCGGTTGTGCCTTACTCTTGTGCCCGTCTCCCACGTCATGTCCATGCACCATGCCCGCCCCTCTCTTACTGCTCCCTTTCACCATACGACGTCGTTTTCTCTGTCGGTGAAAAATGAACTGGAACTTCTTCCTCTTCTTCTTCTCCTCCTTCTCCTTCTCCTTTTCCTCCTCGTCCTCCTCCTCCTTCTCCTCGTCCTCCTCCTCCTCCTCTTCTTCTTCCTCCCCCCCTCCTCCTCCTCCTCCTCCTCCTCCTCCTCCTCCTCCTCCTCCTCCTCCTCCTCCTCCTCCTCCTCCTCCTCCTCCATATTCCCGTGGAGGAGGCATGAGTAAGGGCATCACCGTAAGGGCAACGGGTAGCGGGAGAGAGGAAAAGCTTGTAGGAGGCGTGCGGGTATACGAGGGCAAGCAGCCAGACCGAATGAAGTTGTAAGGACAGCAAAGTGTGAGGTGTGAGTGCAGTGTAAGGCAGGAGGGGCGAGGGTAGCGAGGGACAGTGCACGTTTCACGAGCCTTCCTCATGTGGCAGCGAGTGTCAAGTGTACTAACTAATCACGCGCCTCCGATTCCCCTCTCCCGGAACTGGTTTCTGCTTAACCTCTCGAGGTGAGAATTTCGTTCGCTTGTGAGACGTCCCTCGCTCAAGAAACGTGCCGGGTCGCGTTCTTCTGTTTTCCTCGTCTCTCGGGCCTCTTTCTCATTTCCGTGTGCGAGAGCATGGGCGTGTATGGGCGTACGAAAGGCGGTGATGGAGAAATGATGATGATGATGGGGACGGGCGGCGCGCGGGGTATGGGACGCGGGCTGCGGCGAGAGAGTGCTGCCGGGTGCTCGGGGCGACTCTCAAATATCAGCGGGTGCGGGACCCCAGCCTCAATGCTCCGCTGGAATGTCGCACCCCGACTGCACACACTCCCTATTGTGACGTAACTATTCTATATTACCCCTCCCCCCTGCCCCTCTCTTTTCAGCCCCCTTTTCCCCTTTCATCCGATAATTAAATAAACGTATATCTCTCACTGCGGAAATGTAGTGAGGAACGATTTCGTCCAGGAGGCGAGGTGGGTCGAGCGTGGTGCCTTTTCGCAAGTGTACGTGAGTGCATGGCTGAGAGAAGATGTAGACGGAGTTCTTGCCTTTAGTTAGGTGAATGAAAAGAGGATATATCCTATATCATCTTTACGCCATACCATTCATTAAACACACACCTTTCACGAGTTCGAGTATAGCAGTATGCTAGAGCCCATTCATTCCTTGGCATTGAAATGGACGTGAAAGTAGATGCCCAAGAAATTGCCTAGGAGCGACCTGTTATGCATTCATAGACGCTCACTTGGGTACACGTTCCCAAGGTACAAGAGGAGGGGGAGGAGAAGGTGTAGAGCCAGACAAGCACTTGAACCCCCTCCCCCCACCCCTCCGTCTCCTCCTCCTCCTCCTCCTCCCGAAGAGTAACCCCGAACCCGACGAAGGGCGGGCAGATGGCACCCTAGACTTGCCCGGGACACCCGCACCCGCCATGTACCCGCGCGCTGCTGTCACCCGAAGCTCGATATAATCCACGCCAAGGCCTTGTTCCTTCAATAAAATAGCCAGTAGGTATATAAAACCGGGATTTCGAGGAACAAATGCATTGAGACGAGAGTCGGGGAGTGGG
>NW_028234420.1:12371425-12396425 GCF_977035675.1 Penaeus japonicus
CATTAATAGGTAGGATGAGAGCAGGTGTTGTTCCCGGCCGTTGAGTGGTGTTTAGGAATCCCGTGCTTGGGTCATGAGGGAGCCGACGGTGTACACAATCTGGAGGCTGGCCGGCCTGGAATGAAAAGTAAATAAGGGCCCCAAGCACGGTTTTCTTAAAGAGAATAGAGCAAGCCAAGATAATTCTGAGTTCACTGGTATGGACGGGTGTGCGTGCGGGTGTGGGTTCCGGGTGTGTTTTAGTGTGTGTGTTTGTGTTTAAGTGCGTGTGTTTGAATGTGAAGGTATGTATACGTTTGCATGTTTCTTTTGGTGTATATGTGTATACCTTTCATTGCACGTATGCGTTGCCGTTGACTGTCTCTGTGTCTGTACGTGCGTGTCCGCATGTACTTGGGTTATTTTTATGCTCTTATCTTGTAGAAAGTGTATTCCTCCCTTCCTTGGCCTCGGAGGCGCTCTTCAGGTCCCGGCCGCTTATGACACTTTGGAGTTGGAGATCCTTCGAAGAGATTACGGAACTTAGCAAATGGATTTGCTGTTTCACCTCCTGGCGAACATCCCAAAGTTCATTTAAGATTTCGCTGGTCAATATATATTTACATAAAAAGCACCACTATCTAGAAAGGAAGACATTAGGCGGAATGTAAGGTTAGGGACCAAGTCGTACCCGATGGCTGCACCAAACAGATGGGCAGCCGGGCAGCCATAGCGTCTACACTCACTATGTCGGCCTTCCCTAGGGGGGTAAATTAGCCCCAGAATTAGATCCTCTATTTTGGCAAATAAATCTACTTTTTGTATTAATTATGGTTATAAAAGATGCTCTCAGAGGACTAAAGAATGTCCTCACGATACCCAGTTTTGCACAGGGAAGCCGAGTGTGATGCCAGAGCAGGGGATTGGGACGAGGATGCAGCAGGTTGGCTGTATCCGACAGCTACGGCGGGGTTTACATTAGAGTGAGCATGATTTCTTAAAGTGCCACTGTTCCCAGATGATGGATAGGAATGCGGTGTGCGTGGTGGGCTACCGTCCTTGGGGCAGGTGGCTAGAGGGCCGTGTTTAGCGTCCGTGGGAGGGGGTGGAGGGGGAGCACGGCCCGAGAGGGGAAGCACCTCCTTAAACCCCACCTTCTCCCGCTCTCGACGTTGCTTCGCGCGTAAGAAAACTACTCATCTGAACTCCTCCATTCGGAGCTTCACTTTTGGTAAGACAATCATGATCCCGCGACGCATTCCGCCAAGGTGAGGTCAGAGCCCCGAGGGGAAAAAGTAGTTGCGTCGGCGGCGATGGGAACGGATTGTCCCTGGGACGCATTTTGACAAGCCGGGGCCAGAGGGGTCAAGTGGCCCAAGGAACAGAACCTAGTTATGGCACCTGCAAGTCGTGCAGGGGCGGATTCCAAGAGGCCCGGGATGCATGCAACATTCGTCTTTGTTTTGACGACGATGTCAATTACAGCGTAGGTCGGGTGGTAGGTAACACAAGGGTTCGTTCACAAGTCGCGGATTGCCATTGTTAAATGGCGGTGTCGAGGAGGCCGGGGACCGTCGCCATGTGACCTGTATACCAAATTGTTTATTTATTTGCTTTGGTGTGAATACCGATGACTCTCCGCGAGTTGAAATTCTGCGTCAGTTGGCTCGAGCAGCATTATGAAACAGAGATTAATTACTGGCGCAGCAGCCGGACGCAGAAGCCATCATTTCTGCGAGACTAAACCCATAAGGAATTTGGCGCTTTGTGCAGGTGTCTTCATAGTTCAGGTTTTGATCTCTTTGTGTGGGAGTCCGTGCAAGGATCCTCAAGGGTGGGGGGCAGGGAAGGGTGCAAGTGTGCAAGGGTGATCGGGTAGAGGTAAATGCAGTTGGGTAGCGGGGTGATAGGAAGGGTGCTAGGCTGATGGGGTGAATTGGAGGATAATGGATGGAGGGACGGGAATGGGAAGGAGAGTGAGTGGAAGGGTGACAGGGTGTGGAGGGGTCGCCGCGATAACAAGCAGAGAAAGGAGAAAGAAAAGGCGACGAGATAGGCATATCACTGAATGACATTAGTCGAATAGTATGAACACCGCTTAGGGTGACAGTCCATTTACTGATATATTTACATCGTTTGCCAAAGTATTGATAAACAACATGGTTGACAGGGGTCGTTGCCGCTGCCGTTGTTAGAGGTTGTTAGTGTTTGCCAACATCCGTGACGACTGAGAGGGCGGCCGAAGACCATCCCCCTCAAAAAAAGAAAGAAAAAAAAAAGCGCACTTGCATCCTTATCATCGCCGCTGTTTCAATCCGAGTTGTCAGCGAGATGTATGTGTTTTTCCGTTGTTATATAGTGTTCATCCGGGTAAAGATATGTTACTGACAATCATATTTGGGCAAAAGCCATAATTATCCCACCAATGTGTTTTTTCTTTTTTCGCAAGTGGTGGTGAGGGTCGGTGTGTGTCGGCGGCGGCACAGCTAATATCACCGTGTGTCGCCCTCCACACGATCCTCTGTGATTGTAGCTGTCCGAACGCAAGTTTTTGTGGCTCGCTGGGACGGCGAGCTGGCCTGGCTCTGCTCCATCCTGCACGCCTGTCGATGTATCGCTGGCGTTGCCTGTGATCTCGTTAACTTGTCTGTGTTGATGGAGCGGATGGCACAAATTGCAGCTGCAATAGCCCCGTGCCCTGTAATCTGTGCCCGGCCCTTGTATCAGACGCAGCCAGAGTCGTGAGCCGCTTCCGAATTTCTCGCCACTTTTCCCAATGTTTCGGACGAAGATGGAGGCTGATATCTTACCCCGAGAGGCGGTGTAGTTGGTGCCAGGTGTGTAGAGTGGGGGGCGGGGCCCAGGACCCCCGCGACCCCCACAGAGGGTCACCAGACTCCGCCCTGATGCAGTCGTCACCGGCAAGGGGGTGGCAGAAAGCAGGCGATTCGGCGGAACACTCGGAAGACTCCGGCGCGACCACCTCGGTCCCGCCTTTTGACAGCCTGATTGCCGCCTGTTACCCGGCTGAGATACGAGATACAGTATCAGCATTATCCTGAGATGTAAGATCAACACTCCACCATCAGCGCCGCTGGCCCTTCGCCATGACGATCTCGAGAACCCGAGTGTGCCCCTCATCTGTCAGGGTTTTTACGGGCGCCAATATTACATCTCCGGCACGGCATCCTCGTAGTTATCATCAGACTGAGACCCTCTCTCGCGGGCTCGGGTCCGCCCACACCTCCGCGCTCACTCGAACGTCCGCCAAATGAAGGAGGAATTTCCTTTGTGGCTCGATGCTGGTTTATCGCTTCACTACAGTCCATTCAGTCAATTGAATATGCTAAACCTCGGGGGTCGCGTCTTGACAAAAATACCCGAGGCCGATTCACGCGAGACGAGATGTGGAAAATATCAAATCACTATGAAACTGGAGAAGGGTAAAATCGTGTTGATGAATGGCCTCATAAAGTAGCGGGCGGCAGTCTTCTCCTCACCTTATTGCTAGACTGTAATCGACCGTGTAAAAGGTTGTTTTCCCAACGCCCTTGTAAAGGAGGACTCGCTGGATTTCACGGCGAGTTTAACCAAGTCCCCCGTCAGAAGAAAACGTGTTGACGGTGCGAGGGAAAAAAGGCACCTAGCCCGTCACGGTAGACTGGGGGAGTGCAAGTTAGCACTGTTCGATAAAGTTGTTCGGAGGTAATAGCTGTGGTAACGCTCCTCAGGTTGCCGCTGCAAAGTGTTACATATTGCGAGACTTTCCAGCCCTGCCGTTATGCTGAGAGAGAGGGAGAGAGAGAGAGAGAGAGAGAGAGAGAGAGAGAGAGAGAGAGAGAGAGAGAGAGAGAGAGAGAGCTCATGATACGATGCGATTGCGGGGGAAAGGGGTGGGGGCGGAGCTAATTTATCTCCCGTTTTTTGACTTGGGTAAAAAATTGGACGTCGGTAACTCAAGGAGGTCCTGGCAATTCATCTCGGAACTTGTGGAGCGTCATCATCAAAGCCATCATCGGAATGAGTTAAGAGTAATATACACTGACCCAACGGCTTGCACTCCACGCTCAAGGTCGAGCCGGTTTTTCGAGTATGAGAGAGTTACGTTGATGGGGACGATTTATTATCAAATGGTGGATTACTTTTTTTTTCTCTCTCTCTCACATTTCTGAAATCCCGGGGCCATTCGCTTCTCTAGGCCTGTCACGGGGGCTAACATGTTTAGATAAGTTTGATGTCAATTATTCCGTCTTTGACTTGTGGTGTTTCTTCCGCTTTTTATTCCGCCCGAATTGCCTAACAGCAAATGCATCCCAAAAATCGGCTGTCACTGAGGAGAGGAAATCTCATCTCTGTGCCGCGCTCCCCTCCTTCATACTTTGCCATGATTAAAATCACACCTGCCATCTCTTTCTCTCTCCTCCACTAATTCCCCGTTCTCTTGTACTCCTCCCCTTCCCCTCTTTCGCTTTCTCCTTTTTCATGGTTCTACAATTTCATTTCACCAATTTTCTTCTTCTCTCCAACCCTCCCCTCCCCCAGTAGACAGAGTCCTCCCTCCTCTTCTTCCTTTTCCCCCCATCCTCCACCTTTCCCCTCTTCCTCCTTCCTCTTCTCCTTCCCCTTTCCCCTCCCTTTACCCCTCTCCCTCTGCCCCAATAAGACATCTAATCGCCGGAACTCGTGTCTTGTTTAAGCCCCATAAATCCACACGAGTTGTACCGTGTTTATAAGCAGTGTCAGGTTGTCTGGGCGGCCGTAAACAGTGCGGGTGTGGTGGAAGGTAACATGGCCTGCCCCTTGTGTCTGGTTGGACGTTACAGTTGTTACGGTTGTTGTGACGGCTGTTCGTGATGTGCTTTCTCTCTCTCTCTCTCTCTCTCTCTCTATATATATATATATAGATAGATAGATAGATAGATAGATAGATAGATAGATATTTCTCTATTTCTCTTTCTCTTTCTTCTATTTCTCTCTCTCTTTCTTTCTCTTTCTCTTTTCAATATATATATAAATATATATATATATTTTTATATATATATATATATATATATATATATATATATATATCTATATATATTGTACATCCATTTCTTTACTTGTATATATATACATGCACAGACACACACACACACACACACACACACACACACACACACACACACAGAGAGAGAGAGAGAGAGAGAGAGAGAGAGAGAGAGAGAGAGAGAGAGAGAGAGAGAGAGAGAGAGAGTCACACAGTAGAAGTTAAAAAAATCTGCTTTGTTGTCCCACCCACTTTCTCATTTTCATCCAGAGCTAATAATATCAATGGGCGTTAAATCCAAACTTCCAGATGATTGTCGTCATATTTGCTTCTTGTTCTTCTTTTCTTCCTTTTTGAAAAATCTGACTCGAAACTTATCACTGACTCTGAATAGGAAAGCTTTGCAGCGCCGTCAAGACGTTTAGGGAACATCCAATCAATTTTGCAGGTAACACTGTCGAGTCTCGAGCGGTTTGTGCTTTTTAGTAGCGCAAACCTTTCTTAGAGCCTACGTCCTTAGCGATTATCCGCTTAGAGATTAGCGATTTAAAGGTCAAACCCTTATAAAGACCACTAATAGCTGTGCCCCAACTGTACTTAAGCCCAGATAAACCCTTGCGTAAACCCCGGAGCTGCATTTCGCATCGGAAATGTTGCGCTGTGAAGGAGCTCAACGGGACGAGGAATCGGAGCTTCGAAACGAATGTCGAGATTGGTGCAGGCCTCGACAGGGATGGCCTTTTACTGATTGTGATTATTGTTGTTATTATCATTATTAGTATTGTTATTTTATTATTATTGTTTATTTTTATTCGGTGATTTATTTACTCATTGGTGAGTGTATTTTGCAAGGGTAGCGGGTAGGTGCCATGAATCGAAATTTAATTTGAATGGTTTTATTTTCATTGTTACTGGGTCTCGCACGTGGAAATGAATAGATATCCTTTGTACACATTCTAGTACTGCAGGTGTCAGTCGCATTCATGATCTGCTAAGTATAATGATTTCCAAAGATTCGGGAAATATCTCCAGGAAAGAAAAGAGCCCCAGACTCTTCCTTAAGAAGACGGTCTTGATGACAGCACAATTACACCCCTTTACACTCCTCTCATTTTTGAGCAGCATCGCACCGGCGTCTTCATCTCCATCCGCCGTCCGACCCAAAGAAATCGGCCAAAGGAAATTAGAAATAGAGAAAAGTTAATTGTATCTCCGGAGCCGAAGGTGGCGCCGAAGGCAGACCCGGACGATGCCCGAAGCGCCTCGATGAAAAGCGGGGAGAGCGAGGGCGGTGCTGCAACGGCGTGTCCCGCACCTGTGATGTGCTGCACGTTGCGTTCGTGGTAGACGTTCAGACGGACAGACGGACAGATACACGCAAGGTACTGCACGTCACAAACAAACTTAGGAGGTCGCTTGCATTCACACACACGCACATTCAAAATCACACCACACTCACACACACACACACACACACACACACACACACACACACACACACACACACACACACACACACACACACACACACACACACACACACACACACACACACACCACAAGTACCTCCACCCCACCCCACCCGACACACAGTATACATATTATACCTACAAATATACATATATATGTTCTCCTCTTGCCCCCTCCCCCCCCCCCAAGCGAGGAGCAAGTCTTGCCTGATACATATCTCCGTCTCATCAGCCGAAAGACGTGAGGAAGAAGGAGGAACTGCGCCTTCTAAGTCGCGACTTCCCAACCCGCTGAATGAATACTCGCTCGTTCGCCGTCCGCCTGGCGAGATGATTATCGTATTACTAGCTGATGAAATTGTCTTTTTTTTATTATTATCATTATTTTTGTTATTATTGATAGTATTTATAATATTATTGTTTGATGATATTTATAATATTATTGTTGTTATTGTTTGTTATTATTATCAGTATTTTTATACTATTACTTATCATCATTTATGATATCATCATCATCATCAATATTGCTAATACTATCGCTATTGCTATTTTTATTATTAGGAGGAAAAGTAGGCACTCGGGAAGGATGGCGCGTTAAGAGAAGGGGGGAAGGGGTTGGAGGGAAAGGTGTAGGGGAAGCCTGGGTTGTACAGCATGTCACCTTCTAAATTATGGAAATTCACAACTGGAAAAGACTAACTTTACTGTCATGTTGTAAAAAGAAAATCATGATGGACTGGGTTATTCATTTGTAAACTTTTGTGAATGGAAATAAATCGTAGAGCGGGCCTGGTGTCTGATTTCCAAGGGATATCGCGCAGGAGAGATTGCATATAAAGTCTTCATCATTTGCTGTTATGTAGAAGATGGACATGTGCACAGCGGCTGTGCTTAGCGTTAAGCCGACTCGCAATAACAGTGATTATTGGTCGATTTGTGATTCGTAATGGAGGACCATTTGTATCTGTTTGGTGCAGCATTTGCATCAGTTGTTTACCTAAAGTTATATCTTGCATCAGCGCTATCGTGTAATTCTCTTGGTATATCCCTACTAGGTTGCTTTTGTATGCTGATAAAGCGGCTCGCTCCTCGTGGCGGAAATGGTCTCTTTGTTGCAGACGCATTTAGCTGCGTTCTCGATATTACATTTTCCTCGGTTCAGCGTGTGTGCAAGATGAAATTTTGTTCGCGGAGGTTGCACGTTGCAGCGGCCTTTGCTCGGAGGGTCGTGTTATATGTAGCAGCGCGCCGTGCCCTCGGGAGGACGCGCGGCGCGGGTTGCAGGATAGGAAGAAATGGTTCTAGATATTGAATAACACTGGCCTAATTACAGTGTGTAATTTGTGTTTCCTGGATCCTCCTGCAGGGAACTTCCATGATTGGCCCCTCAAACAAGGCCACTTAAGCGAGTCACAAAAAGGGAGCGTAATTTGCATATCCTAATTCTCATTCTAAGGTATAATTTTTAGTGTCGATCTCCTCGAATGATATTGCATCTATTGTTGTTTTTGACGTTCGTTTTGCCTGCGTTCTTGGGCGATTGGGGAAGGGAGAGAGAGAGAGAGAGAGAGAGAGAGAGAGAGAGAGAGAGAGAGAGAGAGAGAGAGAGAGAGAGAGAGAGAGAGAGAGAGAGAGAAAGGAGGAGGGTGATGACGTGCGTCGTAAATAATGGCATAAGTGGTCCGTATTTACAACTGCTGATGTTCTGTGTAAATTTCTTCACTTAGCACCCCGAGACTCGCACTTAAATAAAAGCATAAAAGGTGCGATTTACATATCCTGATCCTGAGTGTAAAGCCGATTATTAAGTATTCAAACAATCCCACGTAAATAACACCGTAAAAAAAGCCCATCATTTGCATACCCTGATCATGTGTGTAAAGTCGTTAGCTCCGGGGACCCGACTCGCCCGCCACCGCCGCCGCCCGACTGACCGCGGCCGCTATGCCCCACAGCCGTCGGTTGGCAGGTCGGGCGGCGGGGGTTGTCGGGGCAGCGAAAGATTGAGGATGTTTTGTTAATGTGTAAACGGCTCCACACCACCTCTTACCCAAGTACAACACTCCTACCCAGCCGTCCGACCCCTCGCACACACGCCATTGTAAGTCAATTGCTAATGACACCTTGCACAGTGCCAAATTGCAGGTGGTGCAGGCCAAGAGTTTGCATAATTGAGGTGAGGGGGCGAAGGAGTGGTGCGAGCCGGGCCGGATGGTCGTTGTTCTGGCGTTGGTTAAGGTGCGCGTCAACCATGTGACGGGGCGGTCCTTTGCCCCCGGCCCTGCCTGCACCGCACTACTCCTCTGCCCTGCATGCACCATTTTACTCCCCTCGCCTGCTTACACTATTCCACCCCCCCACCCCCTCCCTCCATCCACTCCCTCCACACACACCAACCTCTCCCGCTGGCCTGCTTGCACCTTCACTCGCCCTCCCCTGGCCTGCTTGCACCTTCACTCGCCCTCCCCTGGCCTGCTTGCACCACACTCCTCTCCCTCCTCGGGTCTCCCTGCGCCGCACGCCCTCCTGAAGGGAATAACTCCATTTCATACACTCCTCAGGCCCTTTCTCTCTTTTATCAGCCCTATCTTCCTCCTCCACGGTACTCCCTCAAACTACTCTCCACTCGTTTCCGTTCTCGCATAATGAATCCCTTCGCTCTCTCTCTCTCCTCCCCTCCCCTCCCCTCCCCTCCCCTCCCCTCCCCTTATCCCCCTCCCTCTCTCTACACCCCCCATCCCTCTCCCCCGTCCCCGCCATTCCCTCAGGAGTAGTCGCGAACGACGACTCGCAAGTAATCCCTCGTGTCACAAGACGACGGGTCGTTCTCACGCGGGCCTCTCTGTTGTCAGTCAACGCAACACGATGCAAGGTGCTCTGTCGTTGATTTGCCTGTTATTTGTTCTTGTGTTCATATTCTCCTCTGCTCTCCTTTTCATTTGTCGGAACGGATGATGATGTGTTGGCTTTATAAAAAGAAATATGAGTATATATGTTTATATATGTTTTTCAACCGTGTGCGTGTTCCCTGCTTGTAAGCAATTACAGATATACTTTTGTAGTTAATTGTCTTTTTCCTTATTTGCAGGTAAGATGATCCTGCGTCTCTCCTCGGGCTGTGCAAGGTCAGGCAGAAGGTCAGTAAGGTCGTAGCTGTCTCACCAGGGTCTCCACGCTAAGGATGTATACAACTTTATATGACCTTTCCGCCGCTGGGAACTTTGCGGGATGTTGATCTTACGGTACCTTGAAGGACCCCCCCTCGTCCTCCCTCAGCCCCCACCCCCCCACCCCCACATACATCTCTCCTTGTCTCAATGGAGTCTACTGTTTTTTTTTCCAGCCAGATCTTCCTTCGGCTCTCGTCTTTCCTTATGTTTTCCCTGTTATCATTTTATCCCTTTTAAACTCTCGCTTCCTCTTTCCCAAAGTTAAACATTCATTCATTTTTATGGACCTCTCTCTCTTTCTCTCTCTCTCTCTCTCTCTCTCTCTCTCTCTCTCTCTCTCTCTCTCTCTCTCTCTCTCTCTCTCTCTCTCTCTCTCTCTCCCCTCCTCTCCTCCCTCCCTCCCTCCCTCCCTCCCTCCCTCCTTCCCTCCTTCCCTCCCTCCCTCTCTCTCCCTCTCCCTCTCCCTCTCCCTCTCCCTCCCTCCTATCCTCTCACCTTCTGTGTCCCCTCCCCTTCCCCCCTTACACCCATGCCCCCTTCCCCATTGTACCCTCTCCCTACCCCCTTAAGCTCATCTTGCACCTTGTTGGGACGTCAAATGGTCAAAAATGCAGAGTCATTCGGGGTAATGATTAGTAAGTGTAACATTTAGGCATCTCGGCCGTGTTACATTTTGTTTTTCTTTCTTTTTAGTTGGGGGGGGGGGGCATTATGAGCTTGATTTATTACGTGCAAGATTTCTTTTTGTTGTGCTGCAACTCGTCTCTCTCGGTTTTTTTAGTTTTTGTTTTTGTTTTTGTTTTTTTATTTTTGTTTTCGTCTTCATGTCTTGTCTTCGGGTGTATTTATGTGTGGGAAGACGGGGAGATTTAAAGTCAATGTTGTGTTCTTGTTTGTATGATTGTATATGCAAGAGTTTTTATTTGTCTGTGTGTTTGTTTGGTTGAGTGTTTTGCATCGAATATTCGTTGTCTCAGCCTTTAGTCCAGCCGTGCCATTAAGAACAAGTTCGTTCTCGTATAAGAAATTTGGTTCTGGCGCTTCTTTGTCTTCCTCGCCTGTGCGCTGCAACAGCACGCCCAGACTGGCTTGCACGTTAACAGCGCCTCACACGCCCACGCTGGCACGTACGTCTATACGAGCACGTATGCCGTGTAAATAGAGTATTGGGCGGGCAGGTCCCAGGTAGCAGCTGCAGGACCAGTCTTGCAATATTGATTGATTGCCGCGGAACGAGCGAATTGCGTGGCCCCGTGAACGCAAAGCTCTCATTTAACAATAACGTTCTGCAATTAGTAAAGTGACATATTTGTGGCCATGGCCGTCCCCAGCTGGAATGGCGCTATGGCAGGGGAAGGAGGGCGGGAATGGAATGGCAGTGGAGGGGGAGGGCCGGGAAAAGAGGTTCTTGTCTTGAATATCATCTGGGTGCTGGAGGGCCTCGGTGGACGCGGCGGGAATGGGTTGGAGGGAGGAAGAGGGCCGCCCGGGCACACGACGGCGGCCCTGAGGCTGTGGAACTTAGGATTGTTGAAAAGGTGCAAATTCTAGCCCTTAGGGTCGATAAATCGAAGGCGTGTGGAATCTGCACCTGAATCACCCATGCTTCGCGTGGCTAAAGTACTTCTTTCGAAAAGAATTTATCGAAGGGCGAGCGAATGAGATTAATTCACGAATAATCAAAGATTTAGCGGGCTCAGGACAGATCGGGCCGATGATAACTGAAGATTCGCGGGGGATTATCCCGAGATTAGACAAAGCTCGAAGAAGAGAGAAGCAGCGGGACAGCTGGTGGCGGTGCTTCGAAGGGGGGGAGGGGGGCTGCAACGCGTAACAAACAGACCAGGTCACCACCAGCTTTCCTGTGAAGAGACGCGGGGGCAGGGGTTGGGCTGGGGGTTGGGGGCCCAGGGGGCGAAGAGGGAGAGAAGGAGGAGGTGGGGAGAGGGGAGAGGAGAAGGAGAACGGGGAAGGGGAGTTTGAGGGGAGGAGGACCGAGAGGGGGAGAGGATAATGGAGGAGAACGAGGGAAAGGAGAGGTGGAAGAAGAGGAATAAAGGAAGGAAGAAAGAGAGGGGAGGAAGAGGGGATTGGGGATGAGGGCGGGCGGGGAGGGGTGTATGAATGACTGGGATCGCGGCGCTGGGATCCTCCTTCAAGACATTGTTGACTTCGGCAGTTTGCTGACATTCCACTCCATGTAGACGAATGGAAGACGGGGTTTATATTGTTGTAAATTATGTTGTTGTTTTTTTTACAAGTTGCTCTTCTTCAAATACTAGAACATTTTACCAGTGGAAAGGAATCCACTGTTGTTTAAAGACTCGTTCTGAACTCTGAGTGTGTGTGTGTGTGTGTGTGTGTGTGTGTGTGTGTGTGTGTGTGTGTGTGTGTGTGTGTGTGTGTGTGTGTGTGTGTGTGTGTGTGTGCATGTTGATTTGAAATGGAGAAGAGCCTAGAAATTTATTTGCCCCATCACCAGACACGGACAAACAGACAAACACTAGTCACGCATCCGCACCGTTGGCTAGAATCAAACATTTTTTTCTTCATTTTAATAGTTAAAGTTAGATTCGTTCCTCCATAGCCCCCTCCCTCCCCTCCATCTCCCTTCATCAGACGTGTAACCCTTCCCCCTCCCACCAGCCACCCCCCTCCCCCATCCAACTTCTTTCCCCTCCCCTACCTACCCTCGCCAGCCCTTGTTTTCATTGTAAAATATATACCAGTGTCTCTCCAGATATAGTTATACTTGTCTCCAAGAAAATGCTATATGAAATATCGAGCGTCATGCAATAGCTTTAGTCTCGACGTCGCTGCTGCAACCCGGCCCCCCCTCTTCTCCCTCCATCCTTCCCCCTCCCCATGCAGGAACGAGTGGTTGTTGTGAGTTTTGAGTTTTGTTTTTTAATCCTGCCAGATAGAGAGAGAAGAGAAGACAAGAGAGAAAAAGAGAGAAGAGATGAAAGAAAAAGATAGAAGAAAAGAAAAGATAAGAGAAGAGAGTGAGTGAGAGTGAGTATGTGTTTGTATGTGAATGTGTGTGTGCGAGTGTGTAGCGGGCCGAGCTGTGTTTTGTGGGCCGCTGGGGAGCATTCGTGACCACAAAATTGCATCTCATAAAATTTGAAATCGAACGCAAAATTGGTGTGATGAGGGTGTAGGAGGGGAGGGAGACGGGGAGGGGTAGAGAATAAGGGTGACAGAGGGACGGAGGGAGGGTGGGAGGGGGGTACAGGATAGATGAGGGACTTTCGGTGTATTGATCGTGCCATTCTTTTTATATACATACATGTGTGTTTTTTTATGCGTTATTTTTACTCTTAGTTTTTGAATGGCACTGTTCTCGCGTCTCGCCTGTCCGTTATTTATATGCATATTTTTTTTACGATTTTTTAAGAATATGTCTTTTTTTCTCTTGGTGTGTGTCATACATCATAGAATAAAATTGATAAATGTGCCATTCTACCTAAACGCCTCAACCTATATACTTACTATATGAAAGAAAAGAAACAAAATAATCTAAATAAAACCCCGCGCATCCCTCCCCTCCCCCCTCCCTCCCCCCCTGCCCACCGTCCTCCATACCTGCTGCGTCGAGCTGAAAATTGAATCGCCAGCATTTTATTTGTTTATTTGCTTACCGTGTGCTTCATTAATACATACCTACCTGATAGTGTTTTGCAAGTGGTGACGTGGCAGACGGCTATTGATTGCCACGTGGTCAAAGTGCGGGGCAGTCGTTTCGAAGCGCCGCTGGAGTGATGGCGGCGAAGGGGCATTGTTAACCAAAGTATCAATAGGTGCATTTTTGGGCACCCGCGAACCGTGCAATGGCATTACCGATGGCCCGAAAGCATTCGAGGACTCGGATTGGACTTTGCATGTATGTGGGAGGGCGTTTATGTCTGGCTCTGTGTGTGTGTGTGTGTGTGTGTGTGTGTGTGTGTGTGTGTGTGTGTGTGTGTGTGTGTTTGCTTGTTTTTTCTTTGTTTGTTTTATTGTTTCGCGTACGTGCAACATCTCACAGCGTGTGCATCCCACCTGCACTTTTCCCCGAATCGAGTGAATCAGTGACCACTATGCTAGCAATGGCGTGAAGGCGGGTAGTCAGCCAAGGCGTTTAACCTCATGGCACCGGCCAACACCATTAATTCAGGGACTAAGGGGTCACCGCGCCTCTTATTCATCGTCGGGGTCGAGGCATGTCGGAGGTCACACGGTTGCAGTCAGAGTATCAGAGCTACTGCAATTCGAGCCTTTCATTGCAACGGCGACACCTCAAGTGCGAAGTGATGTACACTGTGCGTGTGCATGCATATATGCATGCCTGTTTATATGTATGTATGTATGCATGTATGTGTGTTTATTAATTAATCCATTCATTTATGTATGTATGTATTACTGAGATAAATAATGTTTTTTTTAATATGAAGACGCTATTTTAAAGCTTAAACCATTGCTTCCTCAAGATAAATTAAAGAATATACAGCAGTTGCGTATGTATGTTTGTGCCGGAGGATCCGCTGCCATATTCGTTATGTGAAGGCTTTAGTGGCTTGTTATGAAATATATCCCAACCAATCAGAACTCTTGTTGAAATTGAAATTTCCCCCTTTAGAATGCAAGAATGACCCTCAAGTTAATTGATAACCACAAAAGCCCCTCCCTAACCCCTCCATCTCCCCCTCCCCTCCCCCTCCCTCTCCCACTCCCTCCCCCCCTCCTCAATCCCTACCCCCACCCTGCCGTAACGCCACCCCCTGACGACTCTTATCCCTCACCCCTATAAGTCGCGTTCTAGAATCGGGGAGGGTGGGGAGGGGTAGAGAGGGAGAGGGAGGAAGTTTGAGTTCGCTAAGAGGCAAGAGCGGCGAGAGAGTTCGTTATGCGCTCTCGAGGGCCGGCCAGAGGCTTAACCCTTTTGAGGCGGAGGTTATTATAATGGAAAAGTCCCTGTGCTATTGACAAGCGCACGCACCGCCCGCCGCTCCACGCCGTTCCCCCGCGCCGAGTGTCCGGAGTGTAAATGGTCAGGGGGAACCCATTCTGGCCTGCCGTTCCTGTGTCTTAAAGCTGCTCTTGTGCCTCTGCCGGCGCCCCCTTCCTCCTTTCCCCTTCCCTCCCTTACCCCCCTTGCCCTCCCTCCCCTTTCCTCCCCTCTCTTCCCCTCTCTCCCCCTCTCCCCCCCCTACCCTCTCTTCTTCTCCCTTCCTAACGTTCACCCCTTCCCCTACCTTACCTTCCCCTACCTCTCTCCATCTACTTTCCCTCCCTACCCCTCCCTATCCCATCCCGCCATGTGACTGAGGAGAGGGAAGGGGGAGAGGGAGGGGGAGGGGGGCGTGCGCATCATGGCAGTCACTTGGTCGTCTACACAGGTCGTCCTTTTGGATTATTATTCCGAGGCAGCCTTTAATGAGTGGTTTATCCTTGCTTTGGAGGTTGGGACTTCTTGCTTCGTTAATTGGCCACGTACCTGATTGAACCTTGAAGACCTGATTAAACTTGGGAACTTAAAACAACTTCGACAGCGTTGAACTTTCGAGAACTCTCGTCATCCTTCTCTTCGGCTCCTTATGTCACGTCGGACTTTAAGTTTTTTTTCTTGTTTTTGTTTTATTATACTTTGTATTTAATTAGCAGTATTAATGATTATGATTTGATGCTTTTTTAAGATTAGGAATGCTTTGATGTAATAACCACATTTCTCTTTCCTCCCCTCCCCTCTTCCCCTCTACCCCTTCTCCCGTCTACCCCTTCCCCCCTTTACGACCCTTCCTGTTCCCTCTTTCTCCGCCCCCCCCTATTCCTCCCTCCCTTTATATCCCTTTTTCTCCCTCCATTCCTGTCCATATCCTCCTTCATTCCTCCTTTCCCACTTCTTACATCTCTCTCTCTTTGCCTCCCTCTTCCTTTCTCCCTTTGCGTCCATCTCCATTTTCCCATTTCTCACTTCCCGCTTCATCCATCTATTTCCTTTTCTCTCTTTTTTCTATCTCTCTCCCTCTCCCTCTTTCTCCCTCTCTTTCCCTCTTTCTCTCTCTCTTTCCCTCTTTCTCTCTCTCTCCACCCCCCCCCCTCTCTCTCTCATCTACCCTCTCTCCCCCCTCTTCCCTCTCTCCCTCTTCCCCACTCGCACTTTTTCTTTCTCTCCCCTTTGCAATCGGGCACTGTTTTGTATAAGCCAAGGCGAATGATTTGCGCCATTTTTCAGCGCAAGATTGAAGTCCGAGATCACGACTTCTGGCTTAATTGCCTCTGACATCACACGTTGAGAGAGAGAGAGAGAGAGAGAGAGAGAGAGAGAGAGAGAGAGAGAGAGAGAGAGAGAGAGAGAGAGAGAGACGGATGCCGGAGCGAAATATTTTTTTCTCGCTCTCTCTCTACCCGGCAGACTTACATTATGTCACAGACGGGAACAGGCGCGCGCTGGAATTCATTTATTTTATAAAGCTTCCTCGAAGAAACAAAACATGCCAAATTAGCCAGAAAAGAACGTCCTGTCCTCTTGTTCAAAAAAAAAGATATAATGAAATAAAGATAAAATGAGATATGTGTTGTGGCTACTGTCGAGATGCCACGTGATATTAAACTTCACAATAGATGAAACGCTGAGGCTCGAGAAAAAAAAAACTTGTTCAGCAACTTTCAGATTTCCGAAATGTATAATTATTACTTACATGTTAATGATTTACAAATTGTACATCAAGTATCAACCTGATCTTATAATTCAGAAATCATGCAAAGTCTTCCTTTTTAAATTTAGTTTTTTTTAATGTCCGTGTGTCTGAAAACCAAAGACATTACAAAGCCGACAGTGAAGAAAGGTTAGGGGGGGGGGGGGGGAGGGGGCTAATCACGTGACCTTCCTGTAATGCCGCGAGAGGGGATAGGGGCGTTGGGGTTTAGGGGGGACTGAAAAAAAAGTTGACTGGAGCCATAATTTTATGACATTTTGGAAGGCAATTTGATGTAGAAACGTCGTCAAATATTCATAATTGAGCTGGTTATGACTTCTTCCCAGCCCTCAAGCCTCTCTCTCTCTCTCTCTCTCTCTCTCTCTCTCTCTCTCTCTCTCTCTCTCTCTCTCTCTCTCTCTCTTCCCCCCCTCTCCTCTCTCTCTCTCTCTCTCTCTCTCTCTCTCTCTCTCTCTCTCTCTCTCTCTCTCTCTCTCTCTCTCTCTCTCTCTCTCTCTCTCTCTCTCTCTCTCTCTCTTCTACTCTCTCTCCTACTCTCTCTCTCTCTCTCTTCTCTATTTCTTCTCTCTCTCTCTTTTTTCTCTCTTTTTTCTTTTTTTTTTTCTTCTTCCTCTCTCTCCTTCCTCTCTCCCTCTCTCCCTGTATCCCTCTTTCCTTTTCTCACTCTGTTTACCCTTCCTTCCCTCTCTTCCTTTCTCCTTCTCTTTCCCTCTTTCCCCTTCCATCTTTCCTTCTCCTCTCCCCCTCTCCCCCTCTCCCCTCCCCCCTTTATCTGTGTGTGACAAGGGGTGGAAAGGGTGGGTGGATGGTGGGGGTGGGGGTGGGGGTGGGGGTGGAGGGAGTTTTGACACAGGTGCAAGGGCTATTATTCACCTTATGATATTAGGGTACTCGGGCGGGGGGGGAGGAGGTTAGGGGGAGGGGGAGGGGGAGCGGCTACTTAATGCTAGTGACAATAGGATCTTATGTACTCTTCTCTTCCCCCTTTCCACCCCTGCTGTGACACCTGGGGGGGTTATCGAAAGGGGGGAGGGGGGATTTATAGCCTCGGGGGTGAAGGGGAGAAGATCTTGGTATGTTGGGTCGTGCGGTTGTGCATGTAGTTGTGATTGTTGTGACGTAACGCAGGTGATACGGGATATGCACGAGAGGGGGAGAAGTAGAGAGACGGAGACAGAGACAGAGATAGAGACAGAGACAGAGGGGGAGAGAAGAGAAGAAAAAAAAGAGAAAGTAGAAGACGCCAGAGAGGAAAGAGATAAAGAAGCGTACAAACACACACGCTTTACAGCCCATCATCATCGATACGGTAACTGAGAAATTAATGCGTAGGCCTATAGCTGAGTTGCCGCAGATTCCCCTCTTTGGAGAGGCTGAAGTGCGGTCATTTCTCGGGCTGTGTGTGACAGGCGAAGATCAAGCCTTTACTTTACAGCGGGACCGGGAGTGGCCGGGGTCCTAAGTGCAAATTCCTGGCTAGTAAGTAATGGCTGGCGGACCCAAAGGAACGTGCAATTGCCAGATATTTCAGTCGACTCCGGGCTTCTCTTTGCGCCGACTCCCCGACGCTCTCCCACCTGCCCCGGCGTACTCATTTTTACTCGTCCACACTCGCTTTCGATTACTCGTTTATTCACTGGTCAATTCGCACACTGACGTACTTACACATGGACTCATACATTTACTCACTCGCGAGCTCACAGTGTTCTATTCCTACTCGCCAACTCACAACATTCAACAACTCGTGAACCCGTACACTTACTCACTCACTCACTCACTCACTCTCCCTTCCACTTGTCCACCCGCTTTCCATCCTTATGTACAAAGTGACATTAAATTCACGACCTTCCTTACGGAGGGTGATTAGTGACCTCTTTCTTCCTCCAGAAGACGGTGCAATAATAAAAGAAAATCTTCCCTAACACAAGTTTAGTTAGACAAATATAGTCTTATGATGAACATATATTTTTATATGTATATATGTATATGTGTATATATATGTATATATATATATGTATATATGTGTATATATATGTAAATATATATATATATATATATATATATATATATATATATATATATATATATATATATATATATATATATAATGTATGTATGTATGTGTATGTTTTTATGTTAAACAAAATCTTTTCGTATGGTAAAAGCGCCATCTTTGAACATTTTTCACGGGTTTTTCATCCTCGCGTCCAATCTGACGGATGAGTCCGCCGTAAAGTTGTAGTGTCAATGATGCAGCGCGATTTTTTGCGATGAGTCACTGTCGAGCGCCAGCTGTGGTCAATCGCCGTCTTTCTTGAGAGGAATTTGGATTGAACGTCAACGCCAGATTGGCGTGTAAGTCGTCACCTTTGTTGTTATGCACCTCACGCGTTCTCGCCGGCGCGCTGTGTCGTGGCGGGAGCGCGGGCCTTCCTTTGTCCAACCAGCGGAATCATTTTTATCATCCATTTGATCCTCAGCTTCTGTCATTTTGCTGCGCTGTGATTTATTGCATGGCGATGAGATGGCCCGGGCCTTTGCAAGTGGCTGTGCAATGCGTTATAGACTTTGGATTGTTAGAAGCCACCTTTTTATGATTTGTCAAAAAGCGAATTCGTCATAGTCTCGGCGGTCTATTCTTGTATGTAAAACGGGATAGAGTGCCGTAGACTTACGTTCCTCTCTTGGTTAGTATTCGGAATGAACTGAGAAAAGAGAGAGAGAGAGAGAGAGAGAGAGAGAGAGAGAGAGAGAGAGAGAGAGAGAGAGAGAGAGAGAGAGAGAGAGAGAGAGAGAGAGAGAGAGAGGATAGACGCATTGTTTTTAACAACCTTTTTCACCACATTAACCGCATTTGGAGTAGAGAAATGTCTCTTTCCTGTTAGCAATGTGAGTGAGTAGTTGGTTTTGAATGACGATCGGTATCTTATTGAACGAAAAAGGACAAAAATAGACGAGGCATAGAAGGGAGTTACTCACCACGATTCATGGTTGATCGACGATGCAATTGCAAGAGACAGAGCGAGATTCATGCGACGGTCTTTCCATTGAGAACTGTAGATTTAAGAAAAACAAGTACGTCCACGCTAATGCCAGGAGCCGTCGTCGCGCGTGCCCTGAGAATGTTCGGTGAATGAACGGGGCACACCTGTCATTAGACAAAATAACGACCCGGGAAAAGCGGAAAAGACGACAAAAAATAATCAAGAATCCTAACGAGTACTGGAAATTACAGGAAGTACCATGATGGATGGAGTGCGTACCCACACGAAGTTTTTTTTTTAACGTCCCTGTGTTTGTTTTTTCTCTCTTCTTAGAGGAGGTCGGGGTTTGTGTAAGCTTTAGGTGTGCTGTATATCAAGTGGGTGTGGGTGTAGGGTGAGTGTTTGTGTGTGTGTGTGTTGAGGGGGGGGGGTGATTTTGTTTGTGTGGGGGGGTAGACAGGCAAGCAGGCAGGCAGGCAGGTAGGCAGAGAGGCAGCTAAGGGTATAAAGGTACGACCATATAGGCATGCCTTTTTATATGTAACCATACGGTTGGCACCATGGCTGGAATAGCACTGATGAAACACCGGTTGCATTGGTGGGAAACAAAGGTTGAGACACAAAGCATAGCACACTGCGCAGAGATATCAAGTATTAGCATAAAGATCAAAAGAAAATATCCAACGAAAGAAGGAAAAGAAACAGATGGAAGAATACTGGTGACAATATGAAAGATGGAGACAGAAATAGATTATGCCGGGTGGGAATTATATTAGTAGGAGGGGGTATAATTAGAAGGAAAGGAGAGGCTCATAGCCAGAAGAATGCTACAGGAGGGTCAGTGCCTGTTCAGTGCTTGTGCTCGAGCGCGTGTATGCCTGTGTGTTTGTCTATGCTTTCGTGCGTGGGAGTGTTTGCATGTGTGGGGAGTTTTCGTTTGTGTTTGTGTATGTTATTGTGTCGTTCATTCTATTTCACTCTATTTTTTGTGAACACTTTTTACTGTATTATTTCGTCTTCATCTTTTTCTTCCAGTGCTTCGTAATTTAGAATTCGCCGTTGCGTGGCCATTACTTATGGCTCTGCCTGCGCTAGTATCGCCTTCAATTACAAACAGCATTTGTTGTGATTATTGGCATTACAATGCCAGCCACACCGGGGGGTTGCCACGTCACCTTTTGACAGAACCGAGGTGTTGTAAGCTTAAGCAGGTGCTCGCGTCCCTCCAATAATTCCATGCTGAAAATTTCAGTAGCTTGATACAATATTTAAACAGTACTATTCGTCTAAAGAAATAGTAGGTGGCTGAATAACAGTAATGATGAAAAATAATGGCTCAGCGTACCTTTTCAAAAAGTAAAGAAATGGATGTACAATATATATATATATATATATATATATATATATATATATATATATATATATATTGTACATCCATTTCTTTACTTGTAAAGATACAAATAAGTGCACGCACGCACGCACGCACGCACGCACGCACGCACGCACGCACGCACGCACGCACGCACACACACACACACACACACACACACACACACACACACACACACACACACACACACACACACACACACACACACACACACACACACACACACATGATGAGAAGTTGAATAAATTAAAACGCTAAAAGCAAGTCTCCGTGATAATGAGATAGTGTACAGTCCTCGCTCGCCTCAAAGGGAGTGCGGCGAGGACGTGTTCACGACTTCAAGACGGTGTTAACTGCGATGAGTTGTTGGAAGATAATTGAGAAGGAAGCAAGGGCGGGCGGGCTGAGGACTAACGAGCGCCCGCCCGTGAGCACGCTCGTTGGAAATTGCCCCCGACGAGCGCCGTCACGCCCGCTCCTCATGGAGTGACGCTCAGGCACTCGCGTTGCATGGGGTGGCGTGGACGGGGGTGGGGGAGGAAGGGAGGAAGAGGGGGGAGAGGGGGAGGAGAAGGGGGGAAGAAGGAAGATGGGGAAAGGGGAAAGGGAGAGTGAAGCGGGGAGGGGGAGGAGGAGGAGGAGGAAGCTAATAGGGAAAGGGAGAGGGAAAGTAGGGATGTGAGGGGGAAGAAGGGAAATACGGGAAGCGGAACGATAGAAAGGGTAGATAGATAGAGGGTAGAGGGATGGGAGAAGGGGGTAGAAGTGGAGGGAAGGGAATGAAAGGAAGTTGTGTGTGTGAGATTTCAGAGAATGATACAATCGCTAGGTTGGATTCCGAAATTGTCGCGGAGTTACGAAAGGGAAATATAGTAGTAGTGGTAATAATACGAATAACTGTAAGAAGTAAAGAAAATAATGTCAATGGTAATAGAGCTATGGTGAATATAGAGTAGTAATGTTCATGTGCATCGTCAGACTGGAGTGCCACAGACTAATATGTTTTGCGATGCAGTAAGACAAATGTGTTAACTTTAATACTCTGTGAGGGGACGGGTATGAATAATTTCTTTTGAGGCTAATCAACTTTGTGTTTTTAGTTGTGCATTTTCGTATTTCTTTTCGTTGCTGGTATTTGTCTTAGATATTGAGTACAGCAATGATCAATATATATATATATATATATATATATATATATATATATATATATATATATATATGTCTGTGTATATACATATACATATACATATATATATGTATGTATTTTATTATATATATATATATATTATATATATAGATATATATATATGTATATGTATGTATATGTATATATATAAGATATATATATATATGCATAATATATATATATATATATATATATATATATATATAGATATAAAATATAATAGTGAGCTAGAAAAAGAAAAAGCGAACAAATTAAACATAACAGAAAGAGACCAAATGACTCAAATAAAAGGAAGAGAGATAAAAAGAGAGACATCGAAAGCAAGGCTTGTAGGCGAGCGTGCATGCGTGGCAGGACAGCGCTAGTCGGCATTAATTACTTACGTTCCGGCGATGAGAAGAACCAACGGCGGCGGTGGCGGTGGCATCCCGCGCCAATGCTGAGCAATCCCGTGGTAGGAGGCCGTTCACTCCAAAGGGCACGACCGCGGCTTCGAAAGTGAGGGAGAACCTTTAATATTTTTATTCAAATTTCAGTATTATGTTGATTACCTTTAGGTTCTTTTAAGATTGTTTGTCCAACGCGTCGCGGCCGGGAAACGCAGAGTGGTTGCAAACGGCTATCGAGGCAAGGCAACTTCCGGTTTGGTTGTCTTCTTGTATCAAGTCGTTTATTTCCAAAAAGTGAAAGTCTCCCTCTTAGTCCTGGGAAGGAAGACAATAGGATTACAGGGGAGAGCGAGACAGGCAGAGGGAGCAGGTGCCGCGCCAGGATGTGGGGAGGGATAGGGCGGAGAGGGGCGGGAGGGAGGGGGGGTAGCCATGGTCTCAGCAACGAAAGGGGGAGGGGTACCCGGGAGGGGGTCACCCTATATACTTCGGGAGTTTGATTTTCCCGCCTTTGGTGTTAATGTCTACGGCCTGCCTATTATGACGACTTTGGGAAGAACGCGTATATTTCTGTCCGTATGGTAAGCTTCATGCATTGCTCGTCATTGTTGTTGATGTAATAATTACCGAAATACTTATTAACTGCCACCTTTTGTCCATTGGTTTGGGCGTCCTGCCGAAGGAAGCCTCCCGCGGCATTGCCTCCGAAGGGCACGGCCTCGGCGTCGGGGCGCTGGAGTGCCAGACGCAGGGGTGCAGGTGCAAAGCTCGAGGGAAGCGGAGAGATTAACATATCGCATATTTGGTGGGCGTGGGCGGTGACTGGTAATCGTCGATGCTGTTCGTAGATGGGCGGGACTATCACAGAGAGGGTAACATGAAGGGGTAGGGGGGGGGCTACGAGAGGCGGGGCGGGGCGATGTGGCAGGCGGAGCTGTTAGCATATGGAACCGGCGAGGGGGAGGAATGGGAGGAAGGGAGATTGTGTGTGTGGGGGGGGGTAATATGCTTTAAATTTCTCTCGTAGCAGGGGGTTCTCTAAATGAATGGGATGTGAAAATATAGTTAATGCAAGAATCTGCAAGATGCACCTAATGAGTCAGACTAGGGGAAAAAATAATTCTTTTTATTGTCTAAACACCATGTGTAACTTCACACATTAGCCATAAGAGAAAACAAAGAAAAGAAATAGAGTGGCATTCTGTTGTTGACATAGGCCTCAGCGCCTCTTAAATGTTGCTTTACTCTCACCAAGATCAAAAGAAATGGAATGGCTGGCCTCCCCCGTAGCCAGAGCCCCCCCCCCTCCCTTTACCCCTCCCACCCTCTCGTCTTTCTTTGAATAGGCCTACTTTAAGATAGTTATCAAAATCTCTCTGGCGGAATAAACGTGTAATTGATGTCATTTTCCGACGTTCCCCCGAAAATCATTGAGCGTTTTGGTCAAACTGAATTCCTCCTAATGTTTACGAGTAATTTTGTAGTTGTGACTGAAAGGCGCGACGATGACGGTGCGTTTTCGCGCGTTTTCGTCAAATGAGAGTCCACGTTTTTCAGGGACGTTCGGTTGGGACTGCAGCCTCGGCTTGCGAAAATGAGGGATTATTTTTGTTGATTATGTATTTTGGTTTGTAGTTTTGTGAATGTAAAACATGGAGGAGCCTCCTATGTATGTACGTATGTATGTATGTATGTGCAAGAATTTTTTTACGTACGATGCACATTACTTACACAATATACATTTATACATTGTATATAAATCAAGTGATGAACATTCTGCTGACTTCCTCATAAATATCAACGAGAGCAATAAGATTTATGATAATGATCCTGCTCCTGTTTTAAGCCGGGGATTCCCTATAACAAGAACAAACACAGTGATAACGATGATGATGACGACGGCGATGACGATAATGGTAATGATAATGATACGCTTTGTAATATTGATGACGATAATAATAATAATAGCAATGTGGCCATGCTACGTAGAAAGGGAGACCGAGATATGAGCAAGAACGTAGCGACGGGAAATCAGGAAGTAGAAATTAGTGCCAAGAAAACTCGCTGTGTGTCGAGAGAGGGAAAAAGGGGAAGGGGAATCGCAACAAAACGCAATAAAAACGGGAGAGGAAATGGCAGAAATAGCAAAGTGAAAGAAGACTCACAGCAAGGAGAAGCATATGTATAAGAGAGAGAGAGAGAGAGAGAGAGAGAGAGAGAGAGAGAGAGAGAGAGAGAGAGAGAGAGAGAGAGAGAGAGAGAGAGAGAGAGAGAGAGAGAAAGTGTTTGTATTTGTAAGTTTGTTACGCGAGGGTTTCGCTTCGTTTTATGCCACCGTCACACTTCCTCCTTGACTCGGGAGGGAGGGGAAGGAGGGGGACAAGATAGGAAGATGGAGAGGAGTAAGGGTAGCAAGACTGGGGGATAAAGGAGCAGGGGCGAGGACAGAGGTAGGGGGAGAGGCAGAGGCAGGGGCAGAGGCAGGGGCAGAGGCAGGGGCAAGGGCTAGAGGTAGGAGGAGGAGGAGGTGGAGGAGGAAGGAGTCCTAACGTGGCTGGGCAGGAAGGTCTCTTCTCCCCTGCCGCGCCCGGGGCTACTATTTGGATGGAAAATGAAAATAAACGAGCAACTCTGTACAAAGGAAAACTCTGTGAGCATTTTATAGTTTGATTAATAGACTCCGGGGCATAGCTAGTTTACCTTGAC
>NW_028234420.1:12401425-12403925 GCF_977035675.1 Penaeus japonicus
TCTCTCTCTCTCTCTCTCTCTCTCTCTCTCTCTCTCTCTCTCTCTCTCTCTCTCTCTCTCTCTCTCTCTCTCTTTCTTCTTTTCTCTTCTCTCTCTTCTCTTTCTTCTCTCTCTTCTCTCTCTCCCTCACTTCCTCACCACCCCCTACCTCCCTATCTACCTTCCCTCCCTCCCCTCCCTCGTATCCCCTCCCTCGTCCCATCAACACCGATTTTCGTTTCTCTCGTTCTATCTTACTGTTCTACGGTCCTAAGACCATTTTATAGCAAGAGCACATCAAGAGAGAGCGAGAAGAGGCGCTCCACGTTACGTAAACAAGTTTCCCTCCGCCCAGACCCGCCGGCCGAGCTCTTCAATAGACAATCACGCATGGATATTGTCCGATTGTCGCACCTGATTGTCCCGGTATGATGTAAATTAGGGTTGATCGGCGCCGCTACGCCCTTCTCGCTCGGAGGTGTCATGCTAGGGTCATCGATGGAGTTATGGTTATTATGTGACCATTACGAGGGTGACTGGTGGCCATTGTGGTGGTTAGGGTGTCCCCTGGGGAGCGCTTTGTCACCCCTCGCCTCCCCTCACACCCGGCGCCACCCTTAACTAACACCTATCTCGCATCGGCCACCCTGGGTGAATCTGAGCCTTCGGTCCCCCGGGCACTAGGGCGGTTCTCCCCCGGCTCGTCAGGAGGGAGATGGTGCGTTGCTGGACCCCGGCTGCTGGAGGAGTCATTGTTATAGCTTATTAATTCATATTTTGGTGTCACTTACGCGAGATGTCCTTATGGTGTTAGTCGTTTTGGATCGGCGTTCCCCTCTGACACCCCCTGGGGACGGTTTTGGTGTTGCGGGCCGCCGAGGGGAGGGAGGAGGACATGTGAAAGAGATTAGATATTGCTACTGACACGGGTGCACTTGGAGCACCCAATGGAGCAGTTAGGGCCAGGTACTCCCCAGTACTGTGCACTTTGGACGTGCCCTTGTCTGGTGTCAAGGGGTTGCTCAATAGGATTTTTTGTTTTTTATCTATATTGCTTGATTCCTGTTGTAATGATGTGCGAATATGATTGTGTGTGTGTGTGTGTGTGTGTGTGTGTGTGTGTGTGTGTGTGTGTGTGTGTGTGAAAGCCCGTCATCATGCTCATCATCCTGCAATATGTATCATCCTTATAATGATTAATTATTTATGCTGAAGTGATCTTCCTGCTTATACAAACAATAGCATATAAATAGGTACTATTTTAGTCCTGATGAATTCCCGTCGGATTGCCAATCTTGGGAATCATCAATGCATTTGATCAGTAACGCAAAATGATGAAATGTTGCGCTTAGTACTTGCAATGAAATGTTGCGCTTTGCAATCCTCCATCCACGTGTCACTTTTCCCTTGCACTATCAAAAGCGTCTCTTATGCTTAATACGAATTGATGTTTATCTGTTTACCGCCTGACCGCAGGAAAGGCGCGCAAATACGACCGGAGCGTGTAATGGCCTCAAAAATAGTCCCCGCGCTCGAAGTAGAGAATGTAAGTGCCTTGTGATTCTACCCGATAAATGCTTGTGGTAGACTAATAGAGGATGGGTGCTGTAATACGACTTAATTCTCACCAATTTCAACCAATTTAGGCCAATTTCCTACCTGCCTTATCAAGTTTAGTTACACTTAAGTGGGCAAGAGTGTGTATGTGCGTTTGTCTGTGTGTGTGTGTGTGTGTGTGTGTGTGTGTGTGTGTGTGTGTGTGTGTGTGTGTGTGTGACTGCGTGTGACTGCGTGCGTGCGAGTGTTTGTGTGGCTGTCTGTCTATCAGTCTCTGTTCAGTATGTTTAAACATATTTCTCTCTGTCTATGAGTATCAGAGTATTCAAGTGCAAATGTGGCTCTGAAAATACCTACATGCGCGTGGGATTGCACACCAACGGCACATACACACACATCCACGAACACACACACACGCCCCTGTATGCAGATCGTTGTCCGTTCTGTCATTGTATGTGTATTTGAATTCGATGCCTGCGTATGACGTCATATGTACCCCGAATAAATGGGTGTGGAAAAAATGCGAATAGTCATTGTGTGGCGAGTATTTTGGCAGGGCTGGAGGCGGCGAGGTGCGCGAGCAGGCCTCCGTCGTCTGAAAGCAATTTAGTTTGGAGTCAATACGAGACGGCGGTAACGTTATCATCCCTCGGAGTAGGCTGCATAAGGGCGATAATGACTCGGATGTAGTAGCGCGTGGCGCCTCTCTGGCATCTGGATGGTCTTTGATATGGTAATGTGAGACGAGCACACACATTCCATGCATGTGGTTCCTAATCGCTTCACTCCATTTTTACATAAGGTTTTCCCCCTTTGATGGAATTTTGGCGGGCACTAGAAAGGCTCGCATAAAAGCGCGCCAACAGTTTAGTTTATGAGCGCTGATGCCTTCATTCTGTTTGTCGTGTCGGCCAGAACAGACTGCTCGTTAGCGCCTTTTTGTTTGTATTTTTGATTTACTCTC
>NW_028234420.1:12408925-12416425 GCF_977035675.1 Penaeus japonicus
GGGTGAGAGATGAGAAATGTGACTAGAACCAATGAGCATGAGTAGAGAGGAGGGGATACGAGAGCGGTTGAAGAAAGGAGGAGGGAAGGGGGGGGTAGGAGGAGGAGGACCTGCAAAGTGATCTTGTATGGATTCTTCTTGCCTTGCCAGACAACCCTCTTAGGATACGATTATTTATTTACGCGAGCATTGATTATGGTGGAGGTGGGACAGTATTAAGAATGATGCGGGGGAGGGGTCCTCTGTCGGGGTCCGCTTGCAAGGATGATAATCGAAAATGAGGAAATCGGATGTGCTGAACTGGCAAAGAATCATCCGGTTAATGATTCTTCCGAAGGGCAAAGTTCGAATTCAGTCGAATCCCAAAGACTACAGCCGATACCCAATTCCTCTTATCGACATATAGATTTCCGGGTTCGTCTCGGAAGGTTACATGCAAGATTTTGCCGAAGGGACCGCGGTATATTTTCCTCGGTGTCTGCTCCGTCTTCGCTCGGGTGGCGTCCTAGTACCTTCCCTCGCGTTCTCCACAGTCATGAGAGAGATGGTTGATATGTATAGAAGTCTCCTCCCCCGGCCCCAAGCAGTGCCCTTCCCCTCCAAGCCCAGTGCCCCCTCGGCAGGACCTCGGAGAAGGGCCACCATTCCCCTCTGCTCCACCGGTCCCGCCCCCTTTGATGTTGTATTATTTCCACGGTGGCGCGATTCACAAAGGCAAAGTTTTCCCCGCCATTAGAGCCGACCACCAGCCCACAGCGGTGCCGCCTGCCACCCTCGTCCTTCCCCCCAATCCCCACCCCGCGCCTTCACGTCCTGCCAGGGCCTCCTCAAGTCCTCTGACTTTCGCAGACACCCCTGCAAAGTTACGTCCACTCCCACGCCTCAACACAACCGTGACGATCCTGCACTTACTTTCAAGGACCTCCGGCGGCGGCCTTGGGGTTGGTCTTCTCAATACTTTTTTCCCACCTCATATTATGTCGTTATTTCTGCGTGTCTGTTAGCGTTACCCCTTCTGTGACATCCCATTCTGTTTGTTGGCGTTCATCATAATTAGCCTATACATTAGAAGCCGTAACTCATGAAAGCTATGATGTTAATAGTTTATAGCTTATATGAATGTCAGACATAGATTTTCCCCAAACAGGAGAGTCATGTTTGTTGCATTTTCCTCAATAATCATCACATAGAGTGTTCTATAGATCAAAGTGATTGAGGTTAGCAACCTTCCCTACATAGGGTTCTTTTAATTCCATCGCACTAAGTTTGATTGACACGGGAGAAAGTTAAATTCTTATAGTGTGTCTTGGAAAACTTAACGGGCTTTGATTGGTCGAGGAAAGACTTCCAGGTAGTCAGGATAGTGTTTGAGAAGTTGTAGTTTTTTTTTCTCTCTCTGAAGGGTAGGTTTTCCAATGGATTCTAACTCTATGAACTTGTACACTCAAGAGATCCACGTTGCTGTATATTTGGGTAGTATAGAATTTGTTTTATTGGTCGAGTGAGGCTAGTTCCATGGCGGATGAACTGCTGTATTCATGAGAGGAAGTGGACGGGGCTCAGGTGTCGGCAGACAGGCAGACAAACGGCCTACGTGAGGACTGGCACCGATGCCTGTGCCGCGGAGAGCCAAGAACACTTCACATGTGGGTGTGCCTTCGTTATAGCATTTCACATTTTTTGAAGGTTGTTTTATCCCCTTTCTCATTCTCTTATTGATGATGTGTTGATCACGATTCGCCGAGATAGAAGGTTTGATGCGCAGAATTTTCGAGTTGTGGTTCTCGCGGACCAAGAAATGGGGCACAAATGATATACACAATAACAACCGCAGATATTCGAGGAAACACGCTTGTTTGCGAGGGTGTCGGCGACAGTAAGGAGAAGGGGGAAGGGAAGTGATTGGGGTGGGGGGAGGGGGATTGGGCGTGGTACAAGGCACTCATGATTGGCCTCATCAGGGAAACACACGTCGCCGCAGCCACCACCTCCGACGCTGGCCAGGACCAACTCCTCCTCCTCCTCCTCCTCCCCCCCTCCCCCACTTCCTCCTCTTCCTCCTCCTCTTCTCTTCCCATTCTTCTTTATCCTTCTACTTTTCCTTTTCCTTCTACTCTTCCTCCTCTTCCTCCTCCTCCTCCTCCTCCTCCTCCTCCTCCTCCTCCTCCTCCTCCCTCCCCTTCTCCCCCATTTCCCTCGGGCTCTCCCATTCCCACAGGGAGAACGGCAGGAGAAGAGGGGAAATCGGAGAGGGGGGGTGAGGGAGGGAGGTTGGAATGACGATGTGGAATGCCAGATCACGAAAGGAAAGAGGCGTTTGACAGAGAGGGAGGAAAATGAGATTGTGAGGGAGAGGTGAACTAGATGGGAGTGTGTGAGAGAGAGATGAGGTAGATGGGAGTGTGAGGGAATTAGAGAAATGACGGTGCGAAGAGGGAACGGAGAGGAAATGAAGGGAATGGTAACACGTAACGGAAGATGACGGAAGGATGCCTTGGCCGGGAAATAATTAACCGAATGAAACAAAGAAGAGGGAAAAAACAGGAGAAGAACAAGAAGAAGCAGAAACAGAAGCAGGAGACGAGGAATAAAAAGAGGGATAGAGGTTTGGGATAAGGAGCAAGGCCCCATATTAAATTGTTGAATGGATAAAGGCCGCCGAGAGGCTAAAACCCAGAACGAGAATAAGAAAAGGATATAGGGAATGGGTGGAGCTTGAGAAAGGGAAATGTGTCGCTGAACGCGTAGAGTTCTGAAAGTATATGGGTGGCGAGACCCGAAGAGGGAGGTCGATAACTGGCTGAGGAGAGGTGAGTGATGAGAGTAGGATAGGGAAGGATATGGGATTCTGAGTAGGATAAGGTGTGATGTATGATCCAGGCTTGGGTATAAGGGAAGGACATGGGATTCAGAGTAGGATAAGGTGGGGAGATGTACGATCCAGATTTGGATGTAAGGGAAGGAAATGGGATTCAGAATAGGATAAGGTGGGGTGATGTATGATCTAGGCTTGGGGATAGGGGAAGGATATGGGATCCAGAGTTGGATAAGGAGGAGTGTGATCTGTGCGATTCAGAGTAGGATGAAAGGAAAGGATGTGTGATCCAGAGTAAGATAAGGAAGGATATGTAACCCTGAGTAGGATAAGGAGCTAGGATATATGATCAAGAATAGGATAAGAATGAATGATACGTGATCCCTGCGGGTGATAGGAACAATAAAAAGAAGACAATGATGGACCTTCCGCACACTCGTTCCCGGACATCAACAGCAGATGTCACGTGCGCGCGCACTCGCACGACGTAACTTCAGTACCATAGAAATAAGCGCACTTCTGAGTCAGTGTGCGAGTGTTTGTATGTAGAGTTCTGTGTATGTTGTCTGTCTCGTGTGCGTGTGTTCGAGAGGACTATATACGCCAAGTATGCAATCAAAAAAACCTACAGTTAAGGCTGGCAGTGTTGAAGGTGAGGGTGCCAGGAGGGCTGGGTAGTGCTGCCTACGCCACAGCAGTTACAGCACTGCCAGCACTCGGATGTTACCTCGTGCTGTAACACTACACACTTCCTGCACCGTGTTATTGTTACACTGTAACGCAGCTGAAGTTTTTGTTATTGTCGAGAATTGTTATTCTGTGATAGTGTGGGTGGCGCAGCGTGTGCGAGGGAGCAGGGGGAGGGGGAGGCGCCCCCCATCCCGGGCTGGTAATAACGTGAGCGGGGCCGCGTGAGATCAAAGGCGCCGCCTCCCTTTGGTGGCGCTCTAACCCCCCCTCGGCCCCCTCCGCCCCCCGCGCCCCCTCTACTACTCTGACGCTCCCTTCCAGCCTGCACTACAACTTGGCTTGCTGAAACACTGGCCGGAGCGTGTGCCTCTACAACATAAGGATTCTATGTTGGACGTTTCCTAGTGTCACTAAAAGAGCTGTTGGCCGCCACACCTTCCCTCGCCGTGATCATTTTCTGCCCCAACAGACTGCCTTTGAAATATTAGTATTGTCTATTGTACAGCTGCACCGTCTGCTTAACAAAAGGCGCGTATACAATTTGTATACAAGCCCGCTCTGCGCCCAAGTGTTCTGTATTTACTATGAATAGTCATTGAACTATATTATTTGACATCAAGATGTAATTTGTGCAATTGTGGCTATGCATACATATGTTTATACTAAACACAGGCATGTGGTTTGGTGTTATATATATATATATACATATACATACATATACACATACACATACACATACACATACACATACACACACATGTGTGTGTGCGTGTGTGTGTGTGCGTGTGTGTGTGTGTGTGTGTGTGTGTATGTATGAGTATATATGTATATATATCCATATGTATGTATAAACATATCCATAAGATTACATATGTATGTATGGAACTGGTCCCCTATTCGCCCCTCGCGTGGCGTCATCCCTTTAGCCACGTCCCCTTATCTCTATTTCCTCGTCCCCCGTCGCCGGGGCTCGTGTTCCCTCGGCACAAGATCCCATCCTCTCAGACCCACGTCTCCTTGGTCAAGATTCAAGCCCCTTTAATTTAGGAAATATTTCCCCTTAGCCCAGTGCCCAGCATCCCTTATGGGGTGACTGCACGTCCCCTCTGCTGAGGATTCGGGTCCTTTCACGCCCCTTGGTTAAGGATCCAGTTCCCCTTGGGCGCAGCCTGCTGGAGGTATCATTTACATTATGTTACATCCTCTTTGGAGACGCGAGCCAAGCCCAGCTCCTGCGTTGATGCCGAGCGGCAGGCGGCGTGACCTCCTAAGCGTAGATCCTACATATCCTTCCACCAGCTGGACCACATAGATCACGCCGGCCTGCATCACGCACCACCACCTGTCAGTGTACGTGTAGCAGCGCATCTTCAACTTGAACCACCACCTGTCGTTGTCGAGTGTGATGTGTCGTCCTCTTATGATTTGTCGCGGCCATCTGGACGACTCGTTTTGTTTTTGATAAGGACACGTTTTGTTTTCGGTCTTGCGCTAATCATCCCGGCGTGCAGGACGATCGTATAGCAACATCTGGTAACAGGACGATGACTCACGCGGAAGACGTGTGTATTGAGGCCGATTTCGGGCGCTGAAGGGGGTGACGAGTGCATGCTCGGGTGGCGTAGGAGACCCAAGCATCCCTGAGTACGTGGCCGATGTAATGACGCAGCGAGAACGCCGCTAAGTACAGTTCGCAAGATGAAATGGAGCATAATACAGGATATAGAGCGGAGGGCGCGATGTGGCGGACAGGATACAAGCCAGCAGGACGGGATGAAGCAGGAACAGCAGACAGCAGCCTGATCTGAGCGGGTCGTGGAGAACATCCGTGTCCCCGGCACATAAATCTTAGTGAGTGCCGGGTCGGCGGACGGGTGGTCCTCGCCGCCCGCGCGCCCACGGCAATTTACTGCTGTGTGTACCGCCAACACAAGCATCATTATGTGGATCAGAGTTGTTGATCACGAAGAGGCGGGCGGCGGTAGCGGCGACGAGAAGAAGAGCCGGGAAATTTAGATGGCGTTCGGAAGGTGCGCCCACAGCCGTCTCGGGGCTAATGCACCGCACCTGAGGAGGCTGCTCTTTGATCCCGTGGAGTTACGGCCGCCGTCGCCTCACGGCCCGCCGGAGACTGATCGCTGCCATATTAACAGCGCTAATTGGCGGTATGTTTCCTCGATATGGGGGGGGGGGAGGTAATATGTCGCCTGCAGCAGTGTGATGATTGTATAGTCAATCTTTTTATCTACTTAATTTCTCTCTTTCTTTCTTTCTTTCTTTCTCTCTCTGTCTCTCACACATACACACACAAAAATAAACACACACACACACACACACACACACACACACACACACACACACACACACACACACACACACACACACACACACACACACACACACACACACATACATACATACATACATACATACATATAATAATACATACATACATACATACATATATACATATATATATATATATATATAATATATATATTATATATATATATATATATATATATATATATATATATATATATATATATATATATATATATATATATATATAATATATATATATATATAATATATATATATATATAAAATATATAATATATATATTATATATATATATATATATATATATATATATATATATAATATATACATATATAATATATTAATATATATATATATATATATATATATATATATATATATATGCATATACTTATATATATATAGATAGATAGATATCGCATTTTGTACACAATTGGTTCCAGTTTTTGCGACGTTTGGACTCCGGGGATAGGTAAGAGTGATGGCGGATGTGGTACCTTATTATGCCAAGCCCACACGTCCTCGACGCGCCTTCCGCCCGTGACCTGGGTATGTAGGCATCCCGGGTATAATACCAACCTCCCCTCGTATCTGGATCGGCTCTGATATCCGGTTTTATGTATTAATCAGGATGCTCCTTGTGTGCGCGCGTGTGTGTATGATTGTCACGTATCCTTGTAGAGGCCGCGCGGGCAGGATGCCCAGGTGAAGCGGATGTCGTTTCGGGTCCTAGAATGCCTCCTCATCTTCGGATACATACCACTGGATCTCAGTCCATGCCGCCGCCGATGAGTCTTCCCTTTCCGGATCCGGTTCCCCTCGCGGATCATCGCCGATGGACATCCTGCAACGAATGCCTCCTTCCCTCCGAACGCGCTCAAGTAAATTACGTGCATGCATTTCCACGGACAGTACTTGCCGTTGGACTTCTTATCCGCCTGTCGAGCCAAGGATTTGCCGAGTGGTACTTTTTCTCTCGCCCGAGCTCATAATTTATGCAATTTGTAGAATCCCGAGCTGTCGCTATCAATATCATTGGATTATTTGTGCCTCTCTGTTGGCAGTAATCGATTTAGCGAATTTTGTTTGATAGTCGAGCAATAGGATTATGAGATGAAGGGCATCCGCACTGTGCTGTACGTAGCGCGTGATGAGCGGGGATGCCGGCTGGCTCCACTCACAGCTGGCTGGACCAAGCGAGGCTCCAAGGCCCCCGCCGACTGGAAGCTGCTGGAAGTTAGTGGGAGCGATGGTTCGTTCGCTCCCAGCTGGCTTGGTCGCTGGAGAACATAATCTGAAAGAACTAGGGAGGGTGATGCCGAGTGACGGAGATTTTTTTCATTGCATTTTTGACGATTGGGGCGCAACATGAGCGGCATTGGCGTAGGAGTCGGGGGATATTGAGGAAAATACAAGAGTTTAGAAGAAGGAAGCAGCACTGCATATCGTCATGTAAAGATTCTAAGGAACCTGTGCAAGACCTGCAGGTAAACATGGCAATAACGCCAAAGAAACCTTTTCAGAAGTCCCTAAGTCAACACGACTCGAGCGGCAACGAACCCCTTCAAGAGCGCCGTGTTGATGTTGCATGATGGGAGCGTTGATAACCCAGCGCGGGTTACTCCGGGAGTGTTACCCGCACAGGTGAGAGT
>NW_028234420.1:12421425-12426425 GCF_977035675.1 Penaeus japonicus
GAGTGATGTGTTTTCAAAGGGGGAATTGTTTAAATCAGAAATTTTGTTGCAAACTTTAGAATGATTATAAAAAGACAGCTTGTCCAGAAATGGGGATGTCTTTCCTAAAACAGGGGAAAAATGAGGGAGGAGGGGCGAAGGAGAGAGAGAGAGAGAGAGAGAGAGAGAGAGAGAGAGAGAGAGAGAGAGAGAGAGAGAGAGAGAGAGAGAGAGAGAGAGAGAGAGAAGGAAAGGGAAGAGAAGGGATAGGAAGGGAAAACGGAGAGGTACAAAAAAGAAGGATGGTGATAGAAAAGAAAGGGGCAGAATAAGAGAAGGACCAAAAGAAGAGAGAGAGAGAGAGAGAGAGAGAGAGAGAGAGAGAGAGAGAGAGAGAGAGAGAGAGAGAGAGAGAGAGAGAGAGAGAGAAGGAAAGGGAAGAGAAGGGATAGGAAGGGAAAACGGATAGGTACTAAAAAGAAGGATGGTGATAGAAAAGAAAGGGGCAGAATAAGAGAAGGACCAAAAGAAGAGAGAGAGAGAGAGAGAGAGAGAGAGAGAGAGAGAGAGAATGGAAGGGGGAGATTAATGAAAAAAAATCCCTTCTAACATAGGTTAGTTTGTTAAGTCTCCTTTGTCTTTTTTGGTACTTTGTCCTCGTTTAATGCGCTCGCCGCTTTGTTCTCGACGGAAAGTGTTATACGCAGCCCCTGATTAGGTAAACCTCCATTGATCATTCGTCTTTGTGTCATAAAGCTTTAATATGAGGGTGATATTGAAGCTGCGCGCACGTCGCCATGGCAAAACACGGACCATTGTGACGAAGGGGAGGGTGGGGGGGGGGTCGGTGTAGCTTGCTCTGTGACGGAGGATTGAATAATAGACGGGTCTAAGTACATACCTGTGTACTTTTTCCGGATATCATTGTTACTCGTACTCGAACGGACACACATACGCTTACGCATAAGCTCACACACGCACGCACGCACACACAAACAAACACTGCATAGATCATATAAATATACCAAGAAAGCGAGACGGGCAGACAGCTGGAGAGGGAAAGAGAAGGAGAAAAAGGGAGAGAGGGAAAGACATCGCCGTTTCTTCGACAAATAGTAATGTGAACATGTAAATACTTGAGAATTTTATAGACAACTCAATAATGTCACCCATTATTTTACGTAATGACATCTCTCCGTTGCCGACGTCTTGTTTGCCCTCAGGACGTGCTCCGTCACTCCCACGCCCACTCCTCCTCCCCTGCTAAATACTCCGGGGTCCTCAACTCCACTCACTCTTGTCTGTATTTATTAAAACTGTAGAGGACAGGAGCTGACCCTCTTAACCAGCTTCTAATATTTACTTTAAGCGTATGGGGTTAAGTATGTCATCTTAGTAAGAGCACGCATTTTAGATCTTCTGTGCATTTTTCCCCTTCACAACTATCATCATTTTGGAGTGAAAAATAAGTAGCCTCCGCTCTTATTGGGCTCAAAAGCGAGTAATCACGGAGCTGATTGAAAGGCGAGCCCCTCTCTCAGTGATTGGCGTAATTGGTATGTTTGTATAATTGAGCCCCTCAGCCCTTCTCTCTCGCTCTCCCTTCCTCCCCCTCCCCCTCCCTCCTCCATCTCTCTCTCATTCCCCTCCTCTCTCTCACCCTCACCCTTTCCCTCTCTCTATCCCCCCTTCTTCCCTTCCTCCCTCCCTGTACCAAGCCCTATCTACCCTTGGTGCTGCACCCTTGCCCCAAGACCGTGCCGGTCCTCCCTTTCTCTCTCTCTCTCTCTCTCCGCGTTTTAAGGGAACGTGTGTTGAGTTTTGTGGAGTCGGCTGTGTTACTGTGTGGTGTTCCGCGGCTCGCCTCCCGGGGGACTGCACACACACCCTCCCGATATGTTCCCTCATGCCCCAGGTGAGCCACGCAGTAGGCGCTGCACCGTGTATTTTAGAAAGCGATAAAAGAGAAGAATCTGGCAGAAGATAGCCGGGAGACGCCTCTCTTCCACTCTTGATTGGTCCAGCATCCAGTGGCTCTCAACGCTGATTGGCTGATCGATACTTGCTCATCTCGGCTACTAGGTTGCCAAACGTTCACGCCGAAAGTTGCCTTTTGTCGTATTTATGTATACGCTTGGATTGGTATCGGGAAAGGTGATCTTCGAGTAATCTTATGCTCGTCTCCGCCATTTGCCCCCCACGTCCTCTCTCAGACCGCCACTACGGAGGAAGGAGGGGGGCTGCATGTAACTCTCAAGTATGAGTGCTCGGTTGCCTCATCCAGTGCTGAGGTTGCCATTTTGGTGTATGCTGAGGGAAGCTGGACTCCAGGCGAGTGGCCGGGCTATGGAGGAACATGGAAATAGGGACGGCGTTATCGGACATGGATGCTGGAACCGGGACCTGAGAGCGGCGCTGAGGGACGCGTATGGAGGAATCTGGAACCAGGGGCGGCGTCGGGGCTCGCGGAATGGGGCCTGGAAACGAGGGCGCTCTGCTGGGACGGGTGATATGGCCTCGCACCTGAAATTCGGTTGTGACAGCAGGAGCTACGTGTAAGAGCTTTCGGTTTGCGCACACGAACAACTTTGTTTTTGGGAAGCAGCTGCATATATATTTCTTTAAATACAAGGAAACAAAATAGATTTTAAATAATTTTATGCATAGCAGTAAAACGGACGGTGCGCTGCTAGCACGAGAGCGTCGAAGCTTCACATGAAACAGTGTTGCCAGGTAGGATGCAAAGGCGATAAGCGTTGCGGGACACGTATATATATTTCCACGTTGGAAATGCGAGCGCCGCTTATAAAGACGAATTTTATTCTCCTCTGATTTTTAATTTTATTTGTCCTGCTACTCGAATCTGAGATTGATTTATTGATTATTTCGATAATAGAGGATTGATTGAGGGTGGCCATTTATGTTTTTTATGAATGGGGCCCCGACAGAAACGGAGTTGAGGTAGACAATTATTACGCAGCGATAATTTATCCTAAATTGACTCGCCTTTGACGCTCCGATATTGGAGCAAGGCCTACTGTTTATCCGTTGATTGCGATTTGTTATAGGCATTGTTGAGTTTGGAAGTGGCGTCTATTCTGTAGGCCTATTAGGCTAATTTATTTTTATCTTTTCCCCTTTTTTTTTCTTTTCCCCTTTTTTTCTTTTATTTCGGTGAATAGCCAAGTATATATGTTTTACAGGACAAGGGTAGTGTTGTTTGGGTTATGTTGTAATTCGTCATTTGGACATTCTGTTTACTTTTAGTTGGTTTACATGTAATGCGATCGCACTCTCGCATTGTATGTATGGTGTAGGCGAGGATGGGCGGCATTCACTGTCGCGTGATGTGGTGGCCGTGTTGCATTAGAGCGAGTGTATGGTGCACAGTATGGGGTGCTTACGGGTTGGAGGGCTTGCGGGGGGAGGGGGAGGGCGGGGGAGAAGGGAATGGGAAAGGGGAAGGGGAAGGGGAAGGGGAAGGGGAAGGGGAAGGGGAAGGGGAAGGGGAAGGGGAAGGGGAAGGGGAAGGGGAAGGGGAAGGGGAAGGGGAAGGGGAAGGGGAAGGAGAAGGGGAAGGGGAAGGGGAAGGGGAAGGGGAAGGGGAAGGGGAAGGGGAAGGGGAAGGGGAAGGGGAAGGGGAAGGGGAAGGGGAAGGGGAAGGGGAAGGGGAAGGGGAAGGGGAAGGGGAAGGGGAAGGGGAAGGGGAAGGGGAAGGGGAAGGGGAAGGGGAAGGGGAAGGGGAAGGGGAAGGGGAAGGGGAAGGGGAAGGGGAAGGGGAAGGGGAAGGGGAAGGGGAAGGGGAAGGGGAAGGGGAAGGGGAAGGGGAAGGGGAAGGGGAAGGGGAAGGGGAAGGGGAAGGGGAAGGGGAAGGGGAAGGGGAAGGGGAAGGGGAAGGGGAAGGGGAAGGGGAAGGGGAAGGGGAAGGGGAAGGGGAAGGGGAAGGGGAAGGGGAAGGGGAAGGGGAAGGGGAAGGGGAAGGGGACGGGGAATGGGAATGGGAAGGGAAGGGGAAGGGGAGGAGGAGAAGGAAGAAGGGGACGGGGAATGGGAAGGGGACGGGGAAGGGGAAGGGGAAGGGGAAGGGGAAGGCGACGGGGAAGGGAAAGGGGAAGGGGAAGGGGAAGGGGAAGGGGAAGGGGAAGGGGAAGGGGAAGGGGAAGGGGAAGGGGAAGGGGAAGGGGAAGGGGAAGGGGAAGGGGAAGGGGAAGGGGAAGGGGAAGGGGAAGGGGAAGGGGAAGGGGAAGGGGAAGGGGAAGGGGAAGGGGAAGGGGAAGGGGAAGGGGAAGGGGAAGGGGAAGGGGAAGGGGAAGGGGAAGGGGAAGGGGAAGGGGAAGGGGAAGGGGAAGGGGAAGGGGAAGGGGAAGGGGAGGGGGAGGGGGAAGGGGAGGGGGAAGGGGAAGGGGAAGGGGAAGGGGAAGGGGAAGGGGAAGGGGAAGGGGAAGGGGAAGGGGAAGGGGAAGGGGAAGGGGAAGGGGAAGGGGAAGGAGAAGGGGAAGGGGAAGGGGAAGGGGAAGGGGAAGGGGAAGGGGAAGGGGAAGGGGAAGGGGAAGGGGAAGGGGAAGGGGAAGGGGAAGGGGAAGGGGAAGGGGAAGGGGAAGGGGAAGGGGAAGGGGAAGGGGAAGGTGAAGGGGAAGGGAAAGGGGAAGGGGAAGGGGAAGGGGAAGGGGAAGGGGAAGGGGAAGGGAAAGGGGAAGGGGAAGGGGAAGGGGAAGGGAAAGGGGAAGGGGAAGGGGAAGGGGAAGGGGAAGGGGAAGGGGAAGGGGAAGGGGAAGGGGAAGGGGAAGGGGAAGGGGAAGGGGAAGGGGAAGGGGAAGGGGAAGGGGAAGGGGAAGGGGAAGGGGAAGGGGAAGGGGAAGGGGAAGGGGAAGGGGAAGGGGAAGGGGAAGGGGAAGGGGAAGGGGAAGGGGAAGGGGAAGGGGAAGGGGAAGGGGAAGGGGAAGGGGAAGGGGAAGGGGAAGGGGAAGGGGAAGGGGAAGGGGAAGGGGAAGGGGAAGGGGAAGGGGAAGGGGAAGGGGAAG
>NW_028234420.1:12433925-12436425 GCF_977035675.1 Penaeus japonicus
CTCCCACACACCCAGTCTCCCACACACCCAGTCTCCCACACACGCACTCACACACACACACACACACACACACACACACACACACACACACACACACACACACACACACACACACACACACACACACACATATATATACACATACACATACACACACACATACACACATACACTCTTTTATCGTTACCATCATGAAGAGCGTGTGTCATCATTCTTTTTCATCAGTATTTCAATATCACTATCATGAATTTGCAACATTGCCTCTTATCAGACGGATATGTTAAGTAGGTGTCACGTGGCGCCTAACTTACTCACCTGTGCATTTAGAAATAAGCTATCACAGAGAAGAAGATTTACGTATGCGCAGGTCGGGCAGGGGCGGCAGGGGCAGGGGCAGGGGAGCTGCATGGTGAAGGGGGCCTCGCGTTCCAGGGAGGAGCAGGGGTTATGTGTTGAGGGGGTCGGGAGTTGAAGGGGTGGGGGTGGTGGAGGGGGTGGGTGGGGCGCTGATTCGGATGCGCGCTGCATCTTCACTGGGACGTAATTTTCTGTGCGTTTTGTTGGTCTTATATACGACATCATTACTGAAGTCTCCCATGCCGAAGCAGGTGAAGAAGGGGAAGTGAGGCGGCGAGGGACAGCAGGGGAAGATGAGGTAATGAAGGGTGCAGCAAGGATAGGTGAAGGTGGAGGGGGGGGCAAGGTACTGAGGACGAGTAAAGATGTCAGGAGAGGAACATGCTCAAGTTGCATGTCAGGTATCATCATCGGTCTGTCGATCCAAAACCTACCGTGGAGACCCCTGTCTCCGTCCCCGACCCTCATCCCAGCTCCTTCTCCATTCTCCCTTTCTCTCTCTTCCCCCTTCTCCTTCCCCCACCCCTTCTCCCATTCTCTCTCTTCTCCTTCCTTCTTTCTTCCCCCGCCTCCCTTCTCCCTTTCCCCTTCCCCTTTCCCCTTTCCCCCTTCTCCTTTTCTTTAAAAGCGGGAGGTGACAGCCATCGCTACCTGGTGACAGACAGGGACGGTGCAGGCGTTGCTCGGTGCGCCGGGCGTATCGACAGCTCCGACGCGCCAAAAAGCTCCATTGAACCTGATAATCACACGCTCATTTGTTCCGGATGGCGAACGTTACTGAATACTCGGCAGAATTGATCTCGCGGAGATGGCTGTAGGCGGGTACGGGGGAGGGCAGGGGATGGGGGAGGCGGGAGAGAAGGGGTGGGACGGAGGAGGGGAGGGAGAGAGGAACAGGGAGGGGAGTTGAGGGACAGAAGAGGCTGAGTTGCTGAACACTGATTGAAGACTGGCACGCTTTTGAACACTAACAAAGGAGGCGCTATGTTGACCAGTGACAAGGGCCGTGCTCCTGCCAGCGGTGACTGCCGGAGAATGGCAGCTCAACAGTGACGAAGGCTGGTTTTCGACTGGTGACTGGAAGCGCCCCTCCAGTCGGAAGGTCACTGAAAAGAGTTGAGAACCATGGCACTGTTTCCTCAATAATGATTATCTTTTTGTTCCACGCGGTTTATTCAACATCATTCTGTTTTACATTATTTGGCAGATGCGTATTTTTAGTGATGATTCAAGTACCACAGTTGCTTCGAAGGAGATCAGGAAAATATATATATATATATATATATATATATATATATATATATATATATATATATATATATATATATATACATTTCTCAGTTTCATTTTTTTTAATTGGACGTCCATTGTAGGTCGTATAGAGAGAAGCAAATCTCGTTTTTCTTTTCTTATTTATTTCGACCCGATTCATAAATTTTGGCGAATATCCTCTTTCATCAGAGACGATAGAGAGAAGCCTGTATTATATGATGTTCTTCGCTTTTTGAAAAATACACGTTTCTCCCCGAGCTCTTCTTCGGAACGGTAGTATCATGATTTTTATATTATATGTGTACTGTAAATATAAATTTGTGTGTATATATATATATATATATATATATATATATATATATATATATATATATATATATATATATATATATATATATGTATATGTATATGTTTATATATATATATATATATATATATATATATATATATATATATATATATATATATATATATATGTATATTTATATATATGTATATGTATATGTTTATGTATATTTATATATATGTATATGTATATGTTTATGTATATTTATATATATGTATATATATGTATATATATAATATATGTATATGTATATTTATATATGTATATATATATATATTTTTTTATATGTATATGTATATTTATATATTTGTATATGTATATGTATATTTATATATATGTGTATATATATATATATATATATATATATATATATATATATATATATATATATATATATATATGTATATGTATATGTATATTTATATATATGATATATTTATTTATTTATTTATTTATTTATCTATTTATTTATGCTTGTGTATGTATAACAGATAATTTACTTTTGTGTTTTCGTGGGATATTATT
>NW_028234420.1:12443925-12463925 GCF_977035675.1 Penaeus japonicus
TTGCCTACGGTAGTCAAGGGGTAAAGAGACTCGGGTAGACTGCCAGCTGATTTTCCCCGTCATCCCGTCCACGCAACGACACGTTAATTAGACGACGCACTAATTAAGGAACGTCTTAATTAAACAACACGCTAATTAAGTCGTAACCTAAGAGACAAACAGGCTAAAAAAGGCTGCATGAAGTTAGGAGAAGGAAAGAAGTGATAGTGCCAAGAAACAAATAAACAACAACAACAAAAAAAAGAGCAGCCTAGGTTATGAAATCGGCGTGATTTCACTGATTAATGACATGAAGAAAACGCGATTGTGGTAGAATTTCCGGTCGCCTCGTAAAGTCATTCATATTTTTTTCTCTTTCTTTTATCTTTAAAATTTGCATCATAGCTCCATATTGTCATCTCTCCTCGTTTCCTTCATTGCCTTTCCTTCATCTCTCTCTTTCTCTCTCCCTCCCTCCCTCCCCCTCCCCCTTCTTTCCATCACTCACTATCTCACTCCCACTCACTCACTATCTCACTCACTCTCACTCCCACTCACTTACTATCTCACCATTGCTTCACCGTTCACTTTGCACTCTCATACTCACCCCTACGTCACGCCCTCGCGCCACACGTCATTTCTCCTTCACCCTTCATGTCACACTCCTCTACCCCCCCCCCCCTCATCTTGTGCACGCCCACTCTACACCCACTCTGCCTCGCACAGTACAGCTACTGTGTCCGGCGTTGCAGTGTGCCATTTCTATACTGCGTCTCTCTCTCTGTCTCTATCTCTCTTTCTTTCTTTCTTTCTTTCTTTCTCTCTTTCTCTCTCCCTCTCTTTCTTTCTTTTTTCTTTCTCTCTACCTTTTTTCTTTCTTTCTCCCTCCCTTTCTTTCTCTCCCCCTTTCTTTTTATCTCCCTTTCTTTCTCTCTCCCTCTCTTTCTCTCTCTTTCTCTTTGTATTTATTCCTATGTGATTTTGCGAAATGAACTGCAGTTCACTTTTACGCATGGAGTCTTTTGAAGGATTATGCTCCCGTCTTTCTCATCCTTCCTTCCTTCCTTCCTCTCTTCCTCTCTTCCCCTCTTCCACCGTTCTCTGTCTTCATTTCATTGTCGTTGGTCTTACTTTTCTCTTCTTCACGGTCTTCCTGTATTTTTATTTATTTTATTTGCCCTCCATTCAACCACATATGTTCTTCTTTTCCCTTCGTCCTTTCCCTCCTCGTCTTCCTGCTCCTCCTCCTACTCCTCTTTCTCTTCCTCCTTTTCAGTTGTTCCTACTTCTTCATTTCCTCGTTCACCTTTTTCTCCTCCCCCTCACTTTCCTCGTTCACCTTTTACTCCTCCCTCTCACTTTCCTCCTTCTCTTCCTCCCCTCCCTCCTCTCCCTATCCCTCCTGCTCCTGCTCCTCTTTCTCCTCCTCCTCCCCCCTCCTCCTCCTCCTCCTCCTCCTCCTCCTCCTCCTCCTCCTCCTCCTCCTCCCTTCCTCCCTCCTCCCTTCCTCCCTCCTCCCTTCCTCCCTCCTCCCTCCTCCCTTCCTCCCTCCAGGCAAGGTCCGTCGTCGTCAGGTCTTCTTGCTTACATCCGTACAGTGCCACTTCCGCGCTGCCACACAGTTCTCCCCCATCACAGCTACCGCTTCTCGCTCTACACTTTTCTCTTTTCCTGCCCTTTTTCTTCCTTCCTCTTCCTCCTCCTCCTCCTACTCCATCCACCTCCTCTTTCTCCTCCTTTTCCTCATCCTCCTTCTTTCCCCCCGTTTCCGCTGCCCTCTCCTTTCCCTACCCTTCTTTCCTCGCTCTCTCTTAATTTCTCTCTCTCTCTTTCTCTCTTCCCCCTCTCTCTCTACCTCGCCGTTGCTGCCCCCCCCTTCCCTCCCTCACCGCCCCCCCCCCATCTCTCTGCCCCCCTCGCCTCTCCGCGCGCTGTGTTTGCAGAAGCTACACTATGAATAATTCTCGCGGGTAAATGCATCACTTCAAAGAGGGCGGCCTGACTAAAACAAGGCCTGACTCATTCCACGCCCGTGCATCATGGGGGCATTTTTGGCGCGTACTCTACACCCATTATTTTGTGTTTTATACGTACGTGCGTGTCTGTTTGTATGTCTTGAACCGATCACCGTTCTGAGCCTCGCTGCCATAGACCCCATAGTACCCGATCAAGTTGCTCGAAAATAAAACGTTTAAAACGAAAGTTGCAATGGCCAAGGGTACGGTTGATGATTATGTATATTGTTTTTGAAATACCGTGTTCATGCAAATCTCAAATTCAAATCTCTCTCGGTCCGGCGTTCTTGGCTGGTAGAACATCAAAGAAAACGGGAGGCCAGGTCCGCATGCAGTAATACGTCGGTATAATTAGGATGGTAATAGCTACGACTCAATAGCGGCAGACGCGGGGATAACTCGTCTATTTTATGTTCTAGTGTTCAGCTAGTGTTTATGTCATGTCTCGATGTTAAATGGCTCATCTGTATTTATTGTGCGTAGATTTATCGAGTTTTTCCCCCCTCTTTTTTAAGTGTGTGTGTTGTCTGTTTTGGTTATATACGAGTTGGAATTATATATATATTTCAAAGATTTAATTTAGAATTTAGATCAACCTTTTGATTGCGAAATGAGGTTAAGAATCATTGAAGCAATTCAGTATAACTGTGGCTGTATCTCACGCGTGCTCTAATTAAAGGTATAATACATTGCATGTTTGTGGGTGTGTATGTATGCACTGTCTGTATGTTTTGAGTGTGTGAACCTGTTTCTCTCTCTCTCTCTCTCTCTCTCTCTCTCTCTCTCTCTTTCTCTTTCTCACTCTATCTCTCTTTCTCACTCTCCCTCTCTCTCTCCCACTCTCCCTCTCCCTCTCCCTCTCCCACTCCCCCCCCTCTCTCTCCCTCCCTCCCTCCCTCCCTCCCTCCCTCCTTCCTTCTTCCTCTCTCTCTTTCTCTTTCTCCCTCCCTCCCTCCCTCCTTCCTTCTTCCTCTCTCTCTTTCTCTTTCTCCCTCCCTCCCTCCCTCCCTCCCTCCTTCCTTCTTCCTCTCTCTCTTCCTCTTTCTCCCTCCCTCCCTCTCTCTCTCTCTCTCTCTCTCTCTCTCTCTCTCTCTCTCTCTCTCTCTCTCTCTCTCTCTCTCTCTCTCTCTCTCTCTCTCTCTCTCTCTCTCTCTCTTCCACCCTCCCCCTCTGCCTCCTCTCCCTCTCGATTAGTTGTGTAAAATCGCATTAATAGATATATTGTTAAAAAATCTGGAAAGCCTCAATCTCGGTTGCCCGAAGAGAAAGACATAATTTGTGTTGTACGTAAGGTCGAAGTGTAACCTACATATACACGTAATGCGAACCATGTGTGCCACCCATTGGCTATCCTTATAGATTTTCGCAGAGTATATATTTACCATCTAGGTAAAATGACCAACTGAAAATTAAAATACTTTACGAGGTCGTTAAATGCTTTGAGTAACATGGATGAAAAGACTTTTTTTCATATCCCGTAGTTATTAATCAAGCGTTTATATCTGTACAAATGTGATGTACACGTGTAATCCGGGCGACAGACATATATCATGTTTTGATTCAGTAAAGGTGGTTTACGTTCATATCCCTCTGAAGTGTCATGGCCGCTCTGATTTCTCCGTCCGTGTGCTGAACTTCAGGATTCGTGATTTCGCAGTTGAATCTTAACGGACGTTTGGTTATTATATATAAATATATATATATATTTTTTTTTTTTTTGCTTGCCACATTTTATCAGCTCGGGTTGTAAATATAGCGGCCATGTTGGAGCAAGTTTTAATTCAGCTCGAAGAAGAAGGTTTAAAAGACCATATTTATGAACAGTTAATGCCTGTGGGTGAAAGGTATTATTGAATCGCATCCATAGTTGGAGTAGCAACTTTGATGGTTCAGCCGCAGGAAGCTGCTCTGAGTTATTTTTTTATGAATTTCACGCCCTTTTTTCACCTCACCGTTTATCAAGATTTTCTGTCGCCCCGAGGGATCCCCAGAGACGTTCGTAAACCTCGATAATAGAAGCAGGTTCTGAGAGTGCAGTTTCTTACGTGGCTGCATAGATGGTGTGAGCTGATAGCATGCTGGGCGATACTTTCGGCCAGAAATAACGGTCTCGCCCGGAGATAAAGCCCGATTGTAAAGGTTATCCATCCTCGTAAGAGTGTTGGATTGGCAGGCATATTTGTATAATTCTTAATAACACTGCCCGAGTCAGACACCGTGCGGATCAGGGTGTGTTTCCTTTGCGAGGAGCACGCACACACTCGCTCACTCACTCTCACTCACTCACTCACTCACTCACTCACTCACTCACTCACTCACTCACTCACTCGCACACCCACACGCACACGCATACGCACACGCACACGCACACGCACACGCACACACACACACACATACATACACACACGCGCGCCTGCTAGTTTGTAAGACCCAGATATACAGAGAGGAGAAGGGGAAAGAAAGAAAGAAAGAAACAGAAGCGACAGAGAAGCTACACAGGAAGAGAAGTCCGGGTGATAGATACACCCACAGAGAGACTGGTAGTAGACAGTTGAGCGAAGAGACGAGAATAAGTAAGTGTCAGAAGAGAAGGTGTTGTTTTTACGGGCGTGTGAGCGTGATCGGCCATGAGATCAAACAGCCCCTATCTCTACGGTGAGTGTTTGATCTTAATGTGGGCGAGGGTACGTGTGCGGCGCCGGCGAGGAGTTACCGGGGAGGGGAGTTCACGCATATGCTGCTCCAGGACATGGGGAGAATATAATAGTCGGTGAGGGATGGGGAGAGAGAGAGAGAGAGAGAGAGAGAGAGAGAGAGAGAGAGAGAGAGAGAGAGAGAGAGAGAGAGAGAGAGAGAGAGAGTAATAAGTAGCATGTTGGATTGAGGGCTGCTCCACCTCCGAGGAGCGAGGTGTTGCTCCTCTACTCCCCGAGAGGAGACTCTCTACCACAATGTATGATTTATCTGAGAATATGTGTGAATAAAGTGTTTTCTTTTGACATGTGACATTTGGAATGTGACGAGGGAAGTGTTGCATCAATACATAGTTCTTGCTAAGGGATGGACAAAACAACACTGGTATGTCTGACGTGACAGTAAGAGAGAGGTAACCAGATAGGTGAAGCAACGAACATACATATATGTATGTATATATGTGTGTGTGGTAGGATGTATGTGTAACAACTCGAATGTCATGAAAGATACAAATTACATTGACGATTGTATTATAAATAATACAATAGCAAAAACATACATGTGCAAATGTTATTCGATGGACATAATAACAATTACAACAGAGAGGGAGGCAGACTGACACAGACACAGACACAGACACACAAATACTCAAGCAATAGAGACATTGTATATGGGGGGAGGGAGCAGAGAGAAAAGTAGAGCTGTATTAATAAAAAAAAAGGAGCAGCTAGAAAGCAGGAGAGAAGTAGGAGCAGCGAGGAGCAGGAGGCAGTAGAAGTGGGCCCAGGTGAGAGAGGCAGCGGCTGAGGTGTCGCGGTGGTGTAACCTAATACAGTGTCTAGGGGTTACCCACTTACCATATATATCTCAACGATTATCGCATATATTAAAGTTATCGGCCAACGTTTTCTCTTGTGCTCTTTTTTTTCATTCTTGTTACTTCCTAAGTCTCATGTATGAATATCGAAGTTTATATTTACGTGTAGAAGCCTTCGGTCTGTTTTTGTTTTTGTTTTGGTTACACGCTATGGTATTGGGGATGGGAATGGCTGTACGGGGTAACTCATCGCATTCAGGATTGCCTCATTTATAGGAATATAAAGGTGCTCAGAAAGTGGGAGGGGAAATGATGGGGGTGGATGGGGAGATAGTCAGATGAGGAGGGAGAGGGGGAGATGGGGGAGAGGGAACGGAGGTAGATGAGGGTGTTGGGGGTGGAGGGGGGGTAAGTTAGTCCAATGGGGCTTGTGGGAGGGAGGTGGGGTGAGGGGAGGGGGGAGCTTCTTGGCCTTCGAGGGTCACGTTCTCAAGATGTCGTCAGCGCGTTCCTTTCACTTGGTCATCTCGCCAGGTAAGAAAGTGGAATTGGAGACTAGATTGATGGAAGGAGGGGTAGAAGAGGAGGAAGAACAAGAATAAAGGAGGAGGTGGGAGAGGAAGAGAGGAGGGTTCGCGTCACTTATTAATGAATTGCCATTTCCTACGACGCGAAAAGCCGTAATAAGACAAGAGCAAAAACAATTAAAAAAACTATAGCAAAAACAGGGGTTCGCAGTGCAATTCAAGTTACATTACCGTGCATTTGGTAATTTCAAGAATTGCCTGTTATAATCGCCTTTGTATTAGCGAAATTATTACGCGTAGGATAACCAAGGGGGACACACACACACACACAAGAGAGAGAGAGAGAGAGAGAGATACAGAATGGCCTCTCTCTCTTTCTCTCTCTCTCTCTCTCTCTCTCTCTCTCTCTCTCTCTCTCTCTCTCTCTCTCTCTCTCTCTCTCTCTCTCTCTCTCTCTCTCTCTCTCTCTCTCTCTTTTTACTTGCCAAAATAATTGGCTTTCTTAATCACGCAGCTAAGTGATTTAAAGTAATATAAATTAAGTGAAATTAGAGAAGGGGTGGCCACGCCGGGCGGCCGGTAATCTCCATCACATGTAATGGTTAATATCGGCCAGATAGCAGGCAGATAACAATCGCCGAGCTCAGGTAAGAGCAGCCCTCGCCGAGCCGAGCGAATTTATGTTCTTCCTGGCGCTGGTGCGGGATCTCGTCGGGGGGTAGGGGGGGGGGTCACTCGGGGAAGGGGTTGAGGGGGAGGGGAGGGGTACTAGGATTGGGGGGGGGCGGGTTGGCCATCTTCAGGATAGCGGGGATCAATTCTGGCCATCGCCAGGGAAGGGGAAGGGTTGGACTGTACTGTATAGAGGTCTTGGCCATTGCGAAGGGACTCGGAGATCACCATAAGGCTCTCGGTTACTACAGAAGACCTTGGCAATCCTATTGGGAAGGCAAGGGGAGGGGGGGGGGGATTCCTAAGGGATTTGAGTGCTTTAGGGCCGGTGGCGATGAGGATGAAATCTGCTTTTAGTTTAGGGACGCGATGGACGACCGTCGAGTGGGCGGAGAAGAGTTGGGAGTCTGAGTGCGAGAAAGTAAAAAAAAAAAAAAAAGAAAAAAAAAAAAAAAAAAAGTTCATGATTCAGCCCAGCGTGACGGCGAGGTTGCCCACTGAGAGGGGGAATTACACAGTTACACGTTGTACATCATTCCATAATTCGTCCATAAATTAATTTGCATCCCATGTTAATAGGCCCAGTTAGAGGACCGATTAACATGCTGAAGCGTCGGCGGAACCATTCGCCTCCTAAGTTACGAGCTAAGAACTGGTGGGACGGGGGAGCAATTATAATTAATGTGTCGTGAAGTACCTCATTAAGATCGTGCAAATGAGGGTCCTGACACGCAGACAATTGAGCATTATGCGGCGAGTCATGCGTGCGGCAGAGGCCCGTCCCAGCCAGATATATTACCCCGCCACAATTTTTCACGGGGTGTGGGGTCCGGCCCAGCCTCCCTCTCTTCTTTTCTCTCTCTCTCTCTCTCTCTCTCTCTCTCTCTCTCTCTCTCTCTCTCTCTCTCTCTCTCTCTCTCTCTCTCTCTCTCTCTCTCTCTCTCTCTCTCTCTCTCTCTCTCTCTCTCTCTCTCTTTCTCTCTTTCTTTCTCTCGCTCTCTCGCCCCGGACCCTAACACGTGGCGATGGTCACCTCCGCATTTGTCATTCTGCTAATAGCATTGGAATAGCTGTTATGTTTGATAATCTAGATTTGACAATTTATACACAAACATACGCACACGCACACACACACACACACACACACACACACACACACACACACACACACACACACACACACACACACACACACACACACACACACACATACACACACACACACACACACATACACACACACACACACACACATATACAGACATACGTATCCGTATGTATTTTTTTTCTTATTAGTTGTATGCATGGACATTTGTTTCTGTGTGTGTGTTTGTGTCTGTGTGTATTTGTATATGTATGTGTCAGCGCCCGTCTGTATGTATGACTGTTTTTAGCCAATGTCTCTTAGCGAGGCAGCGGCAGCCGAGGCTCCCCCGCACGACCGCGCCGAGGATGACCCTCGCTCGGCACGCACAGCCGAAGACCTTCAACCGCTGGACAAGATGACGCAGGGAAGAAGAAGCGTCTTTTTTTTTATAATCTTCTCTCTATTTTTTTCGCTCTTTCCCATGCTCTCTCTTTCTCTTTGTTTCTTTTTTGCTTCCTAATCTTTATTCACCCCGTCTTCTGTTCTTTATCTCTCGTTTTCTGGCGTTGTTTTCTCTCTCTCTCTCTCCCTCCCTCCCTTCCTACTCTCCTTTCCCCTCCTCTCCCCTCAGTTCCCCCTGTTCCTTTATGACTTTTCTCCTTATTTCACTCTCCCCCAAACTTCCCTCCCTCCTTTCCATCTCCCCTCCCTCCCTCCCTCTCTCCCTCCTTCCCGTCTTCCCTTCCTCCCTCCCTTCTTCCCGTCACCCCTCCCTACCGTCTCCCCTCCTTCTCATCCTTCCCTCTCTCTCATCTCCCTTCCCTCCCATCTCCCCTCCCTCCCTCCCATCTCCCTTCCCTCCCATCTCCCCTCCCTCCCTCCCTCCCTCCCATCCTAGAGTTCCTATGCCCCAGCGTCGACCCCAAGGTATCCACGTGTTGACATTGTCATGGTCAAGCAGCCGCAGCAGAAGGTAACTGCCAACCGACATGAGATTCAGGAGCGACTTCATGACGTCAGGGATTTAGGGAGGAGGGGAAAGGGTGTAGGGTGTAGGGGGTAGGGGTTGTTGGGAGGGTTGGGGTGGGATGGGTGGGTGGGTGGGTGGGGGGTAAGGTGTCATCATCACTCTTTCCCTTATGGGATTTCCTCTTCTCTTTTTCCTCCGTATTTTTTCCTTCTTTTTTCCCCTTTCCTATTGGTCGCTCTGCTTACTCTCCTCCTGACAGTGGCGTAAGTGTTCGAGTCGGGATGAAATTTCTTGTTTGTTGTTCTTGTTATTTGCTCCTTTTGGTATTGTTTTGGTGTTAATAGTGTTTTTGTTATTTTTGTTATTATTATTATCATTGTCATTATTATTATGATGGTGATGATGATGATTATAATTAATGTTGATTTTATTATTGTCGTGTTGTTATAATTATTATGGATATTCATTACGTTTAAATTCTCCTGTCAAAACTCCGTACTTTTCATCACGGTTGATGTTGCAATCGACCACCGTAAATGTCAGATAGATGTTATGACTGACGATTTATTACAGACCATTTGCAATCATGCACATAGTGAAATTTTCTCTCATCACGATTTTAAAATGCCAGCATATATTGCCAGGTATTTTGACCTTCACTTCATATCAACAGAATCTCTATCTTTTATTACATGCTTACATGTAGTTTATTTATTTTATTATTATTATTATTTGTTTTCAATTTTATATCATTTTCGCTTTGAAAGATAGGTCTTGCGAGAAGAAAGTGGGTCGCCAAAAATCCAGACCCAGTAATGCGCTCTGCATGACTCCAAGAAATGTGATCCGCCAAACATTCGATTGCAACTCTTTGCAACGTTAGTTTGCTTTGGTATTTGCAGAACTGTGTTACTTAAACCTCTCCCCGCAGTCTGCAATGTCCGCTATGTAACCAGACGATAAAAATGAAAGTAAAATATCTTGAAATTCTGAAGATTTCGCATCCCAGCGTCGGCCGCGTTCTGGGAATCCTCCGGCAGCTGGACAGGACGCGGCGCGGCGGGAGTCTTGAAACATTTATTGCGCTAATTCCAAATTTCCCGCTGGATTATGCGGCGGCGGGGGCGGCTGGGGGGGGGGGGGAGATCTTTGTTTTATGCGACTGTCGTGACCGCCATCTTTCCCCGGCCATAATTTCGGTGTATTTGTTATTTGCCTTTCGTGGTGTAATGTTTGCGCGGCGACGGCATATCTGCGAGGGCGACTGTTGTGGCCGTGTCATTCAGGATGATATATGTATATATGTATATATATTTATGTATACATACATACTTACATACATTCATACACACACACACACACACACACACACACACACACACACACACACACACACACACACACACACACACACACACACAACATATATATATATATATATATATAATATATATATATATATATATATATATTATGTATGTGTATATATATGTATGTATATACATATATATGTGTGTGTGTGTGTGTGTGTGTATGTATATATATATATATATATATATATATATATATATATATATATATTTATATATTTGTGTGTTTGAGGGGATTTGTGTCAGTGACCGACCGTGGCTCACCTTCCTCTATCTGCTTTTCTTAGAAACAGGACTTGCGTGTGACATGGCCAGTGCGTGTGCGTGTGTTTATTTTGTGTCCATGCGAATACTGCAAACTGGCGAGTCAACTGGCATGACCCCCTCCCGGGGCCTCCCCCTCCCTCGTTCCACCAAGCCCCTTTCGGCAGAACACGCGGCCCCTCGCTCGGAGTGAAGGGCAAGGGGCAAGGGGCGAGTGAAGGGGTGCGAAGGGAGAGGATGGGACAGAGATCGACCCATTCAGGCGAATCGGGCATGTGTCAGCCCCTTCGTGTTAAAATGCATGGACGCGATGTGGTGAGACGGAAGCAAGGCAGCAATTAAGCTTCCAAGAAGCTTGTATGTGCGTGAAGTGTGAGCGTGAGGATGGGCGGGCACGGGCGTGTTGTGCGAGCCACGCGAGGCTGGGTCATGGCGCCACCCGCCGTGGCCAGGCTCCCTGGCGCCCACCTACACTCAACCTTTTTGTCCGCGCCCCGGACGCACTAAGTATTAATCTGCCCCGCTGGAACGCGGCATTTTGCGAGCATGCGGATGTATGTTTTATGTCCGTCGCGCCCGCCCGCCCGCGTGTATGGGCGGCGGGACAGGAGCGGGACAGTGGCCCGAGTTTAGACGGCCAGACGTCGACGTCTGGAACGTGGACATGTCGGGAAATAAGAGTTCGGTCTGTAGTCTGTCTGACATGGAGACGTATCTAGTGGTTAGGACAGTCTGGTGGGGGAGGGAGGGGGCCCACGGCGCCATCTTATCCCAGTGTGTGTTACGTGTTTCCTCACGTCAACTCCACACACTAATCTGCAAGGCCCCGCCCACCTCCGTCGTGCAAGGAAGGGGGGAGGGTCGCTTAGGGAGAAGGGGGGGGGTGCAAGTGTATGGCACAGCAGGAAGGAGATAAAACTTGATTCACAGTTAGGAAATCTATCGTTCTAGATTCGTTCTTTAACTTGTCGTCGTCGCCTGCCAATCTTGCCGATATCGACGGTTGCCAGATGCAATGCATAAAGCTCAGATACCACAAAGAACAAAAAAAAATGTCGTTCATCGGTATAGATTTTGAGCAAGAGATCTGACGCTGACTCCCCCCCCCCCCCTCTTCTCTACCTCCTGTATGCACGTCGGGGGAAGTTGGGGAAGGGGGGGGGGCGGTAAAGTTTTCGAGTGAAGTCTTTAATATATGTTTATATTTATGTAGTAAGATCAAAGACGACTTTTTATTTACCTCAAACGGCAGGTGTGTGCGTGTGTGTTTGTGTATATTTCTACCATCCATGAATAAAGCATATTTCCCCCTCAGGATGTCCAGACTCATGATCTCTTTCGCAAGCCGTTCTACCAAAATCTGCGAGTTATTCTCACCGTTGCGACTGAAGCTCAGCGAGTTATTTTCACTATTACGACAGGCGCGTAGAGTGGGTAAACCAGGGAAGGACAGCTACTGCCCGCATTGCGTCATTATCATAACTTAGCATATTATGGAAGGAACTGTAGGGCATAGACTCCTGTAATGGGTATGCTAATATGATCAGAACGTATATTAATTTGGCTTTTTTTTAGATATTTTTTACTTATACAGGGTCAAGATGTTATGATATCTTTTAAAGGAAGATTATAGAGATTTATGATATTTATCTGATGAGTGCATATATAGCAGCTTTATACCTGATGTTGAATGTGTAGCTTCTACAGTATTAGTTAGATAGGAGAATAAATGAGGAAATTATTAAATTCAGAAGAAAAAGAAAATGGAAAACGTAAGCAGTTTAAAAGCATGCTAGATGCTAATAGGCGGGAAGGGATGATAAATGCGGTGTAGAGTAAGGGAGGAAAGGTATGATTATTTGGTATGTAATCTGGGTTAAGATAACGAAGGCGTAAATAGTGGTGGTGTAGTATCACTGGTGTTCTTGAGAGCGCCGTGAGCAGGAAGCTGTGGTTAGGAGAGACACGAAAAACCACAGCCGGACGCCATATCTTTTCATGTGTTTTGTTTTCATCCCTTTCGGTCTCCTTATTTACCCTTCAATTACTCTTCTTCCGTATTTTCCACTTCTTCTTCTTCTTCTTTGTCTTCTTATCTTTCTTTATCTCTCTTTTTTTGTACTTGCGTCTTCCTGCGCTTCATTCTCTTTCTTCTATGTTATTTTCTTTTCCTCCTCCTTCGCATTACTCCCTACCTCCCCTCGCTCCCTCTTCCTCCTATTCCTCCTTTGCCTCTTCTTCTTCCTTCACCTCCTCTTCCTCCTTCGCCTCCTCTTCCTTCTTCACCTCCTCTTCCTCCTCCCCCTCTTCATCCTTTTCCTCCTACTCCTCCTCCTCTTCCTCCTCCACACCCTCCTCTTCCGTCTCCTCCCTGGCACCTGCGAGATGAGGCTCCACCGCATCTGAGTCCGAGTCTCAGCGAGCCGACGACCGGGCTTCCTTGCTCGCTCCGGTCGGGATGCTCCTCCTTAACACAATTTCCGCCCTTGACGACGCCGGAAAACCAAAGCACATTTTGTTAAATCTTAATGTCAGGACGCGTTTGTCCTTGATTCCTTCTAGGCGAGGCAGAGGCGGTCCCTCCCCTTCCTATTTGGCCGAGGGAGGTATGGTGCGAGACTTCGTGAAAGGGGTGTGCGGCTTTTGAAGAAGGAGCTGGCTGGCTGGCAGTTCGGGGGGTCGTTGTGGGGTAGCTCAAGGAAGACGCATTGAGCGGACGGGCATCTCAAGGAAGTCGCATTGAGCGAATGGGTATCTCGAGGAAGTCGCAGTGAACGGACGGTTATTGATATGAACAGGCAATCCAGTTGGCAATTGGCACGGGTGGAAGTGATGGCAGCTAGAATGCAGCGTGGGCAGCGGCGAAGGCGGTGGTGGTGGCGGGGCAGTATGCAGCGTGGGTAGCGGGCATGGTGGTGGTGGTGGGCCGCGACGTGCCCCACAAATTGGCCATGTCGTCCCAGTAGGGGCGGAGATAATGGCCACGTTATTTACGGCCTCTCAAGCCTTTTCCTCCAACATTTTTTAGGCGGCAGAGTGGCCCGGGTTGGCCGTAGGCGAACCTTGTTTTATGGAGAGTTGATTTTATTTTTTTTAAAGGCTAGAAAATGTAATCATAAATTCTTGTGTTGTTGGAGGTGAAGACTGGTACGAAAGGCGTTTCAGGTTGGAAAACTCAGCGTGATAATGGTAGCCAATGAAGATTTTTTCTCCCTTTTTATTTTGGGGGATGGAAACGAGGGAGGTAATGGTGCTAGAGATGATGATGTAGATTACATTGATGCTAGATGTATTTGTAATGCCAAGGAGTTTATTTGGTGTTGGTCGTGTTTTCTGAAGTTTAGATTCCAATTTTATCTTTGGCAGGTTGCGATCGATGATTGAGATCGTTGAAAGAAATGATGGTTACTGAAATGGACGCGCTACTCGATTTCAAAAAGCTAGACGACAAAATTAAAGATTAAAGATGTCATAACGATTTGTTATAGCCGTGTGACAGGACTGTTGACTGTAGGTAAAGAGGAGAAGAGGGGCTAAATTAAATGGAAAGGGAAAAGGGGGGGAATACGCATTGATTATTGCGTCACAACAATTGGTGGTTATGATGTGGACGCGACGGAAGAAGGACGCTAACGAGATTTTTTTCACATATTTTAAGGGATCTTTGTTGAGATCTTTTATCACAGAACCGCACCCTTATATGTGATTTAAGCGATGGGAAAAATAGTATTTTTTATAAATGGGCATATAGTGGTAATGATATATACTGTATTTATTTGTTGATGAAAAGATCATTATATGGAACTTTTGTACAGGATAAGGTAGTAATTCTTAGGCGTCCCTTCATTATTCGTGTTTGTGTTGTGTTTGCCTCTTTTTTCGGTATGCACTGAGAAATCGTTCGGAACAGAAGGCCAAACAGCATTTCGTTATCTCAAGATTTGTATGCACGTCAAATGCACTGTCTGCTGATACTGGGTTTAAAACTGCTTTTGACATTTGAATAGACAATTAACAAAGGTCGTGTATGAGAGAACGGTAACATGTCAGGTATAGCGGGGCCGCTCTGCCCCTCCACACTGAATACCTCATATGAATGACATTCCGAGGCCCGATATCCCGGTGTCCCTCAGGGCGCGGCTGAAGGGCCTCTCCTATTCTTCACGCCTCGGGAAAATCACCCTCCGATAGGCTTAAATAAGAGCCATTTCTGCCTGGAGTCGTAACCTCCGGATAGGCATGTAAAGGTGGACGGACAGTAGCCGCGTAGGCCTGTTGTAAACCAGTGGGCTAAATTCGACCTGTCTCCATGAAATCTTTTTCCCCTTGTGTGCCGCAAATCCTATAGGTTTCCAGCAGAGGTTTAGACGCGGACTTTGAGATTAAGAAGGCCTTTCGTGGGCATAGGTTTTAATTGTTTGGGCAGCGGGTTCGGGCGTCACGGTGCTCGGACAAATGGAATTGCTAGATTACACAAAGTACTGTGTTGACCTCACGACTTTGTCATGGGGAAGCATTGGGCCGATAGATGATTTGGCGTAAAATTTGTTTAGGTTCACGGTGTGTTAGGGAGACAGAAATGTTTGCAGAGATGAGAGACCGATTGTAATAGCTGATTAGATACGCTTTTACTTGTCCGGATTTTTTTTACACTGACAAATAATTTTTTTTTTTGGCGATATATCGTTAGTAATATGAAATAATCTTATGTTTTGGGTTTACTGTATGATGAAACGAAACATATCCTTTCGATTATTAATTTAGTTTTCTTCTTTCCTCAGGTGAGTGTGAGAGATTGTAGCGCCTGGGGGATACATGGCCGCCAGTAAGTAAGTAACAAAAAAAGCAAAACAAGGAAACAAAAACAAGCCACATGCAGGAGTTGGGTATGTATGTAAATGATGGAAATCTTCGGGAAATTGCACACGACCCGACCTCCTCGTCCAGGGATCGGCAGCGGAAGAGTCGGGGATCAGGCACGAAATGTGTGTTCTCGTGCTCGTCTCCCCACAAGTGTTATGCAACTCTCCAGGTGCACCAAGTGTCCACCTGAGCCAAGAATAATAATTTAAAGCTGAGTTTATTCTCCGGTGGAAGCGTGTTTGGAGAGGAGGAGGGGATGAAACCGCACTCAGCCCCGCATGTGTTTTAATCCACAAGGAAAACACGGAGTTGTCTGCTGTTTTTGAGGAGTGTTGTGATAGCGAAGGGCCGAGACTTCTATCCTCTTTCTCTCTCTCCCTTTCTCTATTTTTCTATTCTCTATCCAACAACCCCGCAACGAACCTCCTGTGTTCCTTGCGACTCACCAGCTCTCCAGGCGGTTTTTTCCATGAACCATTGTACTGTGCAAGACATGAACCGGAGCCTGCATTAAACTTGAACCCCACCGGATCTCACGCGAACGCACACTCAGGCACAAAAACACACGTGCATTAAAGCACGCAAACACATACAAACACGTTCACATGAATTTAACACACATACGTGCACACACACACACACACACACACACACACACACACACACACACACACACACACACACACACACACACACACACACACACACACACACACACACACACATTAAAGGATATATATATGTATATATATATATATATATATATATATATATATATATATATATATATATATATATGTATGTATATATATATATATATATATATATATATATATATATATATATATATATAATGTAAAAAATATAAATAAAATGGAAAATAAATTCAACAAAATACAAACACACAGATTACAAGCACGTACCAACACACCCACATAAACACATGCATACAAACACGTACCAACAAACGCACAGATACAAACACGCACACACAAACAAACACACCCATACACCCATAAGCACACCCCTTCGCCCGCAGACACAAGCAATCTCTTCCTCCCAGACACCAGACGGCACGGCACACACGATCAGAAGTCCGTTGTTCCGTAACCGCACCCATAGAGTTTTGCTTTGTCCGGAATCACAAGCAAGAGCGGAAAAGTAGCCCGGACGTCGCAGGTGAGAAAAAGGTGCGATACCTCACGGCGCAGGAGAGGAGGCCGCGGCAGGGCGAGGACAGGCCGGGAGCTGCGACAATGGGAACATGATTGTCGTCCGTTTTCTCCGCCTTACGCCTCACTACCTCCAAAGGCAACTCACTTTCGTCGTCGGCAGTGGTGTTACTCTCCCTTCCCTCCTTTCCCTCTTTCCTTCTCTTCCCATTCTTCTTTTTTCCCTTTTTCCCCCCTTCTTTCCTCACTCCCTCATTCCTTATATCTCTTTATCACTCTTTCTCTTTCTCCCTCCCTCCCTCCTACCTTTGTCCCCTCTCCTTCCCTTCCATCCATCCCACCCACTTTCCCTCTTCCCCACCTCCTTCCCTCCATCCCTCCCTTCCTCCCTCCTTCCTCACTTCCTCCTCCTTTCTCTCTCCCTCCCTTCCTCCCTCCCTCCCTTCCTCCCTTCCTCCCTCCCTCCCTTCCTCCCTTCCTCCCTTCCTCTCTTCCTTCCCCCTTGTACCCTACTCCACCCACCGCTACTACACTGCCATCGTCGCCTCCCGCTCACCATCGCGATCACTGTCACCTTTGAGGGAGGGACAATAACTCGAGAAATTCAAATTCCCGTTGAAATTGGAACCGAAATGATTGGCGCAGGTTCGGAACGATAGAGGGAACCCGTCATTCTTTTGACATTCCTCTTCCCCTCCCCCCGTCCTCTCTCTCTATTTCTCCCTCTAACATTTTATTGCGTGTCCTTTTTTATTTTATATAGGAAGGGAAACAAACATTAAAAAAGAGGAAATCGAGCTGTATTTCACAAAGTGACGCTAGCCTACGCATCGCGGCCGAAGGAGAAGGCCGCAATTATTGTGACTTTCTTCCCGAAAGCCAAAAGGAGCAGGTACGGCCTTTGAGGCTACTGTCCTTTAAATGGCATTAGGGAGATGTTTTTCGTGAGTAAGCACCTATAGGCTGTATCGGGGAGGCTCTACCGCGCGGGGCTGAAGGAGGGTTGGGGGTGTAAGGAAGGGTCTTCTGTTGGGGTAGTTTGAAAAGGTGGGGTATTTAGACGTTCTTAGAATTGTGAGGTTTACCGTTACTGTGCAGCTGAGACACCTTAGCTAGTCTTTACACCCGGATGAAAATTTATATAAACCTGTAGGCTGGGTCGGGGCTAGACGCTATTAGGATCTGATTAGCCTACGGATATGAGGCAGTTGCAGAGACAAGGTAAATTAGCAGTGGATGAATATAGTTGATAATGACCCATGTTTTCCAGTATTACTAGGAGAGAACAACGCCAATGCAAGATAAGTGCGGACAGGTAGATTGAGGCAGAGGCAGGGAGTACAAGAAAATAGAAAACGAAGGCTCAAGTTTCCCTGAAGACGTTCAAGAACCTTAAGGACTTTCTAACATAATTATTTGCGGCAGTTCTACCGAGAACTTACAGTATCCCTCAATACTATGGGTGATTGGTACTTAAGACAGTCTCCGAAATAGCGAATGATCTCCGTTCATCTCAGCGCGATTGGCAAGGGGCAGTTGAGGCCGCGGGTATTGTCGTCTGAGCGTCGTTGAGGCCCTCGTGTTCCGGGCGTTGGGCGCGGGGACGAGGGCGGCTTATCTGCGCCCGTCCCACTCTCCTTATCGCATTCAAATGATCGTATTTTGTACTTGAGGAGTGACTGGTCGGGTTGGCTGGCAGTCTGGCTGGCCCGCACTAGGGAGATCCTCCCGCGATAAGTTCCATAGACGGTTGTGTACAAGAGGCGGGGCTATACAGGAGGACATTGTAGTTTGAAATATACAGGTGTAATGGCCGGGCCCAAACTACGCGGCGTAGAAATGTAGAGAAAGAAACGAACTTCTCGCGCCGGCGCTCTCTTTCTTGCTTACTGAACGTGCGTTGTGAGTGGGTCCTTCCAAGATCTTAACGAGAACCGGAAAATCTTTCCTTCTTTCCCAAGATTAAAGTGTGATAGAAGACGGCGTCGGGGCGTCGATGCCCATTTGGTAATGCGAGTTGAGGAAATTGGCTGGCAGGTGAAGTGACGGGCGGTATTAGGGGAACGATCAGGTGAGGGAACAGGCAGGCTAGTGACCAGGTAGGTAACAGGGACAAGGGAGGGGGAGGGGGAGGGGGAGGCGTAGGATGGGAGGGCTCAGAATGACGGTCATTGTGGTGGAAGGTGAATGAGTCTGTCCTGGTGATGAATGACTCCCTCCCTCTGCCGGACCTGATCCGCCCATCTTTCTGTCTGCCCCGCCGCCCACTCCTGCTGACACCACGCCCACCCGCGCCCACAGCACCAATCTTTGACCTCCCTAACAAAAAGTCAGTTCCGAGCCACTTTTGACTCACGCCCGCGACGTGTGGCCAGTGTGGCGTTTCTTTTTTCCAGAACTAAACTCTTTGAGACAAGTTCTTTGATGCCTCACTCAGCGGGCGCTCAGTTACATGAGAGGCTTCATAAGGTGTTAGCTATGTTTAGTCACACCCAGGAACCTTGCTATGGTGACAGTGAGGCGGTGTTCTCGGAGCCCCCATTGTCCGTGTATCGTCCGTAGGATCTCGTCTCCTTCTTGTTAGTTTACGGGCGAATCTCATGAATTTCGATCGCTTTTTTCCGTGCTATCTTGTTTTGTCCTTGTGTCTCTGACTCTCTCCATCCAATCCTCTTGCTGGACCAGCCTTGACGAGACAGATTGACTGGAGTTTGTGTCTAGGCGCGGGTATGGATTTTTTTTACACTGATTAATTTATTACTTCATGCCATAGGTCGTTAGTGCTGACAGGCTAATTGTGTGGTCCTGTTGCCTTGCAGGGCTCCGTATACCTTATAGTTTTATATTTCCCTGTCGCCATTAAGGAATGATATCGTTAGAGCCGTTGGAGGAGGTCCGGCATGGTCATTAATCGCGGCCTGTGAAAGGTTGTAGTGGATAAGGTCGTCAGCGGCCGGACCTTGCAGCGTGACGGTCGCACGGAGCTTGTCATCATAGAAGGAAGGAGCGGGAGGGTGCCACGGCTAGCCTTTGTGTTGTCAGAAGCCTCGTCGAGCTGTGCTATCATCAGTTAGACTATGCTTGAACTATTCGGAAGTGAGGGATGAGATTGAGACGCCTTTAATATACGGGGCGAGGGACGTGGAAGGACAATCTGAGTGACGTGTTGGTAAGGACGCATGTGCTTCTGAAGCGTGCTGCTTTGAGGCACGGGAGGCAAACGGTTATTCCAGCGGCGCGCACTGGTGGTTAAGGCAGGCTTGGAAGAGGGGAGATGTGCTTCCCATAGACGTATCCTCTTGCATTATTTGGTACTTTGTTAATATCCATATAAGAAGAGGGGGAGGCAGTGTTGAGACAAGGGGAGGCCATTGTGAGAATGACCGCAGCGAAGGAGCAAAAGATGATTGGTGGTTGTTGAGGCGGCAGGGGCCCGGTGGTGGAACTGCGTCCTCCGGCGGAAGGTCGCCTCGGGAGGTTTGCTCGCGAGATTGACCAAACATGAGCCGGGAACACAAGGCGAGGAGCGCACAATAGGTCGGCCGGGTCGCCTGCAGTTGTTTCAGCGTC
>NW_028234420.1:12468925-12473925 GCF_977035675.1 Penaeus japonicus
CCCTCTCTTACCCTCTACTCACGCACGCAGCCTGGAGACCAACGCGAACCTCCACAGCACGAGTAGATGTGACGGCGCGACGTACTCGAGCGAAAATCTGATTTGCGCTCTAGTTCAAAGGGCTTTTCGATTACCAAGTTTCCCTTTGATGTTGCCGCCGTTATAAAGGGGGAGGGAGAGGGGAGAAGAGAGAGAGAGAGAGAGAGAGAGTGAGTGAGGGAAAGAGAGAGGGTGAGGGAGGGCGGGAGGGAGGGAGAGGGGAGAAGAGAGAGAGGGAGGGAGGGAGGGAGGGAGGTATGGTAAGAGCGAGAGAGAGAGAGAGAGGGAGAGAGAGAGAGAGAGAGAGAGAGAGGGAGAGAGACAGGGACGGGGAGAGGTAGGAAGAGAGGGGTTGGGGGAGGAGGAGGTGTAGGGATATCTCCCCTCCCCTGGGCTCCCCTATCTCCCCTCGGTTCCTCCCCCTTCCTCTCTTTCACACACTAACAAGGTTGCCTGCCTTGTTTCAGCCAGGATCAGCGCCACTCTTAACACCACCTCCACACTCCCCTCGTATTCTTGCAAATTCTGTCTTTTTTCCCCTCTCTTAAATAGATATCTTTTTCTCCCCTCTCTTCTAGTGTGAACCTTCCCTCTTTAAAGACCGATTCGCTATCAGCTCATCTTCTTCAACTTGGTGTTTTCGATTTTGAATTGAGGAATAGATAATTATTTTTTTTATTGTGTCTCGTGCGCCAGTTCTCCCGTTGTGCGTTTTTACGCTCTGTGTTTTCACTAACTATATATCTATATGTATTTCTGTCTACCTACTTCTTATATGTTTCTCCTTCTTTCTCACTCTCGCTTACTCTTTGACGCTATTTCCCCTCCCTTTCTCTCTCTTCTCTCTACTCTCTCTCTCTCTCTCTCTCTCTCTCTCTCTCTCTCTCTCTCTCTCTCTCTCTCTCTCTCTCTCTCTCTCTCTCTCTCTCTCTCTCTCTCTCTCATACACACACTCTCTCTCTTCCACTCTCTTCCTCTCCTCTCCCTCCCTCCCTCCCTCCCTCCCTCCCTCTCCCCCCTCCCCTCCCCTCCCATTCTCCCTTCGCCCAATACGGAAAACCTATATGTATTACCCTCACTAGCCCGGCAGGTGACAAGCCAGTTTTTGATATCGAATTTCCCCTTTTACCTCTTAACTCTTAATTCCCCTCTGAACCCGAGCCAGCAGCCGGCATTGTAATGAGAGCATCGCCCGCCAGAGGTCCTTGCTGTTCCGTCAACCCGACACAGCATCCGGGAACTCGCGCCGGGTATATGTGTGGTTCCCGGTAGATCTTTGTGTGTGCTTGTGTGTGTGGTGTGTGTGTGTGTATGTGTGTTTCTTTTTTTTCTACACGTTATTTTCGTTATGTGAAATGGGCGTTGTCTAGGTGAAATAGGTGTTTGGCTTTATGGTTGCGTTTGGGCGTATTTTTCTTTGTGTGTGTGTGTGTGTGTGTGTGTGTGTGTGTGTGTGTGTGTGTGTGTGTGTGTGTGTGTGCACGCGCGCACGCGTGCAACGATTGCTTTTTCGGCAGCCGTTTGGATCGGAATGATCGACTGGAGCGACCCCGGAATACACCATATGCCGCATTTTACGGAGCAGATTGGAGGAAATAGCGGGAAGTCTTTGATAGTCAGAAAGTCTGTTAATTTGTACATTCCTGCCGTGCCTGTGTTCCGGGCAGCGCTGTGGACCGAGGAGCGGACGCCCGCCATCCCCCCAGCTAGACTAACGTTTATTTCATTTATTTATTTGTATTTCGTGCGTCGCCGTCTATATGTCTTTGTGCGCGTATATCACAGGACTCACTTTGCACTTCCACCCGAGTGTTTTTTGTTTTGAGTGTATATAATTCGTGTCATTCGTTGTCTTTTTTTCATATTTGACTTGGCCTTTGTCCACGGGCTTTAGTTATTTAGGGGCTCGAACATATTAGATATTGATTTAGTATATGTGTGATATTGTTCGTAGTCGAGCTTTCCATGGCCGGGCTGCTGGTTAGGTTTAATATTTGATTTTGTTTACGCCTTCAACGTTGTGTATTTGTGCAATAGAATAATTTATTGACGAGCTATTGTATATTCATCTGTATACATTCATATATTTTGCAAATAGTCGGTTCTATCGACTCCCGGGCCATACAGCCATAAGAGTTATGTTTTATGTGCTTTTGAGTGGGAGTTTCGGCCTTGCCTTCAGGGACCCGAGTCTTGTTTGGTCCAGTACTCCAGGCTGGGCTCGGTAAGTTATCTTCATATTGACATTGTAAGGAAATCATAACGAAATTGAATGTTGGTTAACAGGGCTGGTTCCAATCGTTTGGTTTGCGTGCGTTTCTGTCTCTGTCTGTCTGGATGCGCATGTCGTGTGTGTTTTGGTAGGGGAAGTGTATGTGCGCGTGCTCATAAATACGTAAATAATGTAAATATGTGCAAAACGATAGTGAGTAAATATTCAAGAAGGTGAGATGTCACATCAGAGACGCAATTCACGGGAGACTGAACACGGACGAAGTCTGATAAGCAGGTAATGACAGCGAGGGCGGAGTAGTGTGAAAGGATGCACTGAAGTCGAGTGAAAAGGCTATGGCGCATTATGTATGGTGCTTTGTCCGACCAGCATTGATTACCAATGAAACGGCGACGGGGAAAGTTTTCTCGCATCTTACGGGATGCATCGTCATATATAGATGGATTAGTATTAATCCACTGCGTTAAACATGCTTTGTAATCAGAGATGAGCGAGTTCACACGACAAAAAGGATAGTGTGTGTGTTTGTTTGTTTGCGTGTGTTTGTGTTTATGTTTTTGTTTGCTGTCAATGCGTCGTCTGTCTGGATGTGGACGCGCGTACCAATGTACTGGTAATAAAACTGCATTCAAAGATACACTCTCATGAATCTAGAAATCCGCATTTTGCATTAAAGTCAAAGGTTGGAGGGAAAAAAAAAGTTACGATGCCCTAAGGTATGTTTTGTCAGATCATGATGATTGAAGCTGGAAACAAGATTCGCCAATCAATAGTAATTGGTCATTTAACAGAATTCCGCTTCCAGTGGGCTTTGCCTTTGCGAAGTTGACTGGAGTACCTTTGCCATGCTAAGCCAAGCCACACATCCGTGTTATCGCTGTGTCTCTCCCACATGCACTAAACGCTGTATCAGGAGCTCTCCCTCATCGCTGAATCCGTTTCTTCGCTGTTTCTTCGGCAACCCCTTCTCTTGCCTTTCTGCTTTTCATCTCCCGGTTATTTTCTTGCCTCCTTTTCCTTACCTTTCTTCTCTTGCCACCTTTTCCTTACCTTTCTTCTCCTCAACTTTTTTTTCTCCACTCTCGTTCTCTCTCTCTCTCTCTCTCTCTCTCTCTCTCTCTCTCTCTCTCTCTCTCTCTCTCTCTCTCTCTCTCTCTCCCTCTCTCTCTCTCTCTCTCTCTCTCTCTCTCTCTCTCTCTCTCTCTCTCTCTCTCTCTCTCTCTCTCTCTCTCTCTCTCTCTTACCTCCCTCGTGTCGTTCCTTTCCCCTCTTTTCTCCTCTTCTCACTTTCTCTTTGCCGTTTTTCCCTCCCCCTCCTCCTCCTCCTCCTCCTCCTCCTCCTCCTCCTCCTCCTCCGCTCTCATCGTGCATCCACCTATCTCCCCTTCCCCTCATCTGCATTTTTTTCTGTCCCCTCGTCCTCCTTCTTTTATCAGCTCACCCAACGTGCGGCTCCAATCTCCCTCCGTCTCTCTCTCTCTCTCTCTCTCTCTCTCTCTCTCTCTCTCTCTCTCTCTCTCTCTTTCTCTTTCTCTTTCTTTCTCTTTCTCTTTCTTTCTCTCTCTATCTATCTATCTCTCTATCTATCTCTTTCCCTCTCTCTTTCTCTGTATTTCTCTTTCTTTCTTTCTTTCTCTCTTTCTTTCTTTCTCTTCCTCTCGTTCATTCTCCCTTCCTCTTCTCCTCCATGTCTGCTCTTTCCCGTGCTTATTCTCTCCCCCTTTTCCTATGTCTCTCATTCTCATCTTCCACAGTTCCCCTCGAACCTCCTCCTCCTCATTCCCTCAATCTCTGCTCACCCCCCCCCCCTTCCTCCTCCTCCTCCTTCACCCCCTCCACTTCCTACTCTTCTTCTTTTCTTGCCCCCCTTCCTCTTCCGCCTCCTTTACTCCCTCCCTCTCCTCCTCCCTCCCCTCCCCTCTCGTCCTTCCCTCCCTCCTCTCCCTCCCTCCCTCCCCTCCCTCCCCTCCCTCCCAAGCAGAGCCGAAGAGAATCTTGTTTTTCACCGGCGTCGCCATCTGCTCGCTGTTGGAGCAAAACAAATACCTTTTTCTTCAGTTATTATCGACGCGAAGTATCAATTTATCGTGTTTGTTATTGGCAGCGCAAGGGCGTGAGGAGGGCGAGAGGGCGTGACACCGATTTCACTGTATTCGTTTCATCTTTTTTATTTCATTTTTATGGCTCGCTTTATATATTTGTGTGTATGTATATATATATATATATATATATATATATATATATATATATATATATATATATATATATATATATGTATATATATATGTGTGTGTGTGTATATGTGTGTGTGTCTGTGTGTGTGTGTGTGTGTGTGTGTGTGTGTGTGTGTGTGTGTGTGTGTGTGTGTGTGTGTGTGTGTGTAAAGCATATATGTATGTAATTTTTTTGTTCATTTTTACATACACATTTTTTCTTTGTTTTTATTATCATCTGTGTGTTGGTATTTTTGGTGACTTATGTTTTTGCGGTTCGTTTATCCCTTTATGTCGTTTGGGATGTGTGTTTTTCTTTCCTTTTTCTTCTTCTTCATCTTCCCCTTTGGCCGTTGGCGTTGCATGTTCGGTGTTGTTTTTCATCTGATACTGAATTTGTCTAAAAGTTGTTTATGGACCATTTAAAGGGAGATCCATGTGATTCCAGGAATAGAATACTCTGATTTTTTTTTTCCTTTTTTTTTTGAAGGAGGGGGGTATCTGGGGAGAGCTTT
>NW_028234420.1:12478925-12483925 GCF_977035675.1 Penaeus japonicus
AGTTATTAGTTGTTGTTATTACTATTATTGTCATTATCATAATTATCAGTATCATTATCATTACGATACTGTCATCATTATTTTTTTTCATTATTATCCTTACTATTATCATCATCATCATCACCGTCACTGTCACCGTCACCATCATCATCATAGTTTTTGTTACTGTTATTATGATAATGATAATGATGCAGTCCGATTCAAAACGGTTTCCGCAAATGTTCGAAATCCCGTGTCGAAGATGAGTCCGAATGAATTTCCGCATTTTCGGAAACGGCCTTTTAAGAGAGCGAAAATGCCACGCCAAGAGGAGAAATAGGAACGCCAAAATCGAGGCAAACCAGCGTGTAATGTTTCATATTGAGAGAATCAGCCAATAATTACCCGTCTCCCTCCACTCTCCCTCTCTCTCTCTTTCTCTCCCACTCTCTCGCTCTCAATCTCTCTCTCTCTCTCTCTCTTGCTCTCCCTCCCTCATTTATTATTTAAAGTAATCTTCCTCGCCCTCTTCCCTCGCTTTCCCGCCATTACACAGTCTGCGGCCGCAAGTGCGAACTTCTACCACCACATACATCTGCAGGAGTTTTTTTGGGGAATCTCGTGGTATCGTCTTGAAGGAAGGTGGGAGGAGGGGGTGGAGGGGGGGGTCTCGAGACGCCTTTGGGGAGTGGCTGAGGGAGGGGGAGGGGGGTTAGTGTGGAAGGATTGGTGTTGTGATTTATGGTTTGTATTTTTTCTTTCCGCATACGCGCGCGCGCGCGGGTGCACATACACACACACACACACACATATATATGTGTGTGTTTGTGTGTGTGTGTGTGTGTGTGCGTGTGTGTGCGCGCGCATGTGTGTGTGTGTGTGTGTGTGTGTATATATGTATATATATATATATATATATATATATATATATATGTATATATATATATATATATATATGTATATATATACATATACATATATATACACATGTATATACATATACATATGTATACATATACTGTGTATATATACATATATATATATATATATATATATATATATATATATATATATATATATATATATATACACACACACACACACACACACACACACACACACACACACACACACACACACATATATATATATATATATATATATATATATATATATATATATATGTATATGTATATATACACTCACATACATATGTAAATGTACGCATGTATGTATGTATGCATGCAGTATGCATGCAGTATGCATGTATATTTGTATGCATATATATACGTTGGCATTTTTCAGCTCATTTCATCTTTTCAATTCCATTTCTTTCCCCGACTAGTGTATTTTTCCTACATTTTATGATTGTATATACATTTCACAGAAAAAGCACTCTCTCGGGCTGTCTTCCCAATTGCGCCAAAATAAATATGTTATGTGAGGTTATAACACCCAAGACTTTCTTTAGAGTAATTAAAAGATTTTCAGTTTAAAACTTGGATTTACTTTGCACTGGCTGTCTAAACTCAGTTAACTTTAGCGCCATTCTGCCGAGCTGGAATGTTTCATCGTCTAATATTTGAGCGCTCTCCCCGCTACACTTCCAGGATGCTCGGCAGCTCTGAATCAAGTGTTTACGTTATCATTTATCTAAATACAGTCCCAAAACTGTGGAAAAGGTAATCCGTGAGGGAGCGAGAGAGAGAGAGAGAGGGGGGGGGGGTGAAGCACAGTGGGCGACGGCGAGGAAACTACATGAGTAGTAAAATGTAAATATGGATCGATGAAGCGTAAACTTGCAATTTAGAAAATAAAAATGTCAAGTCGGGTTGGTAGAGAGAGAGAGAGAGAAAAAAAAACAAGATGGCGTATGTATAATGATTTATGTGAAAAAAATAAGAGCGTAACTTGTGGGTTTTAGATGCGGTTAATGCGCTTGCCGCCGCAGTCTATCTCCCGGAGGATCGGCGGGGCTGACTGGCATGCGGAGGTGGCATCAAATATCCTGCCCTTTTGACATTTGAATCTGCTGGAAAAGGGGGTGGGCGGGGCAGGGAGGGAAGGTTGACTCTACGTCCATTGATTATTATATGTCCTCATTAATTCTTCATGGATGGCAGCCTCTTTTTTTGTGGGTCTGTGTACACAGGAGACTCGTGGGTCCGATCCCGTGCACGAGCGCGAGTCTCCTCCTGCCGCCAGCGGCTCGGGACCGGATCTTGACATGCACTCCCTTCCGATGCTTCCTGGTGTTCATGCCTGATCTCAATCGGTGCCAAAGGCCCGCGCCGTCGGAGGAGGATGACGAGATGGGTAATTCACCTTCAGGATTTGGAGAGAGAGTTTCGCCGCCGTCTCTTGGCGAAGGCCGCCGCTCCACGGCCCTGGCCTCCGAAGCGAGTGGCTGGTTCTCGCTTACTGTATGAGCGGTGTCTGTACCCATGCCCATAGCCCTGCCCATGCCCGTGTAGAGTTGCATCCAACCTGGTGGGGGCGCTTGTGACCAGGGCGTGTATAGGGGGCATGCGGGCGCCCATCAGTTTTGACGTGTAGGATATTCTCATCCTGCGCCGGTGTGTGGGACAGCCCGCCCTAACCGCCAGCTGGCACGCTCATGTCCCGTACATCATGCCAGTAATCACGGCATCTAACCCGCACTATCAGATCTGGAGCCTTTGTCTCCTGCTCCGCAAATGGGAGCATCCTGGGAGGTGGAACAGCACTGTGCTATTGGGGATCAGACTCCACCGTGGGACTTTTCACTTTTCGGGCGTTCGGGTTGCAAGCGTGGTCCTCGTCGTGCCACGAGGAACGGACAGGAACATGGAACGAACCGCGGAAAGCCCTAGACGCTTGGTAGCGTTCATGGCAGGCAGTCTTGCAATTTCACTCGAAGACAACCTCAATTTCATTGGAAGTCACAAGAGCCTATCACCATACCGTAAATTATTAATCATTATTACTTATTATCTCGGCCCTGAAATCAGTACCGGCAGCAGCAACAGCAGCATAAGCAGCAGGAACAGCAACAGCAGCAGCATCCCACACGCGTCTTGACACAATCCCGAAACGTTATCCAGGATTTGCATGTATTACCGGGAGTTTCCCAAATGCCGGGTGCTCGTGTGGGCTTTGTTCGCTAATGCAGCCCACCTCTCTACTTTGTTCGCGCCAAAAGACCTTTTAGAGATTCTCGGACAAGCACCCTCTCGCACAGGGGCTGCCTCTAACAGATCGATACTTAGTTAACAGTTTTCCACCATTTTTAAACCCTTGACTGTGAAAGGCCTTAAGCCGAAGTAGAGCGAAAGAGTGACTCCATCCTCGGCGTCACCACCTCAGCTGGGAGAGCGAGAGAGCGAGAGAGAGCGAAGGTTTGTGTAAACGCTGCCGGTCCTACCATCTTTTTTTTCTTTTCTCTCTCTCTCTCACTTCTTTTTTTCTTCAAATCGCCATCCACGACATTTTTGTACGGATTTTAATGTATATTTTAAGAGAAGGGAATGCGTGCAACTTTTAGCTTGATTAATTTCCCTCCGGCTCAGGTCTTAAATGGTCGCAGTAGTTCTTGCCTGAGCGTCCTACAGCCGGAGCCAAGGTTTTGTTTAAAGCCATTACGGCATAATTTGGTCGTTATCCACCGGTACTTACAAGAGTGATGGCGGAGTTCTGGTAATGGACACTCCTCCCTCCCTCCCCGCCTCCTTCGCCTCTCCCCCTCATCCCTCCGCTCTTCACCCTCCCTCTCCTCCTCCTCTCCTCTCCTCCCTCGCTCAACCCGCTCCCCTCCCCCCGCCCCTGATTTACGTAGCTCCTTGTGTTGTCTTATGAGGGTCCTTAGGCAGAGTGGGGAAGAGAAGACAAGGGAAATTGTCAAGCCGAGATTAAGGCTTCCATTGGTAGAAACGAATATTTTAACAAAATGGAGTGTCGTTTTTGTCTCGGGCACATAATTCAGACAGATGGATCATTTGATTTATTACTTTTTATATAGAGTTTTCCTCTCTCGCCTCTAATATACGAACATAATATACGATTTTTTTATTTTTTTTTTTAAATAAGGCGAACGAAATCCTCTCAAGAGTACGGGGATGTATGTGATGGGAGATGGAATGACTTTGCACATAGAAGGAACACGAGTCAGGGAAGTGGCGGAGGAGAACCACGAGCCGAGCGAGCGAAGGTGGCGGCGCTGGCGTGAAGACAAGGCAGGCCCTCGCCGCCTCGCCGCCTCGCTCGCCCTGCGCCATTGTCAACTGAAGGCCAGAATTACCCAGGGAAATGAGGAAATGAACGAGGATCGGAAATTCTGCACCAGATCATCCTCTTTTTTTTTCATTTTACTCATTTTGAACGAGAGGCATTTTATTTTTATCCAGGGGAGAGGGAGAGAGGGAAGGAGGGGGAAGAGGAAGGGAGCTCCTTAATATTTTTTTTTTCCTTGCTGGGAGTTAAATCGGCGCCGGCATTATAGTTGTCGTCCCCCGCGTCAAGGTAAGAGACTTAAATTTTCTAATGGTTCCTCAATTCCCATCAGTAACAGTCAAGGGTATTTACATGTGCATTTAATTTTTATTTTTCTTTAATCAAAAATACACGCTCCTCTTTTTTTATTTTCTGGGAGAGGGAGGGATTCTTGCGTCGATATCTCATGAGTGTCATCTTGCTAATGCAGGAATTGCGTCATCGCGTAAATACGAGCTTGTGCAACATCTTCATATGTCCTAATAAATACCAAGTCCTAGCACGTGACTGCCTGTGTATTTCACAAGTTACGCTAAGTCCGCTGTCAAAAATATATACAAAAAAAAGGAAAATAAGAATATATAAATACATTTGTAACAATGTTATGCCTTTTTCTTCCTTTCATTCATTCTTTCTTCTAACTCGATGTCCACGGCCCATTAGGAATAGTGATTATTGTCGACATTATCATAATGGCATTGAATGGGTTTCCAGATGAATGGTGTTAGAGCAGAGGCTGTATAGTGCCTTCCGATGTCGGCATAGAGCAAGTT
>NW_028234420.1:12488925-12493925 GCF_977035675.1 Penaeus japonicus
TTATTTCATAAACGTTTCGCGTATGTTGTTTACCTTCGTGACGGCCCCCTTGGCGGGGAGGGCGACCATCTTGCGTCGTCACTTTTTATCTTTATTGCAATTAGGAAAGTCTCTTGTTCGTCCTGCATTGTTTGTGCTTGCTTGTTTGTGTGTCTTCGTCCGCACGCGCCTTGAACATTCCAAGTCGGACGCGAGAATGGTTTTAAGCTTGAGTAAAAACGAGCTTCCAGCGAGGAAATTGTGGTCTCGTATACATTTGGAATTCGCGTCATTCCGGTCGAGAATTCCGTAATACATACTTCATCACGGCGGTGGTTTATGGCAGCGGTATAACATTTATAAAGATTGTTGCTAAAACACCAATGCATAAATCCAGGGGGCGCGTACCCTGTTTTACGATCGCGGTCGTGTTTGCCAGATCAATATTGGTGGAGTTGTGTGTCCCGGGAACATTTTAGACGTTCACTTGATTAATACATCGCGTGAGGCGCCGAGGTTGTGAGTGGCGCCGACAAACACCACATGACGGACTCGCCTGCACCTGTCGCCTGCCCGTCCTTCCCTGTCTGTGCAGGATGCGTCTAACTTGCTATGGGACATGTACCTTGTTCCTGTCGTATTGTTCGGGTCATCTCAGGTTATGACCGTGCTTTGTGTCATTTTGAATTCCTGTGTATCTATACTGCCCCAAGCCGGACCGTGTCTCTACGCTGTGTACATGGAGCTTGGGTTTCATGGCTTACATTTCAATCAGCGCTGGGGCGGAGGTGGGAGCAGAGCTTTGACTGGCACAGGTGTACGGACGTGCAGGTGATTCACCCCACTTCCCAACTTCCAAAGTCGATGCTAAGCGATGATCCACCGGCACGGAAACGACCTCGAAATCCCTGCGAAGGGTAAGCAGACGGCACAGGAACGCCAGGCACACGACCCGGCCGGCGCGTGTAACAGAAGAGTTTTTTAAAAAGAAAAGGGTTGTTGAGTTACCGGGTGACGGGTGACGTGGCCCGACACGCGCCGGAGGGTGTTGCGGGGCAATGACAACCAACCTTATAATCCGCACATTTTTTCGAATTCGTCGCTATGGGGGGAAGGGGGAGGGGAAGTGGAATACAGAGGGCGCCCACCGTGTCGCTATGAGCGGGGGAGCGTGCGAGGGAGACAGGGTGCGAAGCCGCCCATCGCGCCCATCGTTCAGAGTCTGTCCGATATTGTTTTATTTTTATCTAATTGTTTTCATTCATTTATGCTATTTTACACATTTAGTCATTTATTTATTATCATAGTTGTATTTTTTTCTATTTGCTACCACGATATTGTGCAAATCATGATGCATTTCAAGTACTCTGTATTGATCACCAATTTTCGAGAGTAAAATGACTCGAGCTTTTATTATTCAGATGTCACTTTATTCACTGTGTGCAGTTAACATGACATTGAATTAATAATATCTTTTTTTTTTCCTTTTTTATACTTTGGCAGCTGATATTGTGCTATTCGCGGAGTTTTCTCTTATATCACGAATAAGTAGACTTTTCAGATTCGGTGTACGCGCGCACCCCACTGTATGAGGGCCGCTTCGTTCCGTGACGAATTTCGTAGCAAACCAAACTAATTTGAAAAGTCTTCATTAAAACAATATCTATATACATATATATATATATATAGATAGATAGATAGATAGATAGATAGATAGATAGATATAAAGTTAAATGGCTATTTTTATGTAGCTGTTATATTTATTATAAAACACTTCGCCAGCAATGGCTTTTATTACGGCGTCGAAGGTTAATAGCAGTTGAGTTAATAACATTTAGCTTAAGCTCATGATGCCATGCCTTAGCCTAAGGGTTCCTAACGTCTTCACTTCTCCAGACCCTAGCTGGATTGTCCATAATGCCCCCCGTACTCCGTTCGCTTCTGTCGAAATAATCAGATTATAACCCAAAGGGTATGGATACCCCCGATAGAGGACCTTATCCTATACTTTCTTCTTATGCAAAAGCCATTTCCCTCACCCTCACCCTCTCCCTCGTTCAGCCCCATTTCATATCCTCCTCCCTTCCCCCCTCTGCCCCTTCCCCCACCCACTTCCCCTTCACACAACCTCAGTTTCACGCGAGAGTCCCAGGCCAGCCACCCGGTCTCGGCTGGTAATATGCCGACTCTAGCGTTCTCTCTTTTATTTTTTTCTGATGAATATTGAATATTAGTCTTCATTAAATTTTGATGTGAACGCGTGCATTAGTGACGTTAGTAGCGGCAGCATAGGATCACCTTTCCTCTTCTTCGCCCCATCCACTGGATTTTTTTTTTTTTTTTTTTTCCTTATTAATCCATCTGCATGTCTATACACTGTATATCTATTCACCCTTTTCTATTTTTTTTTTCTCTCTCTCAATCTATCTATCTATCTATCTATCTATCTATCTCTTTCTATCTCTCTCGCTCTGTCTCCCCCCCCCCCCTCTCTCTCTCTCTCTCTCTCTCTCTCTCTCTCTCTCTCTCTCTCTCTCTCTCTCTCTCTCTCTCTCTCTCTCCCTCCCTCCCTCTCCCTCGCTCGCTCCCTCCCTCTGCTTTCGTCCGTCCCTCCATCCCTTTCTCTCTCTCCCCACTACACAATGACATACCGGCACGCGAAAAAAGGGGTGAAAAAAGGCAACGCAAAATAACCTCATGTTTTTCTTGTTCCAGGATTGCGGCCGCCGGTCTACCCCTTCGCCGCCTCGGGCCAGTATCCCTACCCTCTCGGTGCAGACTTCACGGCACAGATGGCCTCAGCATGGTAAGTCCTTGGGCATCCTGTTTCTTCTCGCTGTAGGATATCATCCCTCGATCCTTGTAGATTGAACTCACAATCCTCCTTTTGTGTAACTTTTTTTTTGCGTATGATTGTTTAGTTGTTTTTTTTATTTGGTAGATAAAGAATAGTCTTGACGACGTAGAATTCCCTCCCCTATCCCCCCCACGCCTTCCCCTCCCCCTACCACCAACCAACCCCTTCCCCTCCCGTCCTCCAGTTCTTGCTCTCGAAGTCCTTCCCGAAGTTTCTAGAAGGACTGTGACTCGCCTTCGCCTCCCCTTATTTGCCGTGTTTCCTTTTCCACATCTTCGCGAAAACAATCACCGATTTGAGCATTGATTTGTGTCGTTATTTTTTGTCTCTCTTTTAGCGTACGAGGCGTATGTCTGGTCTCCAAAGCGAGAATGTTCGTGTTAACATTTGAACTGCAATTATTGCCTGCTTCCCTTTGTTAGTCAGTCTGATCGCGCAGTTTCCCCTTTGTAGCGCCAACAGTGCCATGACAATGTGCCACACAGTTGCCTGGCTCTGGGTAGCTTCAGTGCCAACATGATGACACGTAGGCCTAGGGTATTTTAGGTATCAATAATCGTCACCAATATAGACAGTTCCCAATACCCTGATTCTGTCGACAGCTCTCTACGGATGCTTTTGTGTGTGTGTGTGTGTGTGTGTGTGTGTGTGTGTGTGTGTGTGTATACATATATATATATATATATATATATATATATATATATATATATATATATATATATATATACAGTATATACATATATACATACATGCATACAAAAAAGAAACGTATGTGTGTATGTATATATGTGTACAAATGTGTGTATATGTTAATCTTACTGTTTTTATTTGAACTCTGATCCACCTCCTTGTCTTCTCCTCTTCTTTTATTTCCAACACCAATATCTCCATCGTAAACAACAGAACATTATCCTGAACCTCTTCCATAATTGTATTCTGCCTGTATGTTTCCTTGCTGTGACGAAGGCTGCATCATGTAGTGACGTAGTAAGAAAGCATGTGACAGGTGCCTAGCATGACCAGGAACCGGGGATAGAGAGGAGAGGAGAGGAGAGGGAAGGGGATGGGATGAGAGGAGAGTTGAGAAGAGGAGACGAGACGAGACGAGACGAGACGAGACGAGACGAGACGAGACGAGACGAGGAAAAAAGAAAGACGAAGACGAAGAGAAAAAAGGACGTAGAAACGTGCCGAGGCTTTTTTTTTAAAGATAACCAGACCAAATAGACAAAAAAATAAAAATAAAACAAAACAAACAAGAACAAAACGAGCCACAACAACGGAAAACAGGGACAGCGTATTTGTGGGCGGGAAGGATCATGTGTGGGGATCATTACTTACTTGTGGTGAATACAATGGGCTTTTCTCTGACACGCCCACATGATGGTGACCCTCTCTCCCTCCTTCCTTCCCTGCCGCTGTGGGCTACGTGGCTGCCATACATATGTGCAGAGGGAGGCTGCCGGCGGGGGAGGGGGAGGGGGAGGGGGTAAGGGGGAGGGGGAGCGGGGTACGGTTTCGATGGATAGGATGGTCAGGAGCGAAGGGATGTTTTGTTGGAGGATAAGATAGGAGAGGGAGAGGGAGAGGGATAGACTGAGTTGAAAGGGGTAGATTTAGAGAGGGAGGAGGGAGGGGTAAGGGGAGAGAGAGAGAGAGAGAGAGAGAGAGAGAGAGAGAGAGAGAGAGAGAGAGAGAGAGAGAGAGAGAGAGAGAGAGAGAGAGAGAGAGAGAGAGAGAGAGAGAGAGAGAGAAAGAGAGGTTGTGAAGGACGTCGAGAGCGGAGAAAGTTGGACAGCATAAGATATATGGGAAAAGATATATTTACGCTCGGACTTGCTATGCAAAAATAATGAATTGTTCGACACCAATATGATGGATTTATATACCGTATCCAACCGCTAACAGAAGGGTTATCGACGCCTGCCATTTATCTTGTTCACGCCCTTTAAATAAAACAAACCCTTCACGCCGTATAAAGTCTTGCAAATTCTATATCATGCAAATCATATGTTCAAGATTCCTTCGCGCGTTGATAATGCCTCGCTGTGGATTCGCTCCAGACGCCACGATTTTGCACGGAGTCACATGGTGTTTTCACCGAGGAAGAGAGCCCGGCGCCATTTGATCAGGAGGAATTTTATTTTAGTTACGGATTGATTAA
>NW_028234420.1:12501425-12513925 GCF_977035675.1 Penaeus japonicus
TTGACTAACGGGGATGAAAGAAAACGTCTTGCAAGGCATAGAAAACGGTTTTTTTTCTCTCTCTCTCATTTTTTTTTTTTTTTAACTCGCCAGCAAATTATGTCAGTGATATAATGTGGTATATCATTTATTATTTATGATCTAGGTGTAAATGCAAGATTAATAACAACATTGAGATCGGGGTTTGCGATTTCAATTAGAAATATTAGGTTCATGTCATAGTTGTCAGCATTATCATTACCTGAGCGACTGTACGGAACGATGGTTATGCCCGTACTGATGTAGCAAAATTTTATTTTTCATTACTGTAGGTGCCGGGCTGATATTTTACGATAATTTGAATACAAGTAGCGTTATGCTGACGCTTATGAGTGGTATTATCTATGTTCATTATAATCGAACAGTATATGTAGATATGAGGAATTATGAACATACACACGCACGTAACACACACACACACACACACACACACACACACACACACACACACACACACACACACACACACACACACACACACACACACACACACACACACACACACACACACACACACACACACACACACACACACACACACACACACACACACACACACACACACACATATATATATATGTGTGTGTGTGTTTGTGTTTGTGTTTGTGTTTGTGTTTGTATACATAATGTGTTATCTATCGCCGTAAAAAAAAACAGAGAAAAACTACTGTTCAAGAAATACCAACCGCCGTGGAGTAGCTCGCGTAGTCCCAACAATGTTTTTCTTCTCTCTCTCAAAATTTGCGAATCGAGATTTTTGATTGATTATAATCCCTTAACAAGATGACACAGAGCGGTAACGGCGTTGTTTATTTAGAGTCAATATATCCGTATCCCCCGAGCAGAAGCTTTGATTAGCGCCGTAACCCTTTAGTGTGCGGGCCCGGCGGAACTGTCTCTCTATGGGCTAATGAGGAACGCGGAGACAGACGGCGAGGGGAGAAAGAGGAGGGGGAGGAGGAAGGGAAGAAAAAAAGAGGAAAGAGGACAGAGAGAGTGGAGAAAGAGAATGGAGAATGAGGGAGTGGGAGTGGGAGGGGGAGGGGGAAAGGGAGTGGGAGGGGGAGGGGGAGGGGGAGAGGGAGAGGGAGAGGGAGAGGGGGAGGGGGAGGGGGAGAGGGAGAGGGAGAGGGAGAGGGAGAGGGAGAGGGAGAGAGAGAGAGAGAGAGAGAGAGAGAGAGAGAGAGAGAGAGAGAGAGAGAGAGAGAGAGAGAGAGAGAGAGAGAGAGAGAGAGAATTTTAAAATGCTCATATGGAAGAACCTTGCAACCATCGTAAAGGAAAAGATTCTCTTATCCTCTCCAGGCTGGAAACGGCGAGGGAGAAGAAGAGAAAAGAGAAAAGAGACAAGAGAGAAAGGGAGAGCTGGATTAGGGCGAGGAAAAAATGTCAAGGGTGGAGGGGTGGAAAATGGTATTATTGCATCCTAGGGAGGAGGGTGAAGGGTGGTTTTCAGGGTAGCAGTATCACGAGGCTGGCAAGGGAGGGGGAGGGGGAGAGGCCGGGGGAAAGGGGTAAAGGGAGTAGTCGTAATTAAGAAAGAGTTTTACTTTTTCACTTAGCGTGTTTGCACAGCCCAACCTGTGTGCCTTGCAGCGGTCGTGTCGATCGTCGGGTCTTGATGACGGAGGCGGTGACGGAGGCGGCAGCGCGTGCAAAAGACGGAGCTGCTGATTGTAGTGGCGAGGCTTGTAGGGAAGGGAGAGAGAGAGGGAGAGAGAGAGAGAGAGAGAGAGAGAGAGAGAGAGAGAGAGAGAGAGAGAGAGAGAGAGAGAGAGAGAGAGAGAAAGAGAAAGAGAAAGAGAAAGAGAAAGAGAGAGAGAGAGACGAGAGAAAGAGAGAGAGAAAGAGACGTGGGGGGAGTGGTGTAACCGTCACTCCGTAGATACGTGAACAAAAATGCAAACGGGTGACATCGCTGCAACAACCCGGGAGTGTGTAGCGAAGAAGCAAATGATTAGTCTAAAGGGAAACATGGAAAAAGCCGGGGAATCAGAGAAAGAGACAGAAGCAGACGGAGAGGAATGGATCTTAGGAAAGGAAAGAGAGACAGACAGATAGCCAGATAGCCAGATAGACGGCTAGACAGAGACACAGAGAACCGAATAGAAAATGAAATGGAAATGAGTCCGCCAGCCAAAAGACCACACACCAAAAAAAAAAAAAACTCTTGAAACTTGCAGTCGAGTCCTTTAGAGCTGCGAGGTCGTTCCTGCTCCGAGCAAGTAGTCGAGCCGATGATGACTCATTTTAGTCATAGTAAATGCTAGTGGTGGTTTTATTGAGTCATAATAGGTAATGGCAATGGTTTTATTGTCGGAACGAGTGGGGTGAATTACGATAACAGGTCATATTGGTGCATATATATATTATCACAATGGGTCTTGTTGTTGGCTATAGAGTCATTATGAGTCATGGTTTTATTGCCTCGGTGAGTCACACACCAGTGGTTTAATTCAATTACAGAACCTTACTAGTGTCTTTCGTGAGTTGCTGAGAGTTAATGGTGTAATGGGCGCTGAGGTTTCCGCATGTGTGGTTATTTTCATTCTTGAATAGGTTTTCGTTGCATCGTCACCAGGAAGCATAATTTACAGGTTCATGTTTTAGTCTATATTTTGAAAATATTCTGATTCGGATGACAGGATCTTTCAAATATTTCGTGAGAAAATAAAATCCCGTCATTATTTAATCTTATGATCAAACAATGCAAAGTCAATGTAAGGGATGCCATTCAGAGGCCGTTTATACCCATTTCCTTCTAATATTGCAAAGAAACGGATTCTTGATACCAGTCATATAGGAGTCATGGTTATGACTTTGTTCTACAAACGATGCATCTCTCTTGTTGTGCCATAAGATAATTGTTTCACACACACACACACACACACACACACACACACACACACACACACACACACACACACACACACACACACACACACACACACACACACACACACACACACATACACACATACACACGCACACACATACACACACACACATACACATGCACACACACGCAAGAGAGAGTGAGAGAGATTTCTTCTTTCCCATTGCAAGTTGACATTTCCATTCAAATATAGATAATCAGTGTATATCAAACTATCAGAATAATACCGTGTTGACCTTTCTATAAATAACATTATTATATATGATTTTCCATCCACAGACACCATGGGCTGGACCAAAAACCATCACTTCAGTCAAGTGACAAAACACAGATGATCGAAACTAAAAATGGGGGTAAGTAACCCATGTTCCAATTTCTTGCTTGCCAATTTCTATTTTTATAAGTAACACTTATTTTTTTGTAAGTAACGTTCTTCTACACATCAGATATTGTGCTTTGGTTCAAATCGTTCCGCTATGGTCTTCCGATCGGCAGAATTGCTGTAACGGGAACACACATATATGCAAATTCGGTTCATGCATACATGCAAACGCTTGCAGAATGATTGGTTATTTTATATGTTGTGTGTGTGGCTGCATGTGTGAGTAAGTGTGAGTGTGGCTGTGTGAGTGAGTGAATGAGAGCGAGTGAGTGTGTGTGTGTTTGTGTGTGTGTGTGTGTGTGTGTGAGTGAGTGAGAGAGAGAGAGAGAGAGAGAGAGAGAGAGAGAGAGAGAGAGAGAGAGAGAGAGAGAGAGAGAGAGAGAGAGAGAGAGAGAGAGAGAGAGAAAGAGAGAGAGAGAGAGAGAGAGAGAATGAGTGAGTGAGAGTGAGAGGAAGAGTGAAAGAGTGAGCGAGCGTGTGCATGTATGTATATATGTGTACAACACATGTGTATGTGTTTTAAAAGTATAGGAATACAGACAATATATAAAAAAAAGAACTGCATGGCAAGGTTGTAATATTAAGGCTGGTTTTTGCAGAAAAGAAACCCCATATCAAGAAGCCTCTGAACGCCTTTATGCTGTACATGAAGGAAATGAGAGCTAAGGTAGTAGCCGAATGCACACTGAAGGAGAGCGCCGCCATCAACCAGATTCTTGGACGCAAGGTGGGATGAGCATGTCTTTTAGTCTCTTCTCTTGATTTGTTTTTTTTATTACTACATACAAAGTTTATATTGGAATAGTTGTTTTATATGTACATATATATATAAATATTTTGTTTACTGTGGATAGATACTCTCCCAGTTATAGTCAGTGTTGATTCGAATGCGGGTGAATGATTCGGATGAGACAGCTGGAGGACTATTTTGTTCTCTAGCCGGATCAGTTAAGGTCTCCATTGCCGGAGAAACTGATGCCATTGTCTCTGTGTGACTGTTGTTGAATGTAAGCGGGAGAGATGTTATCCACTGCTGACGATAGCCGTTACTGACTGTGTATCGGACTTTAGTGGCATGCACTCAGCAAAGAGGAACAGTCCAAGTATTATGAAATGGCGCGGCGGGAGCGACAACTACACATGCAGATGTACCCTGGCTGGAATGCGCGAGATAACTATGGCATGATGAAAAAGAAGAAGAGAAAGAAAGAAAAGACTGGTGATGGAGGTAGAGGAAATTTTTATTTGTTACCGCGTTAGAGAGGGGCATCAGCGGGATAGCTGATGCACGGGCGCTACTACCGACGCGCTTTGGCGGGAAGCAAATTTCCAGATTTTAGTCCGCGAGAGAATGAAATCTGAAATTGTTGCTCGTCTCTGTCTGTAGTGTTGCCGCAGTGACATCGGCCGATCGTTGCCATGCTCTTCTCTAGCGATTTTGAACCCTTTCGCAGTGTCGGGGTATCACTAATCTTCATTTAACTTTCCCTGCAGTGGCATGCGCTAAGCCGCGAAGAACAGGCGAAGTACTATGAAATGGCGCGCAAAGAGCGCCAGCTTCATATGCAGATGTACCCAGGGTGGTCTTCCCGCCAAAATTACTCGCAGGGGAAAAAGAAGAAGCGTAACCGTGACAAAACCCAAGATGGAGGTAGCTAACTGCCGCACAGAATCTTTCCTCTTAAGCAACTTAAAGACAGTTCCGGTGTGGTGTGTGGTGGTCGGGGGGCGCCGTGGCCAGACCTCAGGCGAACACGAACTGCTCCTGGCAGGCCCCGAGCAGGAGGGTGTTCTGGCTGAGGGATGGGCACGAGCCTCCCTAAAGTCACCCACTTGCCCGGTTTTAAGGTTCCAGTTTACTTATTAGCTTCACTCTTAACTTATTCATTATTATCAACTTCTACTTGAATGTTATTATATGTTTGCTTTTGTCTTTTTTGCTGCCTGTTTGCATATTCACCCATATTTCTCTTTTCTTAATAAATGGACGTTGCTTAATTGGATTGTTGCCGAATGTTTCTGCTAGTTTTCATTATTACAATTACCCATTATATTTTCCATATCATCTTACTAGGCTGAATGTATACTTGCTCATCTTGAGTCTCCCCTCAGTCACGAGCAAGGATCTCGTGAATCTCCACTGTTATTTTCAGTAGCATCTTTGAGCAGGCAGGTTAATGCCATCATTTGCCATCATTTGGTTTTGTCACTGTCATACTGCTTCAATGCATTGCCACTGGGGGAGTCAGATGAAGATGTTATGAAAATAACACTGCAGATGAACATGACAATAAAGTCAGGATCTGCTTTGTCCCTGAATCATGTTGCTCTCAATGCATGAGTTTTTTATACTCTTTAAGATTTATATTATCTATTGCCTTTATTAGCATGCATTCAGTTTATTACTGTCAGTGGAAACAAGGTACTCTCATGCCTCTAAAATTGTAGTATGCAATTTGTAACAACTTCATATGTGATGTATAAATCCTGTGGTCTAGCACTGTCTAATCCTGAAATTCCTCCCCAGCCAATATGAAGAAGTGCCGTGCAAGATACGGGCTGGAGCAGCAGAGCCAGTGGTGTAAACCATGCAGGTGAGACTTTGATCTCCGAACGGATTGATGTCCACTAACATATTCTCACCTCGGTTTCTTTGGCTTGTCTTTTTGGTCATGGAACTACTTCTACTAACTAAATGATTTTAATGATTTGGCTCCAGTGCCTTGGTTTTGCATTAACCTTGATCCATATACACTACTAGTTTCACCTGTTACAAGTTTTTCAAAATTGAAAGGAAACTCCCATTTCCTTGATAAGATATTAAGAGACATATTAGTGTTTATTTCCCTTTTAATTCTTTTTGAGCCAATTTAAGATCACTTGATGATTTATTGATACCGATTTAGTTTTCTCAATGACTTTATTTCTTTTTTTTTCAAAACCTACACACTCTTTTCTTTTCTTCTCATCTCTTTTGTCATTTATTTGCTCATCATTTTTTTTTTCTTCTATTTCTCTTTCTAGTTACCTTTCTTTTTTCATTGAACCTCATGCTACTTTGCCCTCCCTGTTACCCTCCTCCTCTTTCTCCTTCTTCACCTTCTTCTCCTTCTCTATCTCCTCCTTCTTCTTCTTTTCTTCCTTCTTCTTCTCCACCTCCCCTCCTCCTCCTCTTCTTCCTCCTCCTCCCTCTCCTCCTCTTCATCCTTCCTCCTTCCTCCTTCCTCTTTCCTCCTCCTATCTCCTCCATCCTCTTCCATTCTCCGTCTCCTTCCTCCAACTCCTCCTACTTCTTGCCTGTCTCCTCCCCCCCACCTTCCCCACCTCCTCTTCCTTCTCCTCCTGTTCTTCCTCTTTCTCCTTCTCCTTCTCCCTCCCCCCTCCTCTCCCCCCCTCCTCTTCCTCCTCTCCCTCCTCCTCCTCCTCCCCCTCCCCCCTCCTCCTCCTCCCTCCTCCTCCTCCTCCTCCTCCTCCCCCTCCCCCTCCCCCTCCCCCTCCTCCTCTCCCTCCTCCTCCTCCCCCTCCCCCCTCCTCTTCCTCCTCCTCCTCCTCCTCCTCCTCCTCCTTCATCTCCTCCTCCACCTCCTCTTTCACCTCCTCTTCCTCTTCTCCACTCTCTCCTAATTTCCTGTCTTCTGTCTTTCCTTTTCAACTCCATTATTCATGTGCAGAATCCCTTTCTTCTGTGTTCTGACTCATTAGTTTGTACTAACATCAGTTCTAGATGTGATTATATTTTAAGGATATTTTAGTAAATAATACCTGAAGAAAATGCTTTCTGTTGGGCTTTACTAACATCTGTACTGGAGATCACTACCAGCCATTATTACTATATATACTAAACACCAAAGGTCATACAAAGTGGATATTATTTGGATGGTGAAGGTCTCCACCATTAGGGTGGATTTTTGCAAAGTCTAACCGTTTCATTGTGAGGAATAGTTATATGTTTATTATGGTAGAATGAGGGATATTCCAACATAATCTGGTATGGTTGTATTCATGTTTTGACCATGTTAAAAGCTAATCGTTTCTGCGAGTCCTTTGCATAAAAGAGTGATATCTTTTTTGCTTTTTTTTTTGTAGTGATACTTTTTGTTGTTGGTTTTGTCTTTTTTTTTTTGTTTTTTTTGGTTTTAGATTAATCTTTTTTTGTTTGTTTGTTTGTTTTTTTGTGTAAATTTTGAGTTGGTATGCTTTAACTTGTAATATTTTTTGTGTATAGCATTTTATGTTATCTGACTTCTATTTTTTTATGTATCAATGTGCATCATTTATGTATTTCCATTAAATTTGTGTTTTTTAAATTGATGTTTTTTGTTGATATGTTTCCCAAGTACATTGGCCTGTCATGAAAATTTTCTCATATTTTGATTACCCAGATTTCAAGACAGCAAAATTTTGTATGAAAAACTTTAATTCAGAGGAAGAGAATATAAAAAAAATAGTGCTTGAGTTAATCTTCAGTTGAGATAATAGTCATTAATATTTTAAACATTTTTATTAGAATTTCTAATTCTCAGCAACTTTGTACTGCTGTAATTCAGGGGAAGTTTTGCATGCTGTGAATGTACTTGGGTTATTTATTGCCTGTTATCTTTATTTTTATGAGTGACCTAATATCAATGTTTTTAAGTTGTACTCTTTTCCCCAGATGTGTGTTCTAATCTGTTTTTTTGTTTTTGAACTAAGTGTTAATTTTTTTATTTCTTTAATTATGTTATTATTTTCTTTTCTGGTTATTATTCCTGCTGTAACCATACAGCTGCATGGTGTTTTTTGTATCATCTTATTTTCCAAGAGTGCAGCAGCATGAGGATTACCTGGCATGTAGTTCTCTTTCTCAGTATACTCCTTACCAGAGCAATCTTCAGGTTCTCAACAGTATCACTGGTTTCAATGACATATTAAGGTCATTTACTTGATCAGTTGGATCTGGGGAGCTGGTAAACAAGGAGAATTCCTGTCCAGTATCATCACATGCTTATAACTCAAACCAGAGAACATGTTGGCTTAGCGGTTAGCATTATAGGCAACCTACTGCCTGATTATATTCCATTTTCATTTGATATATTGTACACAACTGCTTAACAGGCTTCTGGAAATTGGCTTAAATGGCTTACATGTTGAAGATATATGCATGAATTTTATTATGTTTTTGTATCTAACACATACAATAAGAATAGTTGTAGTTGAGTGTATGAGTGGGGACTTATCATCCAATGTAAACTAACACTTTTTAAGTAGGAAGTTTAGCCAGAAGTATGGCTAGTCTTATATGTAATTTCAATACTGCTCAGTCAGTTTTGTTTGCAAGTTGAGCCTTATTGAAATCTACTTCAGTGATGTTGGTCATATTTATTATATTTGGATATTTTGGATGATAAGTCACATGGAGTGAAAGGGACCCTGGCAAAAGGTCTCACTGTTCCATCTTTGTGTGCCATTAGATGTTTTTGCCTTAAATTTGTGGTTAGTGTGCAGATGTGGGTGCGAGCATGGTGCCACAGGAGACTCAGTGTGGTTCTAGATCCCACCCTTGGTCCTCTGTAGATCCACCTGTGCTCGCATGCCATGCACTCTGTCCCGCCCGTTGCCGTCCACTCTCTGAAACTCATGTTCTTCAACAGCATCAGAAAATGTGTCTTCCCTCATCTAAACCTTAAATTCATAGTCCCCAGAATATATTGGTGAGAACTTTTGCTTGAGTGCCCAAGACCAAAGTTAGTCTGACTGAAGGGGCAAATGTGCCACTATTAACATCTCTGTGCACCCAGCATGTGTACAGCTGCGGGAATAATGAGGCATGGCTAACCCTTGAACTGACACATTTTCTGATCACTGGTCCAGGGTTCAATGGCAGTCAGGTGGCGGTGAGGCTCTGAGCCAGGGCGGTGTGTATGGTGACGGTGGCGCCCCTTAGTCTCTAACCTTGGTCTCTCTCCCGGGCCCGCAGCCCTGCGGTGTCGCTAGCATCGGGGGCGGGCCTCCCTGGGGTCCCCGCCTCCCTGTTAGGAGCTGCTGGTGCATCTGGGGGCGTTGCTGCAGCAGCAGCAGCTGCTGCTGCAGCCACCTCAGGAGCGGTCATTGTTTCGCTAACTCAGGGCGCTGGGCCAGCAACTTTGACCTCTCTAGCACCAACTGCAGCCTCCCAGGTAGGCACGGGGGGCCCTAGCTACAGCCCTGCACCGGGTACCCCCATACACTCCATCGTTAACTTAAGTACCAGCACGAGCAGCAGCAGCACAACCAACAACAGCAACAGCAACAACAACAACAACGGCAGCAGCAGTGGTGTCTCTTCTCCTTCTGAACCTACCTATGTTAATCTCTAGTCTGTGAGTCTCTTCACTGTGCTGTGAGCTGCTGTGAGGGATCTTGAACACAAGGAAAGGATCCACCTTTCATCAATGTAGTGTTTTAGTAATTTATTCAATATCCATCACAAGCAGTGTGATCACGTGAGTGTCTTGTAGTGATTCATCTTGTTTTATTTTACAGGTTTTGTTTTGTTTGTATTATCCAGTGTTCAGCATGTTTATGTGTACAGAGGTAACACAATTTCCATTAATTATCTCTTTTTTCTTTCTTTTACTAATATACTAACCAAAGTCATTAAATAGTCCTGGTAATGTTTCAGCCACACTTATTTTTTATTTTTAGTTTTTGATGCATGGTACATTTTATTTTAAGTTTTTGTTTTTTTTACAGGATGTGGGCAGTAGCTGCATGAGTAGAAGTTTTATTATGTTCATATCAAGCATGATCTTTTTATTTTCATTTTTTAATTAAATTATTCTCTGTCATTAGAAGTACATTACCATTTGGTGTTTTTTTCAGGCGAAAGAAGAAATGTATTCGATACATGGAAGGAGAGGAAGGTGAAGACATGGCGCCTGGGTCAGCAGACAGCGTAGATGCCTCGCAAGATAGCGATGAGGATGATGATCTGCAAGACATGTCATCTCCTTCAACAGCACTGATGGGTGACCACACCGCCACCTCCCCTGCATCCTCAAGTCTGATGCCCTCGCCTGGGCCTTCTTTGGCATCACCGTCAGGGCCACCTTCATTGCTCATGCCATCGCCAGCTTCTCTGGCTTCCCCTTTAACGCCAGGAGAAGCTCCTCAGCTACAGATGAACCAGGTGCCCCAGGGTCCTCACCCTCACAGGCCCCCTGTGGGCACCAATCCTCGTGACATTAATAATCCTCTTAGTGTGAACCAGTTGACTGGCCAGTGTGCTAGCAACAAACCTGAGGCTGGGTCTCAAGACTCCTCACACCCAGCTATGGTGAGCGTCACATGACCCACTGCAACCCTAGATACCCACGCCCACATGCTGTGCTGGACATGCCCACCCTCTTATAAACACCACACTTTTGTAAAGGAGAAAGTGCTATAATGAAGAATCAGAAATTTATGCCAGTGTATTTTGGCTGATACATTGGTTGTTTTTTCATTGATCAGGACTAAAATTTCGGCTCTAGGTTGGGCCTGTGCCAGTACAGTCACCAATACCTCAGTGTCAAAAGTGTGGCTGAAGACAAAGACTTGTGGCCCCTGTTTGGCACCATCCCTGTAAATAATTGTTCCTTCACATCATGAATCAACCCTTCATTGTATCACACACACAGCAGTGTTAGGTACTCTACTCTAAAGCTGCAAAGCCAGCCGTTCACTTCGTTCTATTCTGCAACATGGAAAAAAAAGTGTAAAACAAACAATATTTGTGGTGAAATCCTGGAATTATATGCTGGTAAATTTGATAATTAAATGTGTCAGGATGACCATACCTATGTATAAGCCTAGACTTAGCCAGTGTTGCAGGCTAAGTATGGAGACAGTCTTGCTTTTCTAAACTGTGAAGTGTTTAGGGAGTTAACAAAGACACTGTGCAGCCCCAGGCTAATCAGTGATCACTATACATAGGATCTATTTGAAAAATCAAGCAGTGAGAAGCTGGATTGTGTTAATCATTGTATGAAATCCAAGAAAGCTGGAAAACATTTAAAAAAAAGACAAGAGGGTCAGTTTCATGAAGAGTTATTTATTGGCAAACAAGTTATAGCTGCAAACCGGTGAGGGAACCCTGCACATCACCTTATACTATAAGCCACTATATGAAAAGATCAGAGCTGCTGCTTCAGTGGATCAGGGATTGATGTGTTTAAAACAAATTTGAAATGGTTGTAAATACTTGAGAAATTTTACCAAAATAAACTTGCTCTCTAACGCCATAGTTCTTATCATCCGTGGGAGCATTTGTTGTACAGCTATTAAAATGGCTAACCAATTAATACATAAAGCTTAGGACTGGTTTCAGAAGTACTCCGTATTTGCTGACCATAGATTCCTTTGTAAGTTCAGAATCTACTTTTTTTTTTTAGCATCCGTAAACTTTTGTTGAGATTTTAAAAATTAATATATCACCCTATTTATAACCATGAAACCCCATACGGACAGATGGAAATTCAGCCTTCTTGCCTACTCATACTTTGTGGATAATATTCCACAAGATGTTAGACATTTCTTTTAAACTGAAAATAAATTCTGCCAGGCTTGTGTTTACTGTGATATTGTGTAGTTTAGGAAATTTTATATGAGTGAAAATTTAAACTGACATTTCAGATTGTTTCAAAAGACTTAAGACATTTTTATTATATTTTTTAACTCCCTTGAACTCCAATATTGATCTACAATATTATGGAAGGTGTTTTAAGGAAGAAATGTTGTTGAATATAAAGCTATTTCTCTGTAATTTATACAAAGGTGCAAAAAAAATCTCTTGTTGATAATAATTCAAGAAAACACCATTAATAACTAAGTTAATTTGTGTAGTTTTCTTCTAAGTAAATTGTATAACTCTGAAATAACTAAGTTTATAATTATCACACACATAACCATGTTTTGTTCTTGGAAATATGTGCATGAAAGGTGATGAGTAGGAAAAATACTTACCAAGACCTAGCATTTCTCTCAGCTCTTCTCTGTGCTGATCTGTCGTCCCATGGGGTTCCTTTTTTTTTCATGGGAATTTTTAACATTTTAACATTTTCTTAATGCAAAGAATTGGTAACAGAAAAGAAAAGTCAGTCAGAAGGAATGGTTGAGGACATTTCTTTTACTTTCTTATCTTTCTTTATGAATTGTATCACATATCTTGCGACATTTTAAGAATTG
>NW_028234420.1:12518925-12523925 GCF_977035675.1 Penaeus japonicus
CAGGCTGAGAGATTAATCTGATATGCGAGTGATGTTTTCATGTGTAATTATTTGTCCTTACAAATGGCTAAACAAGTAATAATGCCATACACATGATATCCACAATTCTCAAATTTCAAAATTTACACGACTCAGAATACCTGCTCGTCTTCGAATGTTGAAATGCAACATAAACAATCGAGTAAAATTGTTACGTTCTCTCCCTTATAACTAACCGAAAAAATACCTAATTATCAAAAAAATACGGAGGGGATTGATAAATAGAAGAAGAAACACAAGGAGATAAGTAGAAAAAGTGGCAGATGAGTAAATCCTTGACTGGACGTGTGTGTGTTTGTCTGTTTGCGTGCATACGTTTGCGTGTTTTACCTTTTCTTTCTTCCTTTCTTTTTTGTTGATTACAATAAAAATGATTTGAATTACGCGGAAATTCATATCGAATTCATTACATATTGATCGTTTTCTCTGGTCAATGCCAGAATATAATTTTGTGATATCACTTTACAAGTCAATTGGTATTTAGTCTTAACAATGCAGTGTATAGGATAGTATGTCTCTGTATACGCATGTGATTGTATTCATACACTCATATTAGTATTCATGTAACTTTTTATGAATTCATGAAATTCATGATATGCATACGCGCGCGCGCACACACACACACACACACACACACACACACACACACACACACACACACACACACACACACACACACACACACACACACACACACACACACACACACACACACACACACACACACACACACACACACACACACACACACACACATACATATATATATATATATATATATATATATATATATATATATATATATATATATATCTTTCCACCTGGTTTTGTAGCTGTACGCCAGCTTTCATAATCATCATACTCCACACACAAACAAACAAACACACACGTCTGTGCCACACCTCTGAAAAATGTATGTAATTATAGCTAATTTCTACGCTATTGTCGTTCTGCCGCTGTAGTCTACATAGTTTGATATGTATTTTTGAAATCAACATATTCACGTTCACTTTCGTAACACATGAAAACGAACTAAATAAACGAAGGAGAGAAGCAAGAGGGAAGAATAGTTGCCGAGGTTAACTTCGCGTGATACGGAGCCGAAGAATACACGTGAGGTAAAAGAGCAAGTCACTGTGATGTAGTTCAGTTTCTATTCCTCAGCCAAATGTCTCTTTGTCTGCACATTCCTCCTACGTTTCTCTTTGTCTGTGTTTAACACCTTTTCACTTTTTAATGACTCGCATACTCGAGCATTGTCGGCTGTGTCAATGCCGTGTAAGCCATTCAGGGATCTCAGCTGGCGTTCAAAAAGGTTGTCTTAGCATTTTTTTTCCTTTTCTTTTATTTTCTTTAGGGAACATTTTGTTTGGTTGGTTGTTTTGTAAAGATAACGCTATTATTGTTACTTTTGATATGAACATCTGTAAATGAAATTGCGTAAAAGTAGGTAGTTGTGATGGTGGTTGAAAGGAGGAAATAAATATGAGCATGAGATTCTTGCAAGTGTCTTCTATCTTAATTTCAGTATTAAGATAGACGAAAATCCATATGAATTACAATACTGATGGATTCTCTGACGCCGTTTGCATGTTTGTATGACGCCAAGAGGTAATAGTTACCTGTAAATAATAATAATATGTTAACCGGAAAGGAGTGGAATGGGCAAATCGGTATTGGTGTCGCTGTCTCATAACTGAAAGGAGTTGGTAAAGAAAATGACGTCTAACGTATACTCGAGTATCCAAGCGCATAAATGAGCCAATATTTATTTTCTTGTACTAGCAATTGGGAGTATGGGAACATCACTGTTGTGAACAAGCACTGTAGGTTTCTTTTCTCTTCTCTGTGATTACAGTTGTGGGTTTTTTCTTTCTTATGGATAACTTTCATATTGTTCTTCCCCTTAACCCTACTTCCTCCTCCTTTCCAAAACCACACATCCAGACCGATGTGATGGGGTTCACTTCAGCCAATGCTTAAGAGTCAAAATATCTTCAAAGGATATATATCAGGGGTGGCCAACCCATCGATCCCGGTCGACTGGTCGATCACAAACCTTTCTCGAGTCGATCGCATGGTTTAGCAGCCTTATTGAATTAAAATGTCATTTATATTAGATATGTAAGTGTATACTTGATCATTTTAATGTAGTACTCTCTCTCTCTCTCTCTCTCTCTCTCTCTCTCTCTCTCTCTCTCTCTCTCTCTCTCTCTCTCTCTCTCTCTCTCTCTCTCTCTCTCTCTCTCTCTCTCCCCCTCCCTCTCTCTCTCCCCCTCCCCCTCCATATAATTAGGCCTATAAAGGCAACAGAATGGAGGATATTTTGGGTAAAAATGAGTCTTGTACAACTCAAACAGGTAACTGGAAAACTAGATCATGCCAGTCAAAAAGTAGGCCACCCCTGATATATGCAATAAAGCTAAAATTAGGGATTGTCAAACATTAAATGCTTCTTAGAATAAAATATATAGCCATGTACCATATTGCTAGTGCAGTAATATAGTATATGTAAAATGTAGTTGTTTCGCTAGATTTAATTTCTTCAATGCATTTAAAGGTCAGAAATCACACAAAAAAGGAAATCAAGTTTTTATTCATTATTGCATAGACACATTATTTGATATTATATAACCGTCAAGAAATAAATACTCATTGCTCATATTCTACATTTTAAATCAGTAACTGAAAACAAAACATGAGGTTTCATTCTAAAGAATATTGCTCAGTAGTTTTACTGTCTTCTCCGTGACCATAGGAACATACCGTTCGTGATATTTAAATCATTCAAAGGCAACAATAACCATAAAGGTAACTTGCTGAATATATGGAAATAACATCAAACCCTCCAAAGCTCATGATAGAGGGCTTCCAATATTATTAAAGCAAAAATAGGTATCAATATACACCAAAAAAAAGTATTTCTAGTAAGAACTAAAACTAAACACACTCCCTTCTTATCCCCTATTTTCATAACTTTGTATTGCTGGAAGTTTCTCAGTAAATATATCTAAGAAAACCTTTAACAGCCCCCATGAACGTTATTCAAATGGACATATATATGTCCGTGCATTACTAAAAGGCCGCGGCAGTCTACTAGTAATTGCAATACATAGGAGCTTCTTCTTCATAGAACTTTATAGATAGTTCACGGTAGGACCTCGGTAGTTACAACATGCGTGAGGGATTAAAGACTAAGTTGGCAATCAAACTCGTCAACGTATAATGACATTTCATACAACATCTTATATGTATACTAATCGTCTGTAGCCAAAATGATAACACCCATGGACTGAAAAACAATAATGATATCATAAGTAGCGATTTCACTCGTCTGACTTATCATAAACTAATTACTGTAACATTATTACTTCACCATACATCACTACAGGGTGTTCGACAATATCTTATCTATGCCTGTCTCACGTCTGTCCAGGCCACTTGTCTCACACCTTGCTTGCCTCACCCCAGTCTCTTTTCTGCACCGCTCGTTTCCTTTAATTCGGTGCCTCCCATGAATCGCTACTCTTTCTCATGTGACATCGCTGCATTTGATATGCAAGATACATCCACATAGCTCACACGTGTTAGCAGAACCGGAGTGAGATGCATGCTGATTTTCTACGGTGTGAGTTCACGTAAACCGTTTGGACATGGTTCAAGGACGAGAGTGATTTTATGAGTGACCGATGTACGTGGTAATAATTTAGTAACTTCAATGTCCTGAAAACTTGCCTGTTTGCAGAAATTTCACACTTTCTATTTTTATAATCTGCCGTTGAAAGATCGATCCTGCTTCTGTCGACACAAACTTCTTTCATATTTATTCAGAGGCAGTGTAGGCCTATCTTTGAATTGGAAGAGACTCTTCCGATTTAACAGTTTCAGGTGAATCGCTCTGTTCCTGTAAAATAATGAATAATTCTGCATACTTCTCAGTTACTAAGGGAGAAAACCCTAAATTATATAAATATACATATCTGGTTTAGGGTCCCGTCACATGGATACAAAGTGAGAAAATAACAGCTCTCCCATAGGCCTTCATCAAGGGACCCTCTTCCACATTTGTGAAGTCTCCTACATATCATTCAGATCTAGACGAAATTTAAATATATCCGTTTATCTGTCTGTATTGCTGCTTGAAATCCCACTTCTATATCTCCATAAACAACTTACCCCTTTGTAATATGTCTGGGTTGCGTAGATATTCTTAAGCGTTCATTCCGGTGTTCTGTTATGTATTGACTTGTATCTTTATCGCTGAATCAATAATACCTTAAGAAAAATCCTGAAACTACGCGTGGGCGTCTTTTAACCTACAAATGAGTCAACTAATCTCCAGTACCTTTTCATGCTGTAAGTCCTACACACTTGGAAGGCATTGATTATGGTTTCTGCTAACATCCTTCACAAAAAATCGGTGTACACAGCTATGACATACCCTTCTTATGGTGCTCTTTTTGAAGAAGAAAAATTATGACGTTTGGTGGTTTGGAGTCGAAACTGATGCACTTTGTCTGTTTTTCGACCGAGTATGGTTTCTGACTGATTATGTATTTTTTTTATATACTATATATAAACAAGATGGGTCTGATAATTATAGGCTTGATAACAAATAAATAAACGAAATGATTAAAGCTTTAATACCTTTTCTCAAAATGCTTGAGATTTTCCTCGTGTGTAAGCAGTTCGGTATCATCCGGCTGGCTGGTTTTCAGGTCGGCAATCAGCAATCGGCACCCGTGATTGTTCCCATCACCTACTAGGACCTGCAACACACTTAGCAAGACGTCCAGAAAGGAGTGTAGCCTGCTCTTGTGTTTATTCTTAGAGGTGTTTCTAAAAGTGGATACCAAAGCGCTCTCTCTCTCTCTCTCTCTCTCTCTCTCTCTCTCTCTCTCTCTCTCTCTCTCTCTCTCTCTCTCTCTCTCTCTCTCTCTCTCTCTCTCTCTCTCTCTCTC